>NW_009260850.1:6263-7431 GCF_000687185.1 Egretta garzetta | reverse complement strand
GGGGCGGCGCGTTGGTGGCCGGGACAAGGCACGTCTGTTTCGCCCTTAGTGAAACCATTTGGGGTATAGTGCTTTTCCCGTGCTTCGCAGAGGGGGCGGGGCACGCGAGGTGTTTGGTTAAGGTGCTTATATGCTCTTTAAGAGATTCCAAGTCATAGAATCACAGAATCGTTTGGGTTGGAAAAGCCCTTGAAGATCATCAAGTCCAACCGTTAACCTAACGCTGCCATCCCACCACTAAACCCTGTCCCTAAGCACCTCGTCTGCCCATCTTTTAATAGAAGAAGGACTTTTTAAGTTTTTGGGTTTGTTTTTCTTTAAATTTAACTCCTTTCTCCTGTGAATTTTCAGGACCAGAGACATTCTTCCATCGCCTTTGTACATTCTTCTACATCATCTGGTGTGATTTGATGTGTTTGGATTCTTGTGGTTGGTTTTTTTTTCTTTGTCAGCAATGAACGTGTTAGCGGATTCAGTCTGGTTCCCTACATCCAGCACAGTGGTAGCCATATGTGCCACCAAGTAACTTCTTTAAAGCACTTTAAAAGACGTGCATTTTAGAGAAAATACCTTAACAATAAAACAGACCTTATGTTGAGTCATTCCAAAGGGCTTACCGGTCATTAGGTTTGTGAGGGTCCTGTCTCTTAAACTTCCTAAAGTTTGTCAGCCGAATCCGCCAGAGGATAAGAAGGGCAATGTGGATACCAAGGTTGTTTTATTGATGTCAGATGAATAACTAGAGTATCTGTTCCAGTGCTGGATCTCTAATAACACAATTAGATATGTATCTTTTTAAACTGATGTCGATCAGATGAGAATGAGATTCAGCTGAAGTGGTTACTGCTAAATACCTAAATTCGTGGTGTTTCATGTGAATTATGTTGGGTTTCATATGTATCTTGAGAGCGCAGCAAATCTGTTAGATTTCATTTATTCTACTTGGGAGATTTTTCCTGATGGTGCTAGATCTATTAATGAGAAAAAGGGAGACTTGCTAGAAAAAGAAGGGCTTTCACCTGGAGCACAAGTCTTACGAGGAGCAGCTGGGGGTGTTCAGCCTGGAGAAGAGGAGGCTGAGGGGAGCCCTCATTGCCCTCTACAACTGCCTGAGAGGAGGGGGGAGCCGGGGGGGTCGGCCTCTTCTCCCTGGGAACGGGCGATGGGA
>NW_009260850.1:0-6105 GCF_000687185.1 Egretta garzetta | reverse complement strand
TAGGGGAACGGTTGGGCTGGGGGAGCTTCAAGGGCTTTGCCAACCCAAACCATTCTATGATTCTATCAGCAAATTGATGACGAAGGATATTTTAAAAGTGATGTCCTAAACCTGTTTGTACATCTTCCTCCTCTAGATATCAGGGACACAGTGAAGTACAAAGAAGTCATGAAACAGTATCCTTTTTTTGTCTGAATAATGATATTTGAAATCTCATGTTGTGAAAATAGTCTGTCACTTCTGCACAGTACAGTGAAGGGGGCAGGAGGTGTTGGGGACTGCAGTAATGCAGAATGTTGCATGAAGATCAGAAGTTTTTGACTATGTATTTCTTGCATGCAAGGTCACAGACATATGTTCTACAAGATCTGATACTCCTTAGGTAATTTTCTCCTGTGCTAAAAGTGATTATGCCTAATAGTGTGTTTTTACAAATAATAGGCACTCTGCCGCATCTTTTTTTTCCCCTGTTCTTTTGAAGAGCTTGTGTCTTTCTTTGTGGAAGCCAGCAGCCTTTTCCCCATGTTTTAATAAGTCTAATTTTATTTGTTATAAACCAATATGCAAATCCCTATTTGCCTGTAGTAGGTGGAGAAAACTTATTTCCACATTGTTTGACCATAATCAAAGCACTGAATCTCAGAAGACAATGGACTGTTGGCTCTTGCTGCACGGTAGTTTGATGACTGTAATTCAGTAACATTACACTAAAATGACTGCACTTCCAGAGGGGTATGGAGGTCCTTTGATTTGGACTTACTAGCAAAACATCCAAATACAAGTTTCGGTTTGGTATGTAGGTGCATTATTTGCTTTACTGTGTCTGTCAGCCATTACTGGAGTTTAAGCATCTCATTATATAGTGCTTAAGGAGGGTGTCTGGCCCTGTGTTTCCATATTGAGAGTAGTGGCCCTAGAATACAGTATGTACTTATGAATCAGTGCTGATTCTTACTCAGTTAAAAGAAAAAAAAAAAGATTGTTTGTTTCTTTGAACGTAATTAGTATACAGATCTGTATGCATAAAAAAGGATTTTGGAATCCATCCTTAAGCTGACACTTTGAGTATCTTTACAACGTTCATTCCTATTATCATTTAAATGCTGCTAAAAATTACTTGTGCAAGAAATACTTTAATTATCTTTTGAGGTATAAATTCTTAAAATTAAGTGCATTCAGGGCATTGTTAAATTCTGAGTTACTGGCTGTGTTGTAAGTCTTTTTAGGAGAGACAAAGATGGCTTTGATGTATAAACGTACCTATATTTTCTCTTTGTCCAGAATGGTGATGCTTGAATAATGGCAAGGGGAACCCACGCATAGCCCCTTTTCCTCTTGTCAGTCACACATGTTTGGGCAAGAGAGAGAACGCTTTGTATTTGTTATGCTACTACACCACTTCATTGTGTATTAGGGGTATTGTCTTTTGCTGCAAGGTATCCAATGTGCATTGTACATGGCCAGCTATTATCAGAATTGAAAAAGAAGCCCTCTGAGGTCTGCATAATCGTCTGCTTTCCTAAATGAAGCGTCTAGATATGGGCTGGGCCCAAATGGTGGAATAGTGACCTCTCTCAATCTCTTTGCTACAAGATTTGATCAGGTATGCGGCAGTTCCTGTGTGATACTCTGCTACAAACGCTTGCTGGAGACTGGAGGGGGGGTGTTGTGTATTTAGAGTCTCAGAGCACACTGTGTTCGGTTAGCCTCCTGATATTTCTGTGGCGTTAGAGTCTTCTCCATGCAGAACCATGTATTTTACAAAGCAGCCAAAGCTTTATTTGAGAGATTTCAGGTTTTTTTACTGTAAAATTCAGAAGCCATGTGTACAGAGCGTTTTTTAGTCTTTGTACATACTTGTTCTGTTGTTCTACGTTCACTATAAAATCTTTCATATGAATGCTTTGATTTTTGAAGTAGGGAAGCTCGCTTCTGGAAACGGGATAAGTTTTCCTAGGGTTATTTGATAATTGACTGCTCTCTTAAATCATAATGCTAAATCAGCGCTGGGGTGGGAACTTATGCAAGATATTGAGACAGTAAGAAAGTAAAATACGTCTTCATAAAAAGGTGGGGAACAGCTGCATTTGTTACACCGTTTCTTTAGCCAGGTACTAGAACACAGACAAAATCAAGGTTGTCTCTGACCTGTGCAGTGTCTGAGCGTTTTCCACCCATCTTTAGTAGGGCATTTTCACACACTGAAAAGCTTAGAGACTTCAGTCTGCTTTTGATACATACATGCAGCTGTGCAAGGTATCGTAGCTTCTGTTAGGAAATCATTGTGAAAGTTTCCTGTTGTGAGCCTAAATACAAAGTATACTCCTCCTTTTTCAATCAGGTGATGAAGTTTATTGAAAAAAGACAAAATGCATCCAAGTGAGTACATTCTACAAAGTTCTATTTTCTGGGATCAGGGTGGGAAAACCACGTGAAAGCTTAAAAAGGTTCTCTGCATGTTTTCTAGTTGTTTTTCAGTCTTGGTATAAATTTTATGTGGAAACGGGCATAGAATTAGAACAGATAAACTAGACTTTCTTCAGATAAGTTGAAGAAATGCCTGCTGATTCCAGTTCTGCTTTTCTTGTCTTCCATTAGACTGTCATTTTTTCTCATGCACTGTTCAAACAGGCAACAATTAATTCTTCTTCTGAAGAGCTTGCGGTACTGATTGCCTGTCAAATTGATGCCTTCAACTTTAATAGAATCTGAAGAGAGTACGTGCTGCTTAGTTACAAAATTCACACAGGAAATTTTCATGCATGCCCATAAATCTTGTCACTGTTTGGGAGAAGCTTCTCTGATATGTAACAGAATAATCATGTGATTTGCTGTTACGTGCTTGTGGTAATCTAGTGAGAACAGGGCCTTGTGCTTAACTAATTTTCCCTTATTGTTTGTTGTGGTGATTTATTAACAGGTATGTTATTATTGACACACCAGGGCAAATTGAGGTATTCACCTGGTCAGCATCAGGAACCATCATAACTGAGGCCTTGGTAAGTGGTTTCTACGTGACTTGACAGTGAGGCTGGGTGAAAGATGTGGCTGTTGAACAGCATGTACTTCTAATTCACATGTCTCTTACTTTGTGTTTCCAGGCTTCTTCTTTTCCTTCAGTTGTTGTTTATGTGATGGACACCTCTCGCAGTACTAACCCTATCACCTTTATGTCCAACATGCTGTATGCCTGCAGGTAAGAAAAGCTGGATGCAGGGCTCCAGGTGGGGTCTCACAGGAGTGAAGTCAAGGGGGAGAATGCCCTCCCCTGCCCCGCTGGCCATGCTGCTGGGGATGCAGCCCAGGATACAGTTGGCTTTCTGGGCTGCAAGTGCACATGGATATGCACATCACATCCACTTAACCTGCTGTTTTGGTTATTCTCTTAGTGGTTTTCCCATTGGATAAGCAAAGTAATTTAGGTGCCAGTGGGCATCTGGAGGTCATTGGGTCAAAACTCCCACTGAAAGCATTAAATAATCCATGAGACCTTAGTGTGATAAAGGCTAGTTACATCAGATCTAACACATTGCCTGTTGCTTATAAAATGATTTATCTCAGATGTATCAAGATAGCCTAGCTTAAGCTCCTTCTTATAAACACATAATATTTTATTCTATTTTTTTAATATTATCAATACTTTCAGTGATTCTTCAAGATCTGTTTGGAGCTCAACATAGCGTGGAGTTCTTGATTTATTGTCTTCCTCCTCGTACGTGGATTTATCTGTTTTATTTCATGTTAAACCAGGGACTAAATACCTAGGTAAAGATCAACGTATCTAGAGCTGTCATAATTCATGGCAAATGCTGGTAAAAGGTTTTCAAAAAAACCTATCAATCCTTGTACCAGCGTCAAGAGCTGTATCGCTGTGATAGGAGTATGCAAAATGTGTCTTATCACATGCTGCATTTTCTGGCGTTAGTGTGGAGCAAAAGTGAAACTAATATGCGAACTCATGTTTCAAGGTAGTTTTGCTTTATAGATGTATTGAATTATTTGAATTCATTGCTCCGTTCACAGATAATATAACCTAAGGTTTGAGTCAAAATAACTAGCAAATGCAAAGAGAGTTAAAAATTGGGATCTGAGAGTCATAGAAATAGTAGTCAAAATCAGCTGGGTGTGTAGAAGGAGATTTTATATCTTACAGTTGTGTGCTTACATCTTGGAGGGGGCATATTTTGTTTAACTAAGGTAAACAGGATCTGGGTGAACATTACATTCTAACTGATGCAGGGGAAAATCATTATCTTTTGAAGTCAAATGTATTCAGTTTTGCACAAGTCAGCCTTACGCATAACGTGTTTTATATTCTAGTGAGATTTAAATTAATGTTTCTTTTTTTTTGTGGTTTTTTTTTGTTCCCCCCCACCTCCAGTATCCTGTACAAGACAAAGCTACCTTTCATTGTTGTCATGAACAAAGTAAGTTAAAGCTAAGGTTTCTATCTCCTAGTGGAATGCTGTTCTATTTAGTTTGCTTCGCTGTAGTGTCTTACTACAATAACAGATTTTCTAGAAAAGGGAGGCTGAGAGGGAGCTACAGGCTGAAAACCAAATCTAAAAGGGTCTTTAATCTGCTATACAGATGCACAAGAAGAATCAGGGATGGGCAGTTACACCCACTTGTTCAAGTTAGCAGTGGTACTAACAATTTGAAAAATGTTTTGCACCTTCACTCTAGGCTATAAGGAAACTTAACTTTGTAGCATAAAGGCAAGTGCATTACTGAATCTGCTCTTACAGTCCCCTTCTTCCTCAGAACAATTGTCTTAATCATTAACTATTTCTACTCAGCAGCAGGCTGAGGACTCACAGTGGGAATGGTGTAACATCTGCCTGTTGTGAGGAAGGAGTCCCATGTATTGTAGCAGGCAAAACTTAACAAAAGGTGTTTGTCCTGGTCAGTGACACTGAAAATACGCCAGCATTTGTCAGAAAGCAGATGCTTACTAGCCTAAGGATACATCTCCATTTTTGTGTAAGGTACTTGTAGCCTTAAAGGAATGCTTTTGAACTTAACAGATAGCCAGCTCTTTAAACAACAATTTCACATATTAAGAGAATTCCCTTAGATTTTTGTTGTGAGTACTCTTCCATTTCCCCACAGACAGCCTTTGTGTTCAGGGAATTGCTCCCCAACATAGCAAACTTTGTGTGTGCAAGCACATATATCCAGTATGCTTCCTCTAGAAAACCCATGCTTTGCATGTGAAATTTTGCTTCACACCAGCCAAGTAGGATTAGCGCATGTTGTACTCCAGCTACACACATCTTCCCAGCGACCCAAACCATGCATGCCTGGTATCTGCTTGCTTACATAGCAAGTTTTTGTACAGTTTTCTTTCTAACTCTAGACGGTAATTTTAGAATAAGCTGTTAAGCTTCTTCTGTAGAAAAAAGGCATGAGGTAGGAAAATCATTCTCTCTTAAGAAAATGCGTTTTTTGAAAGACTGAAAGAAATGGGACTTCATCAGTATATGTAAGGAAAGGTGAGCCCAAGGCTTAGGACTCGTAACTTTAACATCAGATCAAAATGAAGTTTTAGCCTTTGGTAAAAAGTAAAAGCGACAGCATTTGAAGAATTTCTGATGAGCATTTTAAAATTGACTGTAGAGAAGAGTGGAAGAATCCCAAAGAACTGATATATGTGCAGTGACACACACAGAGGTTTAAGGAATGTTAAGATTTGCAGAGGGGAAAAAATTGTACTTTGTAGAGTTGATTTAAGTTTATTTATAGAATTTAATCAAGCTAACTCTAAATAGTCAGGCTTTGACCCTTGATGGATTCAGTTCTGTCTTGAATCTCTTGAGTAATGCTAGGCAATGCTTTCTTTATGTATTTCCCTCCTTCCCGTTGGTGCTGGAAAATGAAATACATCAGAGTTTTTGACACCTCTATATTGTGATAATAGTGGATATACATGTGGTAAGATATGTTTATATAACTCTTTAATAGAATATTTGCATACTAATCCATGTAAAACTATGGAGCCATCTCACCTGTCTGTGTCCATCATCTTGCACTGAGTTTAGATTATAACTTCTTCAGGTCAGAGCACAGCTCACTTTTTATAAAGATCTTGTAGGCTGTTACCAA
>NW_009260849.1:0-336 GCF_000687185.1 Egretta garzetta | reverse complement strand
ACTGCGTGTGTTCCCTGTGGGGACACGGGGTGGGCAGGACAGGGCGCCAGGGGGACACCCAGCTCGCCCCACGCCGGGGCTCCCCCTTGCCTGCTGCCCCCCAGCATAGGGGGTTCAGCTCCCGGGGCTCCCTTCGCTGGCTCTACCTCTCCAGCAACTTTGTGCAGGCGCTCCCCTTCGCCAGGACCTGCAACCAAAGCGACGTGTTTGGGGGGGGGGGTTTAACCCCCACAAGGGGGACGTTGCGCCCCACAGTCCCCAACTGCTGCCAGAACCAGGACAAGAAGCCAACTCCCCACCCCCTGCCCTGTCCCACCTTCTCCCGCCACAGTGAGG
>NW_009260848.1:0-273 GCF_000687185.1 Egretta garzetta | reverse complement strand
GAGACCCACGGCCGGACCCACAGAGACCCACAGAGGCCCACGGCCGGACCCGGACCCAGACCCATGGAGACACCCACGGAGGGACCAAGACCCACGGAGACCCACAGAGAGGGACCCACAGAGACCCACGGCCAGATCCAGACCCACGGAGGGACCAAGACCCACGGAGACCCACAGAGACCCACAGTGACCCACGGCCGGACCCACAGCGAGGGACCGAGACCCACAGAGGGACCCATAGAGACACCCACGGAGGGACCAAGACCCACGGAG
>NW_009260847.1:4475-4729 GCF_000687185.1 Egretta garzetta | reverse complement strand
AGGGCTGGGACCCGCATGCGGCGGACAGCGAGTGGAAAAGCATGAGCCTGTTAGCCGGAGCTCATGAGGCTGGGTGAAATGAGGGGAGAAGGAGGGCTTTGGGTTTTGTTCCTGGGCTTGTGGTTCCCGAGGGGCTTGGTGGCCCTGGGCTCGTGGTTCCTGAGGGGCTCGGTGGCCTTGGGCTCGTGGTTCCTGGGGGGCTTGGTGGCCCTGGGCTCGTGGTTCCTGGGGATCGGAGGGGCGGCGGGGGCGGG
>NW_009260847.1:2120-2849 GCF_000687185.1 Egretta garzetta | reverse complement strand
GAACGGGGCAAGAGCCAGGGGGGAAACAGGCCCTGGCCCAAAGCCTGGCAAGCTTGGGGTGCTGAGGGCTGGGTGCCCGGCAGCGAAGGGCGGCTCGGGCAGGGGCCGGGGGGTGGCCGGTTCCTTCCTTCAGCTTTTGCACGTTATCTGGCCCTGCAGAGCCCTCCCAGCTCCCCCAGTCCCGGGGCTTCCTCACTGGTTTGGAGCTGGACTTGGGGGGGAAGGGGAGGTCTCACCCCTTGGGCAGGGTGTAGGGCTGTGGTGTGGCACCCCCCCTGTCAGGACCCCGCGTCCCCACAGCCCCCACACCCACGCGCTGGGGGTGTCTCGTGGGGGCCCGCAAGGTCCGTCACCGTCCTTGTCACAGCTCCGTCTCCAAGTTGTGCCGCTGCTTTCGGTCTGTCTTTCCTGAGAAAGTTCGTTCCCCTGTGAACGGGGGTGAGGCGAGACCCTGGCATGGGGCTGGGGAAGGGCAGACCCCACTGGTGGCCCCGGCGGGGTCAGCAGGGGACATTTCCCTCGGGAACCCCACTGTTCCCAGCCCCTCTCCCCACAAGGGAACAGCTCCTGCCATGGGGGTGCAGCGGGTATTTGGGACAGTTGGGGAGGGAGTGGGGTCAGCCCCTCGCCCCCCCTGGGGTCCCTGTGCCGGGTGCTGCTGCTCTCAGGCCGCGCACAGCCGGGCAGGGAGCGGCAGCAGAGCCATCAGGGATGGCAAAGGGACCCGCA
>NW_009260847.1:0-331 GCF_000687185.1 Egretta garzetta | reverse complement strand
CGGCGTTGCGGAGGCGGGTGCCGAGCCCCGGAGCACAAACCCCAGCTGGAGCGGAGCCTGTTGCAACGCGCGCGTCTGTCTGCGTCCGTGTGTCTGCGCACGTGTGCGTGCGTGTGCCTGTGCGCGCAGCCCGGAAAGGTCACTGTCCGGGAAAGGTGTCGGCAGCCAAGAAATGGGCTTGGAATGGAAAGTGTGAGCCAGGTTGAACCGCAGGGGTGGCCAGAACCGTCCCGCTCCAGCCCCTCCGTGGTCACTGTTTCCATCTGCGGCATGGCTGCGGGAGGAGCGGGTCCGGTCACGCCGGGTCACCCCCAGGTGCCTCTCGGGGGGG
>NW_009260846.1:0-311 GCF_000687185.1 Egretta garzetta | reverse complement strand
GGGGGTGCAGTTGCTCAGGGTGATGTTGGATGACCCAGACCCCATCCCTGCCCCCTCCCTGCTCCATCCCCAGGACCCCAACCCCTGCCCCATCCCCAAAGCCCAAAGGACCGGTGCCAGCCCAGAGCCCTGCCCTGACCAATGATCCCTGTCCGTCCAGGGCTCCGGCTTCACCTTCAGCAGCTACGACATGGCATGGGTGCGACAGGCGCCCGGGAAGGGGCTGGAGTACGTCGCGGGCATTGACAACGCTGCTGAGTGGACAGAATACGCGCCGGCGGTGCAAGGGCGCTTCACCATCTCCAGGGATG
>NW_009260845.1:7891-9030 GCF_000687185.1 Egretta garzetta | reverse complement strand
AAGCAGACAGCAAAGATGATGCAGAGGATGAGGAGGATGAGGAAGGTCAGCCCCAGCCCCAACCCCACACCCAGCCCCAGTCCCAGTTTGCTGATGTGGGTCTGGCAGCGGTCACCGGATGTCAGGTACCAGGGCACGTCCGGGCAGCTGTGGGGGTGATGTGTCATGGGCAGGGGTCCTGCCCCCTGGATCTGGCCCAGGGTGGAGGTTGGGGATTGGGATCTTCCAAGAAACCCACCAGGTTCCCAGGGCCCCTCCCAGAGCCAGCCCCATGTCCACAGGTTGGGATTGAGGTTTGGGGCTGGGGTCAAGGGTTTGGTTTGGAGAGCAAGGGTTGGATTGGGAGGGAAGGAGATGGGGTGTTGGACTCATGTTTGAGGCTTGGGGGTCAACAGTTGGGTTTGGAGAGCAAGGGTTGGGTATAGAGGATGGGGTGGTGCTTGGGGGGAGGGCAAGGGTTGGGTTTGGAGGACAGAAGATGGGGTGTTGGGCTCAAGTTTGGAGCTTGGGCGTCAAGGGTTGGGTTCAGAGGGCAAGGGTTGGGGTGTTGGGCTCAAGTTTGGGGTTTGGGGGTCAAGGGTTGGGGTGTTGGGCTCAAGGGCTGGGTTTGGAGAGCAAGGGTTGGATTTGGAGGACAGGGGTGGTGCTTGGGGGGAGGTCAAGGGTTGGGTTCAGAGGGCAAGGGTTGGGGTGTTGGGCTCAAGTTTGGGGCTCAAGGGTCAAGGTTTGGGGTTTGAGGGTCAAGGGTTGGGTTTGGGGGTCAAGGTTTTTGGGTTGGGGTCAAGGTTTTGAGTTTGGGATCAAGGTTTTGGGTTTGGGGGTCAAGGTTTCGGGTTGTGGCAGGAGCTTGGGGGTCAAGAGTTGGGTTTGGAGGGCAAGGGTTGGGATTTTGGGGTCAAGTTTGGGGTCTGGGGGTAAAAGATTGGGGCTTGAGGGTCAAGGTTTTGAGTTTGGGAGTGAAGGTTCTGGGTTGTGGTGGGAGCTTGGGGGTCAAGAGTTGAGGTGTTGGGGTTTGGGCGGTCAAAGGTTGGGGTGTTGGGGTCGAGGGTTGGGGTTTGGGGGGTCAAAGATTGGGTCAAGGGTTTGGGCTTTGAGGCCGCTCACAAGCAGCGGGGTCCCTCCAGCGTCAGCCGGCAGAG
>NW_009260845.1:5727-6943 GCF_000687185.1 Egretta garzetta | reverse complement strand
GGTGGTGGCGCCCCCAGCCGGTGGGTGCAGCAGGACGTTGTAGGTCACCACCACACTGCCTCTTCTGCAGGGCAGGGAGAGCGTCGGCGTGGGGGTCCTCACCCATCCCCATCCCATCCATCCCTTTCCATCCATCCTATCCCCATCCCATCCATCCCAGCAGTTCCTCTCCCATCCCATCCCCTCCCATCCATCCCATGCCATCCCAGTGGTTCCTATCCCATCCCCATCCCCATCCCATTGGTTCCTCACCCACCCCATCCCAGCCGCATCCCCATCCCATCAGTTCCTCCCCCGTCCCTATCCCATCCCATCCATCCCACCGGTTCCTCACCTGTCCCGTCCCCATCCCCGTTCCATCCCCCTCCCATCCCATCATTCCTCTCCCATCCCATCATTCCTCTCCCATCATTCCTCTTCCATCTCATCCCGTCATTCCTCTCCCATCTCATCCCGTCGTTCCTCTCCCATCCTATCCATCCCATCGTTCCTCTCCCATCCCATCCATCCCATCGTTCCTCTCCCATCCCCATCCCATCCCCCCCTGACCTCAGGGCCAGGACATCGGTGCCGCGGTAGCCAGCGACGTTGTGATAGATCCCGTCCATCTGCAGCCAATGAGAGCCACACCTGGGTCACCAGTGGGGCTGGGTGGTCCCTTGGGGTGCTCCCAGTGCCCCTCCCCTCCCGTCCCTCCCCCAGTGACCCCCAGTGGGGGGGGGATGACACGGCGAGGACCTCACCGTCCGGCTGAACTCCTCCACGAAGCTGCGGTAGGCGGTGGACGAGGTGTCCCCCATGGCCTTGGAGAAGTTCCGGTTGGTGACGCGCATCACCAGTGCCACAGAGGGGCCCAGCTCTTTGTGGAGGTGGGGGAGGGGGAAGGTGCACGTGAGATGGGGACCCCCCATGGGGTGGGGGTGGGGACACAGGGTGGGGGTGTCCCCGTCCCTTACCCGCCGTGATGTTGATGGTTGGTGCCCCAAACTCACACTGGGGTCCTTCCACGTTGAGGGGGCAGAGACAACTCAACCCCGTCCAGCGTCCCCCATTCTGGCAGGGGTCTGTGAAGGACACCAGGACCCATGGGTGTCATGAGACCCCTTCCCCCACCCCATCATGGGGGATTCCCCTCCCCCCTGTCCCCACCCCACTTCGCCAAGAACGACCCACCAACCTGTGGTGGTGGGCACGGGCGTGGTGGTGGCGGTGGTGG
>NW_009260845.1:3750-5214 GCF_000687185.1 Egretta garzetta | reverse complement strand
CCCTCACCCTGGAAGACCCCGTGTCCTTCATCACCCTGGCAAGGAGACCCCCACCCACCCCGGGGTTGGACCCACCTCCATCCTCCTCTTCCTTCTCTCCCCTCACCCTGGAAGACCCCGTGTCCCTTCTGGCCTTGGGAAGGAGACACCCACCCACCTCCACCCACCCCAGGGTTGGACCCACCTCCATCCTCCTCCCCCTCCTCTTCCTCCTCCTCCTCTCCCCTCACCCTGGAAGATCCCATGTCCTTCCTCGCCTTGGCCAAGGAGACACCCACCCACCCCCACCCACCCCATGCCAGGAGAACCACTCGCCGGAGGGTTGGACCCATGGGGGAGGTAGAGGCAGATGATGTCCATGGTGGTGCTGGCCATGGTGGTGGTGACTCTGCTGGCTGGAGAGGACCAGGTGGTGACGGTGGTGGAGCCAGGTTCTGATGTTGTGGTGGGCACCGTGGTGTTGGGAGGGGACTGGGACGTCACTGCTGGGGTCTTGGTGGTGGGGCTGGTGCAGTTCCCCGTGCACACCGTGGTAGCATCCAGGGGGACCATGGGGGTGTCACTGGGCTGAGCTGGTGCCAGGGTAGCAGAAGTGGTGGTGGGGATGGTTGGGAGTGTGGCTGTGGTGGTGTTTTCCGTGGGCATGGCCGTGGAGTTCATCTCCAGGGTGGTGGCCATGTTGTTGATCTCCTTGGTGGTGGCATTGCTCTTCATGGTGGTGTTTGCTCTGGCCATGGTGTTGACCTCCGGGGTGATGGACGTGGTGTTGCTCTCCAGGGTGGTGGCCACGGTGTTGTTTGCTCTGACCATGGTGTTGATCTCCAGGGTGGTGGCCGTGGTGTTGCTCTCCATGGTCATGGTGTTGCTCTTCAGGGCGGTGGCCATGGTGGTGTTTGCTCTGGCCATGGTGTTGCTCACCAGGGCGGTGGCCGTGGTGTTGATCTCCAGGGTGGTGGCCATGGTGTTGTTTGCTCTGGCCATGGTATTGATCTCCAGGGCGGTGGCCGTGGTGTTGCTCTCCATGGCCATGGTGTTGATCTCTGGGGTGGTGGCCATGGTCTTGTTCTCCATTGCCGAGGTCTCCAGGGCGGTGGGCACCACGGGGCGGCTCTCCACGGGACTCACCACGCCGCTGGTGTACAACGCCTTCGTGGAGACCCTTGGGCTCCCCTCCACGGTGGTCACCGTGGTGGTGGGTGCCCCGACGCACTGGCAGCGGGGTCCCCAGGTGGCGGGGGGGCACCGGCAAGTCCCCTCCACCAAGGTGCCACCGTTGAGGCACGAGTTGACCTTCTCCCGGTGCTGGCAGACCTCGCCCTGGTAGCCTGGTGGACAGACGCACCCCGTGCCGAAAGCCGTGGCCCCGTTCTGGCAGGCGCTGGCGGGGTCGGGGAGGTCACAGAGGGGTCCCTGAAATTCCGGTGGGCAGAAGCCGCCGGTGCCCACGGCGGGGGGGCCGTGGTG
>NW_009260845.1:2060-2678 GCF_000687185.1 Egretta garzetta | reverse complement strand
AACCCCCGGGTGCGGGGAGCCGCGGTGCCGATAAGGATTGGGCGTCAAAGGGGGCCCCTGCCGCGGCCACGCCCATCTTGGCCCGCCCCCAGCCCAGGGTGACTGGCATGCCCAGGGCTCCCCAGTAGGAACCAGGGCTCCCCAGTATGAACCAGTCCTTCCCAGTGTGACCAGGGTGCCCAGGGCTCCCCAGTGTGGCCCAGTCCCTCCCAGTGCTTCCCAGTGTGACCTGGGTGCCCAGGGCTCCCCAGTATCTCCCAGTGCTTCCCAGGGCTTCCGAGTGCTCCCCAGTATGGCCCAGTGCTTCCCAGTATCTCCCAGTGCTTCCCAGTATGACCTGGGTGCCCAGGGCTCCCCAGTATCTCCCAGTGCTTCCCAGGGCTTCCGAGTGCTCCCCAGTATGGCCCAGTGCTTCCCAGTATCTCCCAGTGCTTCCCAGTATGACCTGGGTGCCCAGGGCTCCCCAGTGTCTCCCAGCACTTCCCAGTATGTCCCAGTTTGTTCTGGGTACCGGGCGCTGCCCAGTGTCTCCCAGTCCCTCCCCAGATAACCCCGCCCCCCCAAGAGCAAAGCTAGAGGCGAGTGCTAATAACAATAAATTTATTATAATGAGGGGGG
>NW_009260845.1:0-513 GCF_000687185.1 Egretta garzetta | reverse complement strand
GGGGAAGGAACTGGTGGGACGGGGAAGGAACTGTTGGTACGGGGAAGGAACTGGTGGGACGGGAGAGGAACTGGTGAGGAACTGGTGGGATGGGGAGGAACTTGGGAGGAACTGGTGGAGGGGGACGAGGAACTGGTGGGGTGGGAGAGGAACTGGTGGGACAGGAGAGGAACTGGGGAGGAACTGGTGGGACAGGGAGGAACTTGGGAGGAACTGGTGGGACAGGAGAGGAACTGGGGAGGAACTGGTGGGAACTGGTGGGGTGGGAGAGGAACTGGTGGGACAGGAGAGGAACTGGGGAGGAACTGGTGGGACGGGGAGGAACTTGGGAGGAACTGGTGGGACAGGGGAGGAACTGGTGGGTGCCGTGGGCTGGCGGGACAGGCAGCGGGGTCCCCCAAGGTCTCACCATCCAGGGAAGTCACCTCCGTCATGTTCTTGACGATGGGGTTGGCCGCCACGGTGAGGCAGAGGGTGGCTGCGGTGGGGGGGAAGGGAGAAGAAGGCCTCAGA
>NW_009260844.1:1164538-1165134 GCF_000687185.1 Egretta garzetta | reverse complement strand
AGGTAGAGAAATTGGTGAAAGAAACAAGACTAGCACTTGAGTTATTCTTGGCTTTCAGTTATACAAGATGAAGCCAGCAAAGCCTCTTCGCATCAAATGAAACATTTGACAGAAATTTCAGTTTGTTTAATGTGCTGATATTTTTTTAAGCTTTTTCTTTACATAAGTGCATGATCAATTCATATGAATGAAATTAAGCATATACATCAAAAGAATGGCATTCACTGAACAAACCTGTAGGCTGCTGTGGAGGCAAGCTAGCGTCAGCTCCATACAGAGTAGCCTACGCAGTACACCTGTCAGTTAACGCCACAAGTAGCAATTCCAGAAGCATGCCTGGAGTGCTTGCAAGAAGGAAAATATTTCTTAATGAATGAGAAAAGAGATTTCTTCAGAGAGTGTTTAACAATCAGCAGCTGTTGTTTGTGCAGATAACTGTCCTAAAAAAGAAATTATCGCTTCATCAGTTTCCTCACTTTGTAATGGAAATGGTTTAAGAATGTAAGAAAGCCTGTATGGAGTTTAGGCTATGGGTCCCACTAAGTCTGGTGTTCAATTTGTGATGATAAGGAAATAGCCTGTGCTTGGGGAAAGAG
>NW_009260844.1:1138759-1164527 GCF_000687185.1 Egretta garzetta | reverse complement strand
TGTTCCCTGTAATTTAGCGTCTTCTGAGCTGGAGGTCCATCTGAATAATCCTATGTAAGGAGCATTTTTAAAGCTATTATTTGTGGAATTGCTCAGATGTGTTCAGATAGGGATTGCACTCTTCTCTTGCCCAGTGACCTGTGGCAGAATGTCCCACAACAGAAGCTGATCTGTTTCTTCCTCTTGATACCTTTGTCGTGGTTTAACCCTGGCTGTCAACTCAGCACCACGAAGCCGCTTGCTCACCCCCCCCACAATGGGACGGAGGAGAGAATCAGGAGGGTAAAAGTGAGAAAACCCATGGGCTGAGATAAAGACAGTTTAATAGGTAAAGCAAAAGCCGCGTGCGCAAACAAAGCAAAACAAGTAATTCATTCACCACTTCCCATGGTCTGGCAGGTGCTCAGCCATCTCCAGGAAAGTGGGGCTCCATCACGTGTAACGGTGACTTGGGAAGACAAACGCCATCGCTCTGAACGTCCCCCCCCCTTCCTTCTTCCTCCCCCAGCTTGAGGGGGGGTTCTGGTTCTTGAGTTATGAAAAATAATGAAAAGTGTTTTCATCTCCATGTATTTCTGTAATCTTCTGTGATTTTATTAAGTCTTTATCATGTTCTCCTAGTGATACCTTTCCCAGGTTGGAGTGTCCTGATCTGTTAGCACTCTTTTTGGATAGAAACCATTTTGTATTTCTGGTCATTGTTGTTTCTACTTTGGATATATAAGTTAGAGTATATTGGGGTTTTTTTAAGTTGGGAGTGTTGAGGACTTCAGATCATAATCAAAACAGACTTCTGTCTCATCATTAGTTTCTAAAGAATTTATAAAATTTTGATTGCTGCTAAGCACTGAGTTGATATTTTCAGAGAGGTTTCCAAGAGATTCTCTGATCTTTCTTGAGCAGTAGTTGCTGATTTAGTGTCTAGTGTTATTTATAGTTAATTTGTGTTTGTATTGTCATTGAGTTTCACTTACTGTTTTATCAGGCAGTTGCTCAGTATTGATATCCTTGAGTTTCAGAAAATTGAGAAGAATGGGTAATGTCTCCTAATTTCGTTCAAGGATATCTGATAAGACCTCATTTTGGTGTTGTACAACAGTTGCCAGAGTGTGGATAATACCCTTTTCACTTGTCTGACTTGCTAAGAATGTATAGCTTTTGTTACTCCAGATTTGGTCTTGGGGCTAATCTGCCTGTTACATTGCGTATTCAGATCTGCTTATGATTGTTGCTGAGGAACTGGCTACTTACACAATCCATATCCTGCAATTTTCCCTTAGCAGATTTCTCAGGTGGTCAGAAGTCTCTGTAGACAGCCCTGAAGTACTTTATTAGTGTCAAGATCTATGCAAATAAATGATGTGTCTTTTGTTTTAACAGGTGAATACATTGTATTTAATGAGTGAAGTCTACCACCAGGCTTGTCCACAGTCTAAAATCTTTCACATTTGCAGAGGTTTTCTTCTGCAGACAGTGTTTGTTTTGCCTGTGTTTCGAGCCAACTGGGAGCAAGGAAATGATCATAGAAAAATGCTGTGCTGGAGCTAATGCAGTTTGTCCTGCTGATAGCATCGGAGCTTGTTGGTGTTCCCACAGCTTGAAGCATAGAGAGAGCAAGCCCAGGTTTATCTTGCAGTCCCACTGGATTTTTAATGTTGCGCTCTGAGTTCAGTGTGGATTTTAAAAACTGGCAGATCTGTGCTGTTGCGTACAAATTTGGCTTGCTTCTGCCTGTGCTCTTTTCAGGAGACATGAACAAGTTCCTATCCAAAGAGAATGTGCTCTTAGTGGAGCTTTTTTCTGTTATGTCTTCAGATTTGGGTTTGTTTGCAGCCAGCTGGCTTGGAGCACGGGCAGAGTGAGCAGCGTTCTGTATGAAACTGGACTTTTACATAAGGCAGAGTTTGAGTAGGGGTTTCACCTCCACTTGGGAGGAGAGAATCTACTGGGGGGGAGGACTGGGAGCATTCGCAACCTGTACCTGTAAGTACCATGGTGCTTTACCTAGTAAAACACAGTCATGGAGCTAAGGCTTTGAAGAAAGCTTCCACAGAATACTGCCTTTTGGCAGTGAAGTTTGGCCTGACGGCTGCAGGACTCTAGCCAGTGAAAAAAGCTGCAACAGGATCCTCTGCAACAGAATCTATTGTACTATGGTTTTGTTCCTGAGTTTTGCATATGTGTATATATGGGGAAGAAATAATACATCTGATTGTCACTGAAGACTGAATATTAAAAACTCCTTTATTGAGCTTTTCTTAATTAAATTTCAGTCTACATTAACATACTCGTGTTTCAAGTTGTATTACCACTTCTTAACTATTTTCCTTTCTGTGAGTCTTTAAATACTTTGTATTTTTGTATCTTTGGCTTCTCCATTCATTCAGATACTACCTGTCAGGTTGAAATCTTACTTCCACGGGGGTATAAACCATCTTTACACAGGTAGAGAGCTACTTTCTTTGACCCATGTGCAAGTGATACCAAACTTTTTTTTACTGTACAACATAAAACAGAGGAAGTGTGATCTGTGGGGACTTGGAAGATTTTTTTATTTCACTCAGAGAGCAGTGTCCACCAACTTGCCTCCTATTATTTTCTTGGGTAGATTGGTTCATAGTTTCCCTAATTTGCACGCAGGACTGAGCACACTGCATCCAGTTCTGTGTGACTCCACTCTTTATCACTGCTAAATCAGGTGGAGTTGGGAAGTTAGCTTTTTTGGCATTGGGTGTTGTGCTGGAGGTGCTATGAGGAGGCAGGTAAGAATCAAGACCTGGTCAGTAACAGCCTACCACTTTTGCTTATTTTTTTAAAAAAAAAGGGGGGGGAAGCATGATTCTAATGTTAATTAATCCAGTTACAAATGGATGGGTGGAATCACTGTTTTCTGCTCCGTGTTGTGATAAAATGGTCATGTCCTGGATGAATTTCAACTTAAGGAACACCAGCTAGTTCTGTGGGATGTTTCAGCCCTTACCTAGGACCCTGAGGAGAACATTGGGCCAGCCCTAGTGTAATCTTTCTTCCAGTATCTTTCTAGACCTGACACCTGAATGTCAGGTGATGACATTGCTCTGCCTTTTTCTCTTTGATAATGCTTGTTCACTGCGTGAAAAATTGTAGCCCTTTAATGCACTGTAAATCATTCTATTAACCCAAACACATTCTTCCTTGTACTTGTGGAACTAGGAAGGTGCAAAGGAAGCTGTGCTTTTTAGGCTCTAATATGTGAAAGGAAACTAGCCAAAGTAATAAACGCTGCTGGGTTTCTTGTCTTCAGACAAGCCAGCATCGTTGTCAGATTCCTCTTCTGTTACAGCACTGAGGGTTTTGACTGCTAACAAAAGATAGCTTTGGGACAACATATTTAGTGTGTTAGCACACACCTTTTTGTGCATTATGTGCAAATCAATTGTAATTTATTCAGGTGGTGTCGAGTTTCTGCTAAAGTTGTTATAAGCTGATGTGGCAAGATGGTGTTTCATGTAATTACTGTAGAACTTGGGTAGAGGTATTATAATTTCAATTACTTGTGAACTACTGATCTCCAGAAATGTGTCTCAATGCTTGGAAATTTATTTTGCGAGCAAATACACAGCTCTATGAAGATGACCTGTGGAAATGCTAGAAAGAGGCACTTCTGTTAATTGACATTAAAACCTATGGATAGTGGGGATTTGGTGAGGCAGTATCATGGCTAAATTTCCCCTCAACTAGTTTTGTGGTTGGAGGGAGCCTTAGAAGGAAAGACTGCATAATTAATTTGGTGGGGGTTTTTTTGAATGAATGTTTAGGTTGCCTGTATGTTGGGAAGCACTTCATGTTTTTAAATGACTTCTAGTGTCAAAATCTGCTCTTAAGTTGAAAGATACATGCTTGTAACTTTAGATATTAAGAGTTTTTTCCGCTTGTTTCATTATTGTTAAAAATCTATTAAAAAGATGGTAATACAGAAAACACTAGAGAAGTACTGCTTTATTTCTAAAGCTTACTGCATCACGTTAATCCGAATAGTGTGTTCCAGTGTTGCCTTTACCATGTTACTGTTTTTACTGACAAGAGATTGACAACCTCTCACTTGTTTTAGAGTAGCAAGTGTTAAAAAATAGAAATCAATATTGAAAGTAGTATGTTCCCACAAGTCAACTTTATGACTTATTTTGCCTCCTGAAAGATAACTGACAAGCAGCCGTCTGCTTGACTTCTCTAGGACTGATGTGTTTAATCACAGAATGTGGCAGTCCTCCCTCAGCAGGCTGGTCTCAATCCATTAACATAAACTAACAGCCATTAAAATTTATTGATGTTCTGAGCTCTGAATACTGGTGGCTAAAGAATGTAGCACCTGCTTTATTTAACTGATGAGTTGAAAAGCTCATTTTTCTATAGCTTGGAATAACCTCTTCATTTGCAGCAACTAAATCAAATGGGGATTATAACTGAATCTCAACTAGCTGCTGGGAAGCACTTAGAGAACACTTCTAGTGTGAAGGTCATTGAACGCTGGGACTGGTTGCCTGGAGAAGTTGTGGAGCCTCCATCCTTGGAAGTATTCAAAACCCAACTGGACACAGTCCTGGGCAACCTGCTTTGTCTGGCTATGCTTTGAGCAGGGACTTGGACTAGATGATTTTCAGCCTCAACTATTTTGTGGTTGTGACACTTCTGTTTTAGAAGGGGGAGGAGATTGGGAGCAGGTAGGCAGCAACACTTGCCTGTCCACCTTCCACATGAGTACCAAGCAGAGCTTGGTGGCACCAAAATATCTAACATTTTGGATTAGTTATTGGCTGATCTTACGTTTAGTGAAGAAATCTATTACTGGTAAAATCTTCCACTCAAAGCAAGGCAATCAAATTAATTTCTTTCAAATTTGTAATTCATAAACAGTGCTTTCAGATATTGTGGTGGTGATGTTCTCTTTCTGCCAAGTAAATGATCCAAGAAAGGGATGTATTCTGTTGACTTCCTAAGTGTGTCTGTTTTTTACTTTGAATTATCGTCTCCAGATGTTCACACAATGGAATCTTGACTGAAATTTTCATTACATCTGTGCTTCTCTTTGTAAAATTTTAAGGTTGGTTATAGGACCCAACTTAAAATGTCAACAATTGCTGTTGTTTTGGAAGTCACTGTCATTTAGGTGGTTAATTTGTATACCATATTGTTCCAACAATTAGACAAAGTTTCACTTCCCCCCCCCGATTTCTGCTGTTTGGATTCCTCTTGATACAGGTCATAACAAGATGAGTTTAATTCAGAAGTAGGGTTTTAAAACTTATGTTGGTTTAAAAAACATGGTTAAATACAGGGGGCAGGATTTTGCTTTTTGCACAGAGAGCGGATGGAGTTTGGATGACTTAAGAGGGGCATTGGCTGCAGAATTTGTGGAGGGGGACATCTTAAATGAAGCAGCAGTATCTACATAGGAAGGACTGAGACACAAGTAGGTGTGGTACTGTCAGTTGAGTGCGGGAACAATGAATTTGGGTGGAATCTGAAAGTTGTAGGGGAAGTTCTGGGCAGAAGTGTTAAATTGGGGATTCTGATCTGGAGTGGTTGAGAGGTTCAGACTGGGGCAGAAGGAGAGTCAAACTGTGGATGATGCCTAGTACTGAGGGAGGAGTAGGAAGGGCATGGGCATGCACAAGGATCTGTGGACCAAGAGGGCGTTTGGTTTATCATGTGGCACTCCTGTCCACTGTAACACTTTGAGGGTAGGGCCTGAGGCTGCAGATCTGAACTGCACTATCCATTCTCTTAGTGATTGAGAAAATACGGCAGCTGAAAGGGAGGCTGAAAAGGTTGTAGGCTCCTCTTCTGTGCTATATCCAGTCCAGACTGGCCATGGGTAAATGTGGTCACTACCATCCTACTCAATCTCTCAAATGACTCCAGTGACAGAGCAACATGTATACAGTGAGCATTTGTAGAGGTAAGTGGGCTGCCTTGCATGAGGATCCTGGTTTTTATCTGTTTCACTTTGCCTTTGTTTTGATGTTGGCTTGTGCTCATGCTTATAATTAAATCTTAATGACTATGGACTGCAAGATTTTGGGTTTCAAAACTTTCTTCAGAAGCTTTTATGGACAGCAGTAACTTTGGGCCTTTATTTTCATCGCAGAGGCAGGTTTTAATGATCAGTTGTGTGACGGTGGTAGTTCAGCTACATAAGGATTAAAATTTGAAAGTCTCTCTGTTTTTTAAGTAGAAGACTAACCAGGATGTCCAGGAGAACAGACTTCAGGCAGCGTTTATGGTATATTTTGAGATTTTTGTACAAACCTGTTGCCTAAAATTTTGCTGAATGACAAAGTGTACTCTTACAATCCTACAGCTACTGTGTTTTATTATAACGTCATGATATTGAAGCCATTTGTCTTGTGTTTTGTAAGTCTTTAGCAAAGGGATTTCCCTGTCTATTTTCTCACACAGGCAAACATGCCGAAGACATATTTGGTGAATTGTTTAATGAGGCCAACAGCTTCTACATCAGAGCAAATTCCCTTCAAGACAGAATTGATCGCCTTGCTGTCAAAGTTACCCAGCTGGATTCAACGGTAGAAGAGGGTAGGTAATTGCATGAAAGCATTGAGCCAGAAGTGATGTTGACAAGACCACGGTATTTAATTACACAACAATCTCTGTCTTTTCAAAGTAATCCTGAACCGATATTTCATGTTGTTTTCTCAGTAAGGCAAGCTGGGAAAAAATCATGTTAGCAGAGCGAGAAAAAATATACTCGAGTCATGTAACTGTCTTCATTTTTGAATTAGTGTTGCTTCAAGAACCCCCTGTAGTAATGGAGCCATTAAGCTGCCTTTTTCACAGGGAAAACTTTTGGTTTGTGAGTGTAATAAATCAGAATTGAATAAATCTAGACCTTACTGGAAATAAGTCAGAATATTGAAGAAGTTTGAGACAGTAGATCTATTTATTTCAGGGTATGGTGGTCACAAACTATATTAGTAGTGTCTGTTCTGCAGTCATCTAAGATCTTAGAATACTGTTTACCTAAATGAGGCACCGCGTGTTTGCATCAACTGGGTGGAATTCTCTAGGGGGTTCTATACATCCTCACTTGCTTATATGTTCGGTCATTCACTTCATAAATGCACAGTAAAAACAAAGCATTGAAGTAACATCACTACATTGTTCAAAAGCACTTACTTGGGTAAGTAAAACATGTTTCTCTGTTTAGCTCTAAAAGCTGCAATGTGCATGTTTGCTTGCGTGTGCAGTTACATGTCTGAGCCAGCCACTGCGTGTACTCCTGTTGAGCTAATTCTTGACATTTAGCAAAATGTAAAAGCTTGTTACATCAGGATAATAGTGTAAAATTTACTCAGTAGTAGTTAATGCTATTTGTGATATATTTAATAGTACTGTTTATATTTTATAGTTAATATTTGTATTTGTATAGTTTATATATTTAATACTACTAATGCCAATATTAAATGTTACTGTTGATATTTAATAGCCTAATATTTAGCCTTCCATTTTTAGCTTCTTACTGTTTGAAAATTATTACATATCTGATTTTTTTCTGGGTTTGGAACACATTAACTGGTAGAGTAACACAGTTGATACTAGCACCCTTCTTTTGCTTAGAGGTCAAGAGCTATATGGGAACATAAACTAAGTTAGTATGGAGTCGCTGTTCATAGTTTTTGAGGCACATTTTGGTGGTAATATGAGCACACTGGTATTCATACACTGTGTTTGCTCTGTGCTGAGGTGGATGATGTCATTCTTCATGACTTTCAAGTCCAACATTTTTGGGAACACAGTCCTTAATCAAAGGTTGTTTTTGCTTTCGTTTCTTTTTTTAATGTCTGGTATTATACAATACCTCCTGGCTAATTTCCAGAGTTTGGAGAGTAATTAGAAGCAGCCTATTGGAAGGGGAGACTAGTGCATGGACTGAGAATTTAATTAGTTTTTACTTTAAATTGACAGCAGTTACTACTCTTGCTAATCGTCTTTCACATTAATAAGCTATATATACAAACTGCTGTCACTTCAGTGTCAGTAGGAAATTTTATTAGCTATTTCACTGTAGAAGTTGAAGACTTTATAATAATTAATTGTACTGTTGCTAAAACTAAACATATTTGAGTAGCTTGGGCATTTAAGTTAAATGTCAGTAGCTAGGTTGATAAAAAACCCCTTTAGATTTAATTGCAGCAGTGACTTCTTACATTCTTGAGTATAACTAACATATTGTGTATATATAAAATATTAATATAACTAATACTACAGTTGAAAAAAATTTCATAATAATTGAGGTTTTCAAAAGTGTATAAATTACTTACGCTAAAAAGCCCCAGAAAAATGGGATTTGTGCTCTTTTGAATGTCATCTTCAAACAAGAATGTAACAATTCAGGTATATACATACCAAAAAACTGCCTGAAATACCTTACTGGTTTTGTTGTAGGCAGGTTTAAATAGAAAGTAGTTTCTCAAAAATGATGTTTTGAAACTAATGATGATGTGGATTGGGGAGCGATGATTTGGAAAGAAATATTCTAATTTTTTGCTATTTTAAAAGCTATGGAAGAATCTAAGTGGTCTTGGAGTGAGAAGCAAGACCTCAGCACAGATAACAAATGGTTGGGTGGAGAAGTCTGAGTGGGATTTGGTTTCTATCATGACAAAGGGTAATAGTGTACCTTAGAGGCTCTGTATCAAACTTCATGCCTTTCTGGTTTTGCAGGTCATCGATATATTACGCTTTTGCCCAGTGCTGTTCAGTTCCGTGTGAAATTCTCTGTTCTTGAGACTTGATAAATTAGATGAATGGGCAAGAAATACTAGACAAAATGGCAATGGCAATAAAAAAAACAACAAGCCAGTGCATTTTGTTTGCACTATTCCTACAGCTTACACTGTTGTAAAGCAGTGGGATCAATTCAAGAAATGGTTACTGTCATTTGTAGACAAGCCAGTGAAGACTTGAGCACTCTGTTCAACTGCAGTCAAAAACCTGTACTTCAGGTTGCCTGAGAATGGAAGATAATGTGGGGAGCTCATGGCCACTTTTAAACTGCTATTGACATCTGGATCTTTTTAGCAAAGGTCACTTCATCTCAGGAAAATTTACATTAAGAATGAAAGTCAGTCTTGCCAAAAGTGACAAGAACAATTAAAAGCAACTTAAATCTTTTGTTTGAAAAGAAAGAATGAAAATGCTAGTATTGTTTCCTCCAGAATTGTGTACATGAAAACATAAAATGGAAGTATGTTACTGGACTGCATAAAGAAGGTAAGTATTTCTCTCTAAAGAGAGATGAGGAAAACTTAAGATCAAGGGATGTTCAATTACATGGAAAGATTTTGGAGTTGAAATATGGTAAAAGATGTGGAACTCTCGCAGGAGGTTGTGGAGGCCATAATTTAATTAAACTTAGAATGGGTTGAATGTGTATGGCTACCACCTGTAACTATAAAACATGCTGTGTCATGAGGAATACCAGACCTTGTGTTTCAGGCTTGAAGCCAGTTTTTCTGCTATTAAAAGTCCAGGTTAAACCTCATAAAGAGGGAGATCATCGGACATCTGCATGTGGCAGGATTCTTGCATCATCTTCCAAGACACAGTCCGTGGTCCTGTTATTTTAAGTGAGGTTTTGGACCAAGTGGGACTTGAATCTGCTTTATTGTGGTAATTCTTATATGCCTTTGTGCTTAAACATCACGGTTATCCACCAAAGAAAAAAATCTTTCAATTTGCCTTCTATATTTTGCTGAAAATACTTTAAATAGCTAGTATAAAATGGACTTTGTTCATCCACTTATGTTAATTTCAGACCTGTGATAAATGCATTTTTCTTTCTAACAGTATCGTTACAGGATATCAACATGAAAAAAGCATTCAAGAGCTCGACAATTCAAGATCAGCAGGTAGTTTCAAAGAACAGCATTCCTAACCCGGTGGCTGATATTTATAATCAGAGTGACAAACCACCACCTCTGAACATTCTTTCACCTTATAGGTATGGAAATACTCATTGTTTACATTCTTGTACTTTGTCCTTTATCTCCTAGGTGTATGCAGAGAATAATTACAGCAGACGGGATGTATTGGGTATTGAGATTTGTTTTGCCAGGGGACTTCCCTGTTTATGAAAACAAAAATTGCTATTACCATACTTAAAATCATAAGTTGTACCTGACAAAAGTCATCATATTTCAGCTTAAATGTTACATGGCAGCACAGGATCAGAGAGCAAGGGCCACTGATTATGCAAAAAGTGAAAAGAAGATTAATAATTATCAAAACCGCTTTCTTTGGTTCATTTATCCAGAAAGCTGGATTTGTTGCTTTTGCCTTCCCTCTCTGTTCTCCTTCTTCCCCCCAACATACAGACACATCTGCACACACGGAGTCTTTACTTTTTCTTTTCCTGGTTGCTTACAGGTGAATAGAAGAGCAGCAAGCAGGACTTAGTTTCCTATTTTCTTTTCCTGTTTCCTTTAAGTTTATTGTTGTTTATGAAATGAGTATAATTTGTCTGTCTGAAGGATTGTGGACAATGTGTTTTTACGGTGTCCTTCAACTTTTGAGAGGTACTAGATTGTGAGGTATCTGTGTAAAGCAGGCACTCAATCTGCAGTAAATTATTTGAATTTTTTTAGTAATGATATAGCAGAGCATTTACAGGGTATTTCATTTTTAAGAGCTGTTACTTGGAAGGTAGAATTGTTAGATTTATAGCTGAAGGACGTGGGTTTTGTCGCTGCTACAGACAGTAGTGGTGTTTGTTAATAGGCATCTAGTTAGTAAGAGTTGTTACCGATCAGCTGTTCTGCACAGCTATGTCCTAATAAATATCTGGATGACAGTGTCAGTGACCTTTATTGTTAGTCCTGTATTATTCGGGATACTTCAGTGAAGTTTACTTTAATTATATTTCTTGGTAAGCCTTTTACATCTGCTAAAGTAAATTATTTGTATTTGCCTTGGACAAAGCTTAAATGGACTTCAAATTGTAGACTGACCAAAGCTGGAGGGGTGGAAGAGTGGCCCCAGTACCCTTGTCAGTAGGTTAAGCGTTTGTAGTGAGGAGATCTAGCACACAAAACATAAGGGTTTTATGGCTGTATGACCAGACAGTATACAAGACCTGCTCTTTGTATTCTGCTCCAGTGGTTGTAAGGTTTCCATGTGCTGCATCTCCATCACTCTTCATCTTGCTGGTAGAAACGAGTATTCAGCTGCCACCAGAATTTGCCCAGGAAGAAATTGGGACCCACAGCCAACCAGGGAATCTGAAGGACACCATTTTAGCAAGCTGGACTGGGATCACAGTCATATGCTGTTTGGACCATGTCAGCTACCCTGCCTTGTTGACTCCTCCCTGCAGCCACTGCTTTCCAGGAATTTAGCATATTAGAAGATTCTTTATTTCCAGGCCATGGGGTCAAATTACGATTTGATAGCTTACCTTTTTTGTGGCTTCTTAGTCTGGGCGTCCCTGGCTCCTTCTTCTGATTGGAGCTGGCAAGCCCAGATCAGCTCTGTCTCAAATCCTCCTAGAATAGTCTGGTAGGATTCAACCTTTCAGTTGCCACCCCTTTCCTAGCCCTTCCCCTGGTTAGAAGAGTCCCACTAGTGATTGTCTTGTGCTTCCTGTCATAAGGGCGAAGGTACTTGGACCTACTTTGCTCCTAAATTCAGATCTTAAGACCCATCTGGATTGAGCCAAACGCTCCTTGCCCAGTTCTCTTGAGACAGTTGAGTTTCATTCTTAAGCTCCTCTGTCCCCTACGCATCCTGTTTTGGTCCTGGTCCTCTTGCAGCACCAGTGAATTTCACTCCAGTGAGCTGGCTGATGCCGGAGCCCAGTCAGCTCCTGCTGAGCTCTGATGAGGCATAGCCTAGGAGCGTGCCTCCCAGAAGGCTGTGGATTCCACCCTTTCCCCCTGTAATTCTTGGCATGAACCAAGCCAATTGTAAGCGGTAACTACCAAGAGTGGCATTTAATGTGCTTGGTATGCTGTCATGCTATAATGCAAAAAAGACAAAGCTTGGATGATTGTCAAAGGTGAGTTTTGTTGGTTTGAAAAATAGTAATTCATATTTTCTTAGCTTTTCTTCTACTGTATTTCCAGGGATGATAAGAAAGATGGATTGAAGTTCTATACTGATCCTTCCTATTTTTTTGATCTTTGGAAAGAGAAAATGTTACAAGATACTGAAGATAAGCGAAAAGAAAAGAGGCGACAAAAGGTAAAAGCAGAAACATAATAGCAAATATATGTATTACAATTTTATGTGTGGACAACCATACACAAAAGTTGCTAGGTCATACTTAGTTTGTGTGCATGGAAAGACTATTCCTCTTTATAAGTGGCTGTAGGTTCAGTTGGTTCAGTTTTTATAGCTCATGCTGCCTATTTTCAGAAGTTAGCAAATTGAATTTTAGGAGCACTGTAGTTGTCTTCCAAGATACTTTCTTCAATCCTCTACCAGTGTCTGCTTATTAATACTCAGCAAAATGGTCCTGTTGTGCTTCAGAAAAAAACACTGTGATAAAAAAACAGCCGTGTTTTGGGGGGGGGGGGGAAGGAGTTTGAATTACAGTTTCCTTTATTTTCATACTTTTTTTCATACATACATATCCAGCAACATCAACTCTTGTAGCAAAACATGAGCTTATCCAGAAATAAATATTTTGTTGGGTTTTTTAGTTCCTTGATAGTAACTCTTCACTTTCCTACACCTGTTACAAGTTAGTAAGATGATAATACACAGCAAAACTATTCTGTGTCTCGGCAACAGGAGAAGATTAATTTTAGGAGTAATATTCTATGTTTCCTTTAAGTTTAGAACCAACAAAAAAAAAGGCTTTTTCACAGAAAAGTGTCTTCAGTCCTTCTGGAATATCTTCAGCAGTTTGATCCAAGATGTGTATTCTGATGCAATCAAGATTTTCTTAATGGATTTTGGTTTTGAATGAAGAAATCAGTTGCTACTTCTGCAGCTTCTTTGTGGTCAATTTTTTTTATCAAGTCTGAGGGCTTTAAGATTTTTGAAGATAATTCTGAGGAAAAAAAAAGTGAAGGAGAGTTTGAAGCAGTGACTGCCTATCTTATCTGGCAGAAGGTGCCCTTTTAGATAGGTTCAGTGAGAGATAAGAGATTTAAAATAAAAGGAATCCAAACAAGATGCACAGACTGCTCAGAGGAAATATAAGGAAGCTACTTAGTTTTCAGTACAGGTACGCACATATGTACACATACATGTGTGTATGCACACATACACATGTGTGTTAGCATGCCTATACATGTGTATATATAAGCAGGTATAATATATCAGCATATATACATGTATTATACATGTGCATATACATAATGTCTAATACACGAATATCCATGCTAATGTATATTTGTGTTGTATGTCGTGTATAATACATGGGTGTATATATGCTAATACATATAGCACCTGCTTAGAAATCAAATTGTAGGGCATGGCTGGGAAGCTTTACTATTCTGGTTTTATAAAATTCTATTAATTCCTGGTTCCTGTTGCTAGGCAAAGCTTTCTGACTACAACATTTTTAAACAGAACATGAAGCCTTGGTTTAACTAAAACATTTTGTGAATTCATGACTTTAAAAGTTCTGGAGGAAATAAGTTGGGTCTTCCTGTCAGAAGTATGAATGAAAAAATGTTTTCTGTTTTGACAGATTGAAATATTAAATGGAGTTGAAAAAGCTGAGTAAACATTTTCAGTAGAAGTTACTGTCTAAAGTAAAGTACTGGAAAATATTCACTTGGTTATTCGTATAATTCTATACAAATGTATATGCAAGGTTATAATCCCACTATATTCTCAGTATGGTAAGTCACAGAGCTGATTAAAAGACTGGAAATAATTAAAGTGGTTTTCATTCTCTAGTTTTGTTGCTTTTTTTAAGTTCCATTCAGTATTTCTTTATAAAAAATGTACAGGGATAATTGAACCCTTTGGGTTTTTTCCTCCTACCTTTTTCCCTTCAAATTTAGATCTTTTCACTAGAGAGGGAGATAAAAAGAAACTTATCAGCTGCTATTTTTTAAATTCTGATTTAATATTAAAAAGGAAAAAATACGAAAGCTTTGAAAAATTAGAATATTGCTTGAAAATGTTTTTCATAGCTTTAGAGAGATTTTTACAAAGCGGCTTTATACATAAACTTGATTTTAGACTATATTTTAGGCAACACATCTCACTTATTTCCATCCATGGTGTATTTTTTTTATAGATTTTAATTGTCTTATTGCAGTCTACAAACCAAATGTAAAATATGCTCAATTCCAGTCATACAGGATTATAGCCATACATCACAGAAATAGTGCTTGATAAAATCTACCTGTAATGCTGTTGATGAGATGTATAACGAGACCAGCTAAGAAGAAAGCAGCATAGATTTGAGTCTGCATGGATAGGTGGCACTTTGTGACAGGAGGAAGTCTGGTTTTTAGCTTTCCAGAAGCTGGGGTGCAGATGAGCTTTTTATCATCTGGAACCTCCAGAGAACTGGAGGGTTTGGGCGAGATGTCTCCACAGGTTGCTTAACAGGCCGTCGTTTTCTTTTGTTCTTGTCCTTATGATAGCAGTGACCAGAATGAAGCCAGAGATTCTATTAACAGTTTTGTGGCTGAAGTTGTGTTTTGAATCTACTAAGTGAGAATTCCTTATGTGAGAATTTGTACTCTACAGAACCACAAAATATTGTTGAAAAACTGTGTAGGTGAAATAGATGTGTATTGCTTAGCAAATTAGAAGCTAGGCATCCAAGTGCAGTCCTACTCAGCTGACCAAACGTAGCTGGCTTTTAGCCTCAATTTTTCAGGTGGTCAGTTGAGCCTGAGAGTACTCCTTGCACCAGAGAATCAATTTTCCAATATTATTTTGGTAATTTGACTTAAATGCTTGAGCTGTTGCAGCAGAAGGTTTGTGAGGAGATTCATCTTCCTGCCTGCAAATACCATACTTATTTATTATTTCTGTATTCAGTTTAACTGAGGAAATCTAACACAGGCTTTCTCTGATTTAGCTCTTTCATGTAAAGTTTTTTGCTGAAGAAAACAGTAATTTTAATTCTTTTAAGTTTAAAATCTGTGGTGTAGTCTCAGTTTTTTTCACCGTTAAACTCTCAGTAGGTCAGTGCCTAAGAGTTCAAAGAAGTTAGTTTTGACTCTTGCATAGATCTGTAACGCTCTGAATTGAATGACTGGAGTAGACCAGTTGTTAACTGTTGATTAACCAAAGGGAAGTTGTTCTACTTTGCTTTTTATTGTTCCCTGTTTTTTCTGAGGAATGATTAGTTATTTAAATAAGTAGAAATATTTAAATTTGGAGGGCTTGTATTTAATAAAATCATTGTTGATGACTTGTGACTTACAGGATCTTGATAAATTTGTGAAGTTGGGAAAGTACTCTAGGCTCATGCTTCCAGTTTTTCAAAAGTATTGCAAATACTTGCTGAAGCTGTTTTCTGCTACTAGTTCTAATTCTTTATTAAGATGCTTGAAATATAATTTTCTAACTCTTGATGCAAATATCAAACTTAAAATTAACCCTCTTTGAGGGCTCTAATACGTTTGTTGTGTTTGCTGAAATCACTTCTGCCGACAGCTGAATGATGTACCTGTTTTCTGGCTTAACCATCCACTAGTCTGCTGCAGCTTCTACTACACTTGGTTAAAGGAAGTAACTATTCTTAATATTGCTTAACTTCCCTAAGAAATATTTCTATCTGTAGTTATTTTGAAAGGCTTCAGCTCCCCTAGAACTCTGTTGTCGTTGCCCTAGGTACTGCAACTAGAGCTGTCACCATGGTTTGTCGAGGTAATGAAAGTATTACTGGACCAACTTAATACTACTCTATTAGAGGTATATGTTGTTAGAGGCCTATACAGTTTTGTCAACTGCTGGTAATTAGCCTACCCCACTGTTTTGGAAGAAACAAAATGTTTTAGAGACGTATTTATATAATATTTAATCCAAAAATCAATACCAGTAGGGTTTAGTACTGTGTGAGTAAACAGGGTTCCAGCATATTTATTCACTTACAGATGCTGGTCTGGAACAACCAATAAAGCCAAACTAAGCTTTCTGTATATCTTATGTTGTTTGTTTATAAATGCATATGTATCTACATTTTTAATAAAAAAACATGGAGATCTCTTTAAAACCAAACTTTTAAATAGGTGATTATATGTAAGCAGTAATGTAAGTGCTCCTGATTGTACAGGAATTGTATCAAAATGATTGTCTTCTGAGCAGTGTTATACATTGGTCAAAAGGTGGATGTTTACTTTAATCTGCAAACGGCAAGAAATGTGTAGTTGCAACCTTTAGAGGATGGAGTTACTATTCTGTGAGAAAAATAAAGCATATTTTCAGTTAACCAAAAGGCTTACTTGTACTTTCCTCTCAAATCTAGCATGATTTAGTAACAAAATTATAATAAATGAACCAAGATAAAAGTCAGAAATTAAAACAAATTAAGTTTTGCAGCAATCAAATGAAAAAGACAGATGTAAAGCCTTTAATAAGCATATATTCAACCATGGTGATTAGCAAAACTTTAAATTAAAGCATGGTTGAATCTCTCCCTTCTGCTCCAATTCCTGTATTGGGAAATTTTGATGTGAAGAAGTGGTATTAAAGGAGAAAGTAAAACCTTGCATAACCTGGATAAAAAGGGTGTGATTCTAAAAAGTTTGGGAAGGAAAAAGATTTATTTTTTTTTTATAGGAAGTAATTAAGAACCAAGGTGATGATCTTTACTTAACACAAATCAGATCAAAAAATCTACTCACTGCAGGGGCCAGGAATGAACAAGTTTTGTTGGAACATTTGGATGTTGATCTTCACAAAGACTTTTCTCTGTCATTCTTAATGTTAGCAGATGCGGATCAGCGGGTCCCTCATACAGACATGCATGAGCAAGCAAGAGATCCGAAACAAGGGCAAAAAAGCCATTTGATAGGTTTTTGTTAGTTGTATAATGCCAAATACAATATTTCACAATTATTTACTCAGCCCTGTTTGACAGTTGGAGTAAACACTTATGTTCATCTGTGATGTACTTTTCTTTTTCTTTTTGGTGAGACTGGCTTTCCAACTATTATCCCTTACTTTGAAGGTGGAGATTCCACAACAAAATGCTTGTGTATCAGCATTTTACCAAACTTTCTTTCTCTAAATACAGTTGAATAACTGCATTCTCAGAATATCAACATAGTTCTTTCCTGAGAAACTATTTTTCTAGCAGCCAAAAGCCTAACACTGACTTATTAAGAGAGAAAACATGTTTAAACTATTATTAATTAGTATTATAAGATGTGGGCTCTAGAGTGGATTAAAAAAAAATAATCAATGCCCTCATACATGTTGAGGAGTAGCACATAAATACCTTTCTCAGTTTGGATTGAGTAAACTTACTTGCTTTTCTACTGAAGCACCAATATGGTTTTTACAGTCATTCTGAGTAGTCAGAAATAGGCAAGGACAACATTTCAGAGGTGTGAAAGCATTGACTCCCACTATTAGGAGATCTTACCACTAGATAAACACTGACATTTATTGGGCCTGAAATTATATGGAGAGATTCAAAAAATGAAACACTGATTTGTCATGAAGCAACCAAGCTGTAATGTATTGCTGGCCTGAATATTACTGACACGTTGCAGAGAGGATTAGTATCATTCATTTTTATATAAGATAATGGGAAACAATGATGAAGAAAAACTAGGAGGAATTTTGGTAGTTAATCAGATCTAAGAAGGGAGAGGAAGTTAAACAAAAAAAATAAATTCACGTAGACTGTGAAATACGAAAGTGTTTCTGATTTTTCCCTGCTTCCCCAACACTTCAGGTGACCCTGTCAAATAACCAAAATTACCCTGAGTGTATTTAACATTCTCATAAGATTCATTTGCAGGAGAAAGAAATTACAGATGCTTCAGGACAGTCTAAATAAATGACATACAATGTCAGAGGTTAAAACTTTCTGGCTTTTAAAATCAGTCACATTTCAGTCTTTATTGGGAAAAACAGTAGATCGGTATCACGCTAGCATGTGCATCCTACAGAAGAAGGGCAAAGCAGCAGTCTTACTCCTAAGGAGGTTCATAGCTTAAGGAGATATTCTCATTTTCAGTGCAGAGAAATTTTATGAAGACTTGGCCTCATCTGTAAACCTGGTCTTATTTTCATGCGCTCTAACTGCATTTTAACCAGCTTTTTTCCTTTCCCTTTTTTCTCTCTTTGCATGCTTTATTTCTTTTGTTTGAACATTAGGAGCAAAAGCGTATAGATGGCACCACCCGTGAGGTGAAAAAGGTTAGAAAAGCCAGGAACAGACGCCAGGAGTGGAATATGATGGCATATGACAAAGAGCTTAGACCTGACAACAGGTTGTCTCAAAGTGTGTACCATGGAGCATCTTCCGAGGGATCACTGTCCCCAGATACTAGGTCTGTTTACAGCAAAGCTGTTTGTTATACCGCAGTTGTATGTTCAGAAATACTGAGTAGAATTAGGTGGTTTTACACGCTGGGAGTAGTTAGAATGGACAAAACATACAATGCATGTTTTGAAGTCCTTCTCGAAATTGTTTTAAAGCACAAATAACAACAAATTCTGTAATTAATGATTTTTTTTCTTCCTCAGCTTTAGATGAACGTTTTGTCATCGTAATATTATGCAATGTAGTGAAGTGTTTGCTGTATACTTTGTTTGATCCTGAGTAGTTATAACTGCAAAAGCATTTAAAGCTGTCTTTACTAGATAATGTCAGTACCTCTTCCTTCGTGTCTAGTTTGTCATGTGTTACGCTGCTGACAGCTTAATAAATATTTTTGCTGTCATCAACTCAGGTATACTTTTGCCTCTAACAGAATGCTGTAATGGGGAACAGTTCAGCTTTGTTGATGTTATACTTGTCTAAAAAGCAAGCTACAAAACCAGATGCAACATTATTGTTTGAAATAGCAGAAAACTCTGCTTAGAGATACAGCAGAGTTCATCTTTGACTGAGATGCCTTTTGAGCTCAGTGGGAGTTACCTTCTGGTGTGCATGGAAGTCTCAGTTTTTTCACTAAGCTAGTCTCACTAGAGGATTTTCCCACTTATTTTTATTTCCTCTGTTGTGGTTAATTGCTAGCAGTAATGTTAGGAATAAATAGAATCTAGTGGAACAAGTGTGTGACAATTTAGTGTTTAAATTGTTGAATGGCTGAGGAAGTGGCCACCATTGCAAAAGTGTGGACTGATACCTTTAGTCTGCTGTCCAGTTTTTATTAATTTAAAAAAAAAAAAAAAAAAAAAATCTGCTCAGAATTTTGTATATGTGATGTTTTGGTCTTTGTGAAGAGTTATCATCTTGTAATTGAAAATGGAATTTTAAAGAAAATTGCTACTGCTGTTTGAACAACATATTCAGACTCCCTCTCTCTGTCTAAAATCCTTTAATCACCAATTTTTTTTTTCAGTTTCTAATGCAAAGTATTGTCTTCTGTTTGTTAGTCTGTAGTGTTTTGTTAAGACTATGCTTTCCGTAGCTTGATCTGGTAAAATGACATTGATGTTCAGCTGTCAAGTGCAAGATGTAGGTTTTTTCATCATGAGTTCTGTGTTTCACACACTTTGAGTCTTTTTCCAGCCTTAACACCTTGCTTCCAGGATTCCCAAGTTTCAATAATCATATTGAAGTGATTTGTTCTTATCTCTCAGCAATGTCAACATGTATTTGACTGTTTGCAAATATCCATAATGTTTGTCATCTGTAGGATTTTTTTTTTAAGCAGAAATTGTGGGATGCCTCATTATGTTGGATATAGATGTTGTGGTATGACATCTGGTAATTATATAAGCCTTTCAAATTTTATAATATATGGAAAACTTTAAATTTCAGTGAATCAAATATCAGTGATTGAAATCTGAAATCTGTTTTACATGCATGAAGGGTTAATTTTGTGAGTGGTAGTGAGGTGGAGAGAAGGCTTTCTATTTTTTATCTTGGGGTAGGCTTAATTGTAGGAACTAAGCTATAAAAAAGCCCCATGCATACAGAAATAAGTACTAGTTTCAGACACATTTTTATGCTGACAGCTACTGCATGAACAGTGTTTTATAAATAAGGTCCCAAGGTAGTGTATGTGGCTATATTGTGGTTCTTTTTAATACTAAAGTAAAAAAAAAAGAGCTCACATTTCTTCTCGTTTGTTAATTGTAAGTCTTAAGTGTTAAATATTGACATCCAAGTATCCAGACTATGGCAATTTACAATGTATTTGTTATACTTATTATACTTTAGAGAGAGAAACACAAGCTGAATCCAAACAGAAACCAGCAAATTAATGTGAGAAAAGTAAGAACAAGAAAAGAAGAGTGGGAGAGAAGGAAAATGGGCATTGAGTTCATGAGTGACGCAAAGAAAATGGAACAGGCAGGAAGCATGAAAGAGGACAAAATGCCCAAAGGGTTTGTCGTTTTGTTTTACTCAAGGCCCTGGCTTTTTGTTGCTTACCTTGCTTCCAGTCTTACAGAGAAATGCATCAGTTTACTGTGTTCACTAAAAGCCAGGCTGCACGATTGTTCATTACTAAAACAACTGTTTGCAGTAATGGGATGAAGAGATCCTTTTGCTCCCTCTCTTGGGCTTATTTGACAGAACATCCTAGACTTTGTATCTTTATGAACTCTCTGCTCAACTAATATTTACATTTCCCAGTTTCTCTAAGCCTTTCCTGCAAAATTAATTATGCAAACAAAATAAAAAGCATTTTCTAACTTTGAAATTGGTTTTCTCTGCTTTGGGTAAAATACATTCTTCTGCATATGTGTGAGTGCTTGCTTTCCTTTTTCTGCTGCCATTGTTAACTTAAGGCAGGCCTGATACGTATTATCATTTCAAACAATGGACTGTGAAAATCATCGACAAAACCAATATGCCTCCTTATGGCTACTGAAGAACTCTAAAATCTGGAGAAAGCTCTAAATTTTTGTCTTTTTTGAAGTCTGCATTATAGGAGAACGCTGCATGCAGCTAGTATGCTGAAATACTGAAAACATTAAATTTCAGTCCTTTTATGCTGACTTGTCAGACTATTTTCAAGTTGTGTTAAGCTGAACCATGGTTTTTGTTGCATTTGTTCTTGTGCTTTCTGTGTACTTACAAGGGAATGGTGCTTGATAATCTGGGAGTCCTGTTGCAGGAAAAATAATTCTGGTTGCATTCTTTCTAGCTTGTCTTGTGAGCTATTTAGAATACCCTGTTACACTCACATAATCTGTTCTGCATCCATTTACTTTAATTTTAGGTCCCATGCATCTGATGTTACAGATTATTCTTATCCTGCTACTCCGAATCATTCCCTCCATCAGCAGATAGCAATGCCTTCATATGGGACAGGAGATGGTCCACAGTACATGGCAGCATCCCAAAGCCATGAGCATGAATACAGACCACCTTCCACCACTGTACGACATGCTACTTTAAACAGACCTCAGCAACCACCTCCACCTCCACCCCAGCCTTCAGATGGCCAACATAGCTCAGTACCTGTGGTACCAGCAGAATATGGGTAAAACTCCTGATTTATTCCAGTGGATTCTTGGCAAAACTGGAGGGATGCATGTTTTCCATAACCATCATGACATACAATGCATACACTCAAAAAGACCCCAAGTACATTACTTACCTCCTTGGGGAGGACAGAAGAAAAATTGGTATTATTTCTATGTATGAACTGGATTTCAGTGAAGAAATAGTGAAGGCAGAAATAATGAACTCTGTAGTGAATGTGGTGAAATCAATATGCTTGTAAAATACTAAGGTTTCCTAATATAATATTAAAAAGGGGATAATTTTCCTTTAAAGTGGGAAATACAGCATAATTTGAATAATATTTTAAACTTCAGGAAATGTATTGCTGAATGCGATTAATGTGGCAGTCTGTGTTGCATCCCTGAAATGACTTTTTAAAGGAGCTTATGACAATTGGAAGGGATCTCCTCAGACAGAGAATCAGGTTCCCTACTGCCACAGACACCTCTATAATTCAAGATACAAATTTATCAAATGCCTATGTGGATATTTTGCCTGAATGCTGCATTCTGAAGGAAGGCTTGTTCCAGAGTACTGGCTCTCCAACAGCAAGAAAACATCTGTTTTCTAACCAGTCTGTGCCTGTCTGTTCTTTTGCTTAAATAGCTTAAACTTTCAAGTTGTAACCCCAGGAAAGCTGTAATCATTCTTGCCTGTGTCATTTTAAACTAAGCAAGCCAAGGTTTTCAGCCTCACTCGATGCATCCTGGGATAGCATTTGCCCGATTCATGACTGTATCATGCTGTAGATGACTCAGTTATGCTATGATTGACTGCTCCAATCTGCATTTTCTCTGTTGTTTCCAGTTTATAACAGAAATACTTGTGCTTAGTCCCCAGGTACATGACCACTGTCAGTGTATCACGATTGTCATACATTGACATGTATCACTGAATGTCATCAGTAACACTCCTTCAACTGTCTCCTATATCTAGTTCCTTACCTACTTCATAACTCTTATATTAATTCCCATTTTTTCTGCTTAAGAATTCTTTTAATGACATTTTAACAAAGAAATTAACTCTTCCCTGTTCCTACTCTTTAAAGTATCAATCAAATGTATCAATTTAATACTTAAATTGATAAACTTGACTGAAGAAGCACATGAGATGCATGATATACCTTTTGGGTAAATCTTTCCATTCATACTTCCCACTGTCCTCCATGCCTGTCTCTTACTATCTCCTAGTATTTGTTCTAACACTTGGTCTTCTATGGAAGTGATACGTGTAGTCTACAGTTTTCTTGGTCCCTTCTTCATCATAGGCATTGTACTTAATATTCTCACAGAGTAGATGTTTAGTAACAAATACAGCTTTATACTTAACTAGGCAGGAGTTTTAAGATAAAAGTCTTTGTGGAGTGATGAAAGGACACTGCCTTTGACTTCATTATCTGTCTGAAATCTCAGTGTATTACCACTATTTGACAATTTTTATGTCTATAATCACTTGCATATTTAACTCACGAGTTTAAATTCCTTTTGAATTTTGTTTTAGCTGAGGTTGGATGAGAGCAGTTTAAGGGGTGATGATTCTGTAAGTCCTAACTTTCAATGCATTAAATGTTTTTCTTCTGTTTTATATAGGATGCTTCCAGCTCAGATGGTGGATTATTACAATCCTACAGGTCCTCCCCCTCCTCCTCCTCCCCCTGTGATTCCTTCAGCACAAACTGCATTTGTTAGTCCCCTTCAGCTTCCTGTGCCACCTTCCCATTCTGGACTGGTGACTGGCTCCACGTATGCAGCTGCTCATCCTCCTCCTTCTAGTGGGCTTGTTGTCACTGCTCCTCCTCCTCCTGGCCCACCTCCTCCTCCTCCTGGCCCTCCTGCTACAGGTTCATCCCTCTCTTCCTCCCCAATGCATGCTCCTCCAGCTGTGGAGGCAAAACGTCACGAACCTGCACAGCCGCCAATAAGTGATGCACGGAGCGATCTTCTTGCTGCCATTCGAATGGGTAAGTGGATGCTGAGTTCCAGCTATTTCTGTTTTTCAATTAAAGCACTGTGTTTTCCACTGTTCTGAGTTCGTGGCTTCTGTTCCCAACTGGGCAAAATGTCATTGAGAGACTTAACTAACCACAGGTGCCACGCACCTATTCTTGTCAACCCTGACTTTGGATCTTTTTCTGAAGCCTAATGTTCCAAGATGTACAGCTTTGTTAAATATGTTCTAGTGTTTGTGTGGACATAACCAAATGAGAACAGTACTTGTGTGTTCATTATGTAAAGGAGCTGGTAGATGTTAATGAATTTTTGCTTTGTTCCGAAGAACCAAGTTATCCAACACCGGGCTTCTGCCCGCTGATTTTCAACCAGTGACTGATGGCTGCTCCTGACTTTGCTTACAATATGGAGCTGTAGGGGTCATGGTATTTCCAATTACAGTTAGGAAAACTTCCATGTGCACATCAAAAGGACCCGTACAGTTGTGAATATTTAGTTTTAGTATATTGTTGGCAGTTTTGGAAGTTGAGAAGTATTCAGTCTCTGAGAATGGATTCCAATCTGCTTTTTTGTCTTCCTCTCTCCCTTGCTCAGAGAGGCTCTCCAACTCAATGGTTTACTTTTTTCTTCTTCCTGAGTCAGAATACAAAAAACTCCCCAATAACAATATGAAATTTAGAATCTCTTGTGCAGAAAACTTTGAGAGTGATTGTCTCTACAGGAATTCAGCTGAAAAAGGTGCAGGAGCAACGTGAGCAAGAAGCAAAGCGTGAGCCTGTTGGAAATGATGTGGCAACCATCCTTTCGAGACGCATTGCTGTGGAATACAGTGATTCCGATGATGACTCAGAGTTTGATGAGAACGACTGGTCAGATTGAACCTGGTCCGAGCCCGGTGGCAAGTTCATGAAATACTTGGGTTCAGTGATTGCTTTCTTAGCAAGGTGTAAAGCAGGATGTTGATGTGTATTAAGGCTAGTGATCGAAGTGCTGAATTTGAATTGGTATTATTCGGAATACTGTAGCTTAGCAACTCTGGTAATAACGATGTGATTATGCTTACGCAGATCAGAAACTTGTCTTACTTTCAGTATTTACCGCATAATACTTAAGTGCCACTAAATGTAGCAAATCATGTGCTGCGTGCAAAATATGCTGCAGTTGTTGCACTGTTACAGAACCAGCATTTTATTTTACTTTCCTGATCTCGAAGGGATAAAATATATTTTTTTGACTTTACATCTTATTCTTTTAATTATGTAAGCAACTTAGGTACTTGTGAATTGGTCTGGTTGTTAGTCTTTGAAGGCAGTTAACTATATGACTGAAGTGTTGAATTCCGTAAATATGACTTTTAGCTTTTTTATTAGTTACTAATTATGCCCACCTTAGTCTATTTTTAATCACTTCTGGGCTTAGATGTTTTTGCATACAGGATTAATTTTATATTATCTTTCTTTTTATCTTTAAAATGTAGCAGGTGATGAAATATATGATTTGAAGAATGAATCCATGTGATCGAAAATAACATTTTGTGAGCAGACTGGATAAGTTTGTAACGCTGCCAGCTCTAGGTTGCTGGCTGCGTGTAGCGTAAGGTGCTGGGGCGTCTCAGGTAGGTAGGGAGCAGGATGCAGGTCCATGCTACACATGAAAGTTAAAACACCTGCAGAGCTTTTCAGCTTTGATACAGATCAGCTAGATGCAAAGACTTCAGGGTAGACCTGATTGAAGCCATATGGTTATTGTGGTGTAGAAATGTTACTCTGTTATTGCTAAAGATTGGAGCTTTTGTCAGTCCAGTTCTAGCAGTTGGATACATTTCACAAGTATTAAACTTGGTCTTTATGCCTGTAGGTATAAATGTTTGTAAATAAGTTTTGTTGTTGATTTGTACATGTATAGCTGTGACAGATCGGTTTCTGTTTCCTGTAGCACGTTTACTCAAAACTACTATTACTTTGAATGTATTTCTTTCCCAGTACATCCCATTGATAAAACATAGGCAGTTAAAACAGTTTGAATGGCTGTTTAGGTACTATGCCATATATATACACTTATTTTCTCCTTCTCTAGAAACAGTTGCTGCCATGCTGTTTTCTTTAAAAATAATTCCTTTTTTTTTTTCTTTGCAGTACAGTATTAATAGTTTTTTTTGTGGGTTTTTTTTTTCTTCTGGACTGAGAGTCAGGCTGCTGCTTTGCCT
>NW_009260844.1:1131986-1138717 GCF_000687185.1 Egretta garzetta | reverse complement strand
CCAAATTACAGTTTTAATCTTTGTAACTGAAGCCTGTGTAATTCCAGGTCTAACATTTGGTAAAGATCCTTTGTTCTGTGAGACCCTGTCTGTTCTTAATGTATGTAAAATAAAAAAAAAAAGAAATGGAAGATGATTATCTAACTCATGTTTACACAATTAACAGTTTTAATCCTGAGAATGTAACAGTCTAACATGATGTTTGCATGCAAACTATTGGCTACTTCATTGCTGCTTAATCTGTGTATGATTTTCCAGTCTGTGGTGGCTGTCTTCATGGTCGGGTGGTAACATGCTGCCTCAATGTTGGTGTTAAAATTTATCACATAAAGTATGACCAATCTCTGTTTAATGGTGAGCAACTACAGCTCTTGTTAATTGGTGGCAGCTGAAGGTACTCATCTCCATTTCAGCTGGAGCTGGTTTTGTCTTTGCCTTAAAATACAGAGCTGAAGTCTGCTTTATTTTGTGTCCTGCAGTCTGAGGTCTGTGTGTCCACCGCAGAGGACAGGATTTAGCCCATAGCCTGATCATGGTTTTCATCAGCCCGTGAGAGAGGGTTTGTTCTCACCATGACGGTGCACTTGCACAGTGGCTTGCAAAATGATTCTTTGGATGGGTAGGGTAAAAGTGTGACTGGGACTGCAGCGTGCCAGCCCGGTAGAGGTGGGGAGAGTACTCTCGGTATTCTTCCAATATGTGCTGAAATGAAATATCTCGGCAGAAAATTCTTTCCAATCTACTGAAATTTGATAAGACAGAAGATATATTTTATGAGGACAGAAGTTGGGTGTGTCTGAAATTTTGTAATTTATGTTAATTTTAAATAATAAACCTTAAACAAGCAATCAGTTGTGAGCAGTTAAGGTAGTGTAGATTTTTCAGTCATAGTAGCCAACCTGTTTTTCTGAACCTGCAATGTTGTCCATTTTCCTTTTGCTATTTTATTAATAAAATGTGAATTGAATTTAGTGATGTAAACTAACATTATTCTAGGCTGGTTTTATCAGTTTTATCATACTTTGGGTTGTGAATAAGTAACAAAGATGAATAAAATCTCACTTTTGAGCCTGTCTGTCTTTCCTTAGATTAGTAAGATTTTGCTATTAATCTTTATCCCTTATCAGTAAATAATGGAAGTGAAAAGAGAAGGCTTCCAAATGCTATCTGTGATCCCAGGAACCATGATTTTACTGGGATGGAGGCTGGACTCTATAAACCCAGACTCCATTAAGGTACCACGGCTTCTCCTATCATGCGTACTTATTTGTTCTTTTGCACCTTGATTCAAGCTCCACATGGACGTTCTTGGCTGGTGTAAATGGGTGTTAATTGCCCTACAGGTAGCTTTAATTTTTTTTTTTTCAATGCGATGCATTAAACAGCTTTGTTCCCAGAAGGAACAGTGCAGAACGTGTGAGTTGTATTAGCAAGGCCCCTTTCCCACTTCTTTTAATAAGAAAGAGTCCTTGTAGGTTAATGACACCAAGCACAATATTGTAAAATGCAAACCCGTGCCTGCCTACTACAAACATATCTGTTTAATTTACAATTAGACTACTGTGTTACACAATTGGTTTATGTAGTTCTTCCCAGTATGATGCAATAAACCAATTGTGTAATATAGTAGCCTAATTGTGAATTGAACAGACTTGTTTATGCGTCTTAGGCTTGGTTGTTCCCTGGAAAAATGAATTCATCTTTAATCTGCTCAGCTGCAAATTCCAGTCCCTCTGGCATTCGGTTCTTATTTCACTGAAATTTTCCATCTTTGATTTGAACTTAACTCAGGTAATTGAGAGCAAAGACACCAATTCTACACAGAAACGGAATATATGAGCTTGCAATTTTGATTCAAAGACTATTTTAGTGAAGCCGGTTGGGGTTGGAGTTGGCACTGGTGGTCACTGGGCATACTGCCTCTACAGCTTTTACGGTTGTCTTCTGAACGTTAAAAAATATTTCTGTGCGACTAAATCAGTTGGATTTCTAGCTATTTCAGATTTCTCTATACTAAGATGAACTGCATGAAGAACAAAAAATATCTTTATGGTGAGAGAGGTGCATCCTGTTCAGAACAAGCTCAAAATTGAGCTCGTTTGCAGTATGCAGGTGGAGTTGGGAGGAAGGGAAATGACTCTGGGAGATGGATTCTTGTGAAGTATTTTGCCGGTTTATGTTCTCTCTCATGTGTCAGGCATTGTTTTAATAATAAAAAAGTGTTCCCTTCCGCTTGAAACAACACACCTAAGGATACAGCAAATGCATAGCTCCTAAAAATGTTTAAAATCTCACTGTAAACTGAACTGAGTATAAACCTGATGATAAAGAACATTTCATTAGAATCTTGTGGCTGGAAGCTGAAGTTGTATGAATTCAATCTTGAGCTGAGGTACTATTTCCTAGCAGCTGAGTAAAATAAATATTAGAACAGCTTATCCAAAGATGGCTTTGACAGTTAATTTTTTTTTTTTTTTTTTTTTTTTAAAGGTGACATTACCCTTTTTCCTCCTGAAAAAGCAACCAACCAAATCCCACCTGCTACAGTCTGCTCTGGGGAAAGTTTCTTGCCCTGGGTGGGGGGTAGCCAGCCTGAGCTGTTAGAATTCGGTGTTTGAGGTGTTCCTGGTACCAGTATGTACATACATATGTGCGCACACAGAGAAGTGCAAGGATTTTCAGCGTCTTGAGGTGACTGGGTACTTGTGTACTTAAGCATTGTCAGTGTGCTCAGGGCTGTACAGGGAATGAAAATAAATGGTGATCCCTGCTAGAATCCCTCAGGCCCTGGTATCTATCTGCCACAAAGTAGTCAGGAGTGACTTGAGCTTGTCACTGAGCAACCTTCCCAATTCCCTTGGACTTTAAAGGGAGTGTGGGAACTCTGGGAGGACTGGGGGTTTCCGGTTGGCCATCATCTTTTGTTAGAGGTGAAAGGAAAGAATGGGAGCACTGGAAAAAAGCCCTCTAAGCACCAAACAGCGAGAAGGAATTTCATATTGTGCTTTCTGTAGCAATAGGTGGAGGAAAAGGGTGGTTTCTCATGTGCTGTCAAGTATCTGTAGGTTTCTCTGGGGAAGTGTGTTTTCATCTATGGTTGACATAGGTGTGTGCTCCTACGTGTGGAAAGCAGTCTAAGTTGGTGCTGGATGGGGCTTTTTTCAGCTGCATAAGAAAACAAGTAGCCCTTAAGAGATTCTCAGCTAAATATAGTAGTCTCTTTAGAGATTAACTCTTACTGCTGCAGATAAACAGAGAAGTTCTTATCTGATTAGCCGGCCCCCTCTTGGTGAGGGGTCACCTGCAGCGTGATTTGGAGATTAGAGCCGAGGGCAACTGTTTCCGAGATGTCTTAGGTGCGTTGCCTTTCCGAGTCACGCGGCGTTTTCAATCTCTACCACACTGTCATACCACGTGAAAACTGTTTGCCCCGTTCAGCACTCGCTCATGTTGCCGATGCAGCATGGGTTAAAGGAAGGAAGGGCTGGGAATCTTGACAAAGTTACCCTAATGCCAGTTAACGTTGGGCAGTCTGACCCATCTGTCTTTGAGAGGAACCCTAAGCAGGAGCCCTACCAACTGTGCTGAAGGGGATGGCAGAACTTGCCTGTTCTCTCCGTTTTTCTTGAAAATGAGATGGATGCATTCCTTACTCGCTTTTCTGAGAAATCCTGCTGTTAATGTTCTCTCTTTCTCCAGCAAATTTAACTTTCTAGTCCCTCATCAGTTACCTTTCCCTGACTTGCTGAATGGCCCATGCCCATTGCTTGTTGCCCTTCCCAAACTGGATACAGGCCCCAGCTGCTGTGTAAATGCCTTTGCTCTTCTGAAGTCGATAGCCCAGCGCTGATTTTCGCCTGCAGTCTGTCCCTCTGCATCCTGCTCCCTTGAGTCTGTTCCTTCTGGTTGCACGTTAACCAGCCAAGGGTTTTCCCATTCACTGCGTCAGCAGGGCTTTCGGTTTGGCTGGTTGGCCGTGGTTTCGTTCCCTCAAATAGAGTCTTGCTCTGCGACTGCGCTGGTAACAGTGGGCGTTACAGGGGGTGCTGCTTCCAGGTGTGAGGCCTTCCTCCACAGAGGATGATGGTAGTAGCAGAATGGTTTATCGTAGGCTTAGCTTAGTAATGAAACTCTATTATTTCCAAAGCTACTGCTCATTCCAGCCATGTGAGACCTCACCTTAACTTCGTTTGGGACATTCTTTCAGATTTGTGTGTATTTGTCTTCTCTGGGCTGGTTTTGTGGTGGTTTCAGCTGCGCTTGGATTGGTTCATCCATTCTGTTTGGGTTTCCTTCCAAATTTACCATACTTCCTAAAAGCTTTTTTCTTAAGGTGCCTTCACACAGCTGGCTAAGCTGCTTTGATTGGCATTGTGTTGGGAATGTTATTTCTGTGTTTGAGGAAGAAGGATTTTATTTTGTTTCATAGTCTCAGAATGACTACCACAGCAACACTTCCTAGACTGTCTGTAAAAGCTTCCTCATAAATTTATTTCTATGTGATTTCTGTTTATGGCATGTTTTCCTTTGACAAAGCTTTAGAAGTTTTGCTTACGGCAGTTAGGGAACTTTTTGGATTGCTGTGAAGAACTCTTGTATCGGTCCATCAAAATACTTAACCTGTGACAAGAGGACATTAAGGTACATAATTCGTGCAGCGCTGTGTTGCGATATGTACACTGAAATACTGACATACACCTGGATCTTGATTATTTATAAATGTCAAAGATTCCTAGGAGCATTTGGAGTTTACTTAAACTGGTGGATCCTGCCGGCTTGTTGCTTTTCCCAGTGACCAGTTACTGCTTTGCCATAACTGTTGAAAACCACCGTTGTGACATTTCATGAATCTTTAAAATAAACACGCAAGATTGCTGCCTTGTACCCAACTGACTTCTATCAGACAAATTATTACCTGAAAAAAACTAGTTATCTCACTTTTGTTCATCCTCTGTATTTTCTTCAAAAGCCCTAGTGACTGTCAAGTCACCCTTTGCTTTTTAAATTATTTAAGAGCCATCTTCATTCTTTAAGTTGACATAGTCTGTATAGGAAACTGAATTTAGCTCTACCACATGCTTTAAGTAAAGGACACTCCATCCCTTTCCTGTGGTGCCCCTCCTGACCTATATTCCTTGCTATGTTTCTAGAATTTATATGAATTATTTATATGGCACGATAGATTTACTTCGTACTTTGCTGAAAGAGATAATAAATCCTCCCTTTAGGGATTTTCAAACCTAGTTAAAACGTACCAAATTGTGAGGCAGCTGCTAACCACTAGAATTATTTGAGTTCAGAGATGTGGGAGATGCCTGGCTGTACTATTGCTTCTAACTTACTGTGCTAGCAGAGAAAAAGCATTTAAGTACAGGATGCCTCACTTAAACAGGGAGAATAACACCACCACAGATCTGTGGCATTCTTCTGCCTCTTAAACGGGAGATAGGAAAACAGATTTTTAGGACAGAGACGGGGAAGAAGGGAAAGGCCAGGATTTTTCTTGTGGTAAACAATAGGAGAAGATGTTTCGGTGAATAATTGACGAAGCTTCTCTTTGTATTTGGTTTACTGTATCTCCGCACAGAAACACCCTCTGAATGGTGAGGCTAAGGTTTAACGTTCTCCCTGAAGGTTGCCACCTCTGTTTACTCTCTTCACCTTATCAGCTGTGGTATGTAATGACCTTTCTCTTCGATTCGGCCATCTGCCCGCTTCAGCTTTTATTTCCTTCACTGATCAGATGAGCCATGAGAGTACAAACTGGCCTCGATACCTGATGAGGGTAAATAGGCTGAAGTTGACATTTAAATAGTAAATAGTTCTCCCTTAAAATTAATGAATGCAAGAATTATTAAAGGAGTCTAGTGACCTGGGAATGTTTTGGTTTTTTTTCTGCTCAGTAGCAAAACACAAATATTCAGGGTGGTGGGATATTTAAGGAATATGTGGGTGAAGCACACTTCTGCAGTGCAGCTCTATTTTAAGGCTTCCAGGTGTGAGCTGTGCACAATTGCTGTAATTACCAGCCTGCTGTGGGTATTGCTTCTCTCTGGGCTTTGGGCAGCAACCATTTATTCTCCCCCATCTGTTCAAATGCAAACAGGGATCCCAATGCTGTAGAAAGGGTGTTAGAAAAATTTGTTGGCTCGGGAAGCGTACGTGGAATGGATACGGAGAGGTAGAGGGATAGAAGGAGCACAGTTTCCCTCTGAGAACATCAGTGGTCATGGCAGGACAGAATTGAAGGTATTGGAGGCGCCATTAATTTGTTAGCACAGAAGTTAAAGAAAATGACATAGAATTTGAAAGTTCCAGGTCTTGAGTTCCATGGCATGGGGACTGTCTCACCTCATCAGACTCCAGTGTTTTTCCATTTGGTGCCCAAACTAGAGAGAGGAAGACAAGGAGAGTCCCTGGCAATGTTGCTTTCCTTCCACTGGAGTTGCCCTGAGATTTACGGGTGACAAGTCCTTTATGGGAAACAGGCGAAACCACAGCCTCAACAGCCATGATGTCAGCTAGCTGGTCCATGATGTCTGTGGTCCTCTGAAGTGGACCTGGAAGGGAGCGAGTCTGTGGGGAGCAGCGGGTGCTGCTCAGCACTAGCCGAGGGGTTCTGCGTGGTGCGAAGGAAGCTGCTGCGGCGGCGAGAGCAGGTCTCGTGCTGGGCTGCGGCAGGGGCGAGTCGAATTCACGTGCTGCTCCGCGATGGGAATTAAAGCACGGCA
>NW_009260844.1:1122423-1131930 GCF_000687185.1 Egretta garzetta | reverse complement strand
AAAGCTAAAATACTGGTATGGACAGTGCCGAAACAGCGGCTGTGATCTACGCCTGACTGCCAAACAGCTCGGTCTTCATGGCTGTTGATCCTTCGCCACCGCACTCGGTCACTCCTGTCTGCTGCTGCTGGCATCCTTCGGCATCGTACATTGCTCAGCTTGGGAGAGGCAAACACCCCGATCTCCTGATGCGCTGAACGCCTGGCAGAGTGTCGGCAGTCGCTGGAGAAGCATCGCTGCTGAGGGAGCGTTTCCGAAAGCGGCATGGCGCAGCAGTCTCCCACGCAGCCTGCCCAGCAGCCTAAACGGGCGCCTCTCGGGAGCTCAGCCGAGCAGATGAGCCAAGCAGGATTAACTAGGTAGTAAAAATCTGTCGGCTGGCAATTACACTTTAGTGTTTGGTTGAAATACGTGGCCAGGTAATGCAGGAAGCATGAGAAAATGTTTGAATGCATTTATTCATCAGTTAGGAATTCCCTGCCCAGCTAGATGGGATTTTACCCGAGAGGGGAGCCCGGCATTTGGCTCCTGCAATGCTGCAGCCGTGGCAGGAGAGCTCCTGCTCGAGCCTGCTTAGTATCTGGGAAAACAATAAATTCAAGGTTCCTTCAATCCTTTGTGTGACCTTAAAGACAGTTGGCTTGATTGAGAAGGGCTGTGGGAGGGGAGGGCTGCCTTTGGCAATGACGGACCCGTACCAGGCTTCTGTCTTTGTCTTCTACCCGAAGCCTTAAAATCCTGTGGCAGGAAAATGAGGTGCTGCTGTTAGATTTCTGTCCCCTGCAAACACCAGGTAAGAGGGACCGTCTGTCTGTAGAAAGATACTGACCTCCAGTGGACAAATGGGGCAATCATAAGAGTTTATTCTAATTAAAATTTAGCTGTGTGAGAACCCAGACAGGAGATGAAGTTCAAGATATGGGCGTTCGTGCACTTCACTGTTCCCCAAACTCTTAATGCCTTTCTTTATCTATACAACGACAGAGCAAATACTCCTATGGACCTTGGTGAAATTTTGGTGTCTTTAAAATTGCTGATTGTCTTAATAATAAAACAACATCTCTTCCACTTCTTTCCCCCTGAGGAAGGTGTTTTCTGTGGAGGCGCTGCCCGCGCGCACAAGCATTCTGAGATGAGAAATCCGGCTATTAAGACGTGACCTAATGTGAGCTCTGCTCTTCTAATTCGGTAGCTTCAGATTTGGAGGACAAAGATGCTGGGAACAGTCCTCTGCAGATCTTTCAACTGTTTGCTCCTCTCTCTGTAACGGAGTGCTGCTGTGGTAAAAGCTGGGGTACAGCCCTGTCCCGGTGCACGTGCAGCTCTGCTGACTTCTGGGGGCTTAGAGCCCCCCAGTCCTTGCTGAAGTTGGAACAAGGCAGAGACGCTCTGAAATGTAAAACTGCCAAGAAGCTGAAAGCACTGAAGCGGCAAGGTATGGCAGCTGAGGATGTTACTGCACCTCTGCGGAGCTCCCCCCTGTAAATGTCCTCGCAAGTCCCCTGAGCCCGCCCTAGTTGCGAGGTGATGTGACTTTGCACAAATGAAGAGGAGGCCTCCAGGGAAGTCGGGAGAGGGGGTGAATTGCAGCAGCTTAGTGTTGGATGTCTTAAGCTTTTCATTCACGGACTCACAGAGGGGTTGAGGTGGGAAGGGACCTCTGGAGGCCAACTGGTCCGACCCCCTGCTTAACCCTAGAGCTGGGTGCCCAGGACCACGTCCAGACAGCTTGTGAGTATTGCCAAGGGTGGAGGCTCCACAGCCTCTCTGGGCAACCTGTGCTGGTACTCAGTCACTCTCACCATGAAAAATGTTTCCTGATGTTCAGAGGGAACCTCCTGTGTGTCACTGTGCCCGCTGCCTTCAGTGATGTGCTGGAGCTGTAGGGATGCTGAGCATCTCTGCTCACTAGCTGTGCTGCTAGAGACACAATGCTTGAGTTAAAAACAGTGTAAGTAAGTCCCTCTTTCTGCAGGGGAGGCTATGTATGGCTGGCAACGGATGTGCTCTTCTGCCTCTTGGTTAAATAGTAATAATCACTAAATTAAAAAAAAAAGTTAGTTGTGCAGACTGCATTTGCGCAGCAGGTTTCATCATTGGACTTCTGAGGGCTGTAGCTAAGCCTAAGATGAAACTAGAAAACCTCGATCGTTCCTCTCCAGCCTTGCTTGGGAGATGTGCTTTGAGTTTTGCTGTGCTGAGAGGTTTTCTGATGCCTAGCAGCAGCCTAGTGAGAAATAATCTGAGGGCCTTGTTGGGTTTGATGAAGCTCTTCTTCAAGGAGGAGAGAGTTTTGTGGCTGCCTTTTAGAAAAGGACTTGGAGGGGGAGAGTGAGATTTTGTCAGACCTAAGTTTTTCCCCTTTTCTTTTGTGAGCAAGCAGCGGTTTGGATGGGGAGGTAATTGGGAATCCGTCTCCTACCCAAGAAGGGGAGTTGTTCAGCAGCAAGAGCTAACGCTGTTTCCTTAGACTCCAGTACCCCTTTGTGTGGTGGGAATGAGCCTTGGTAGAAAGCCTTTCCCCTGCTCTTTCACAGGACCACGGGGTAGTTCAGGCCGGAGGGGGCCTCAGGAGGTCTCTGGTCCAACGTCTTGCTCGCGGCAGGGTCAGCTCTGAGGTCGGACCAAGCTGCCTGGGGCTCGATGCGGTCCCTGGTGCCTCTGGTAAGACTTTTTTTTTCTTCCAGTGCGCAACAAAGATCTTCAAGACTGGGCTAAGCTTTCCCCTCCCAAAATGCAGTGACTGATGATGCAGGTCCCACTGCTGCCTCCACCATCGCTCCGAAGAGGAGAAAGCAAATGTTCCCTGGTGGCTAAGGGAAGAGCAGGTAGGAAGCACCCTCACTGCCGTACGGGGGGAGCTGTTGGTGGTGCCGACCCTCCCCACTCCCCAGGGGTGCTGTCAGGGCAGGAGCCAGCTGGGGTGTTGTGTGGGAGACCTTGGTGCATTCATGCTGCTGCTTCTCTTTCTCTCTTTTGGAACTTCTCAAAAGATGTGAAGGATTGGAATACTTGGTAGCTGGAAAACGTTGGTGTCTTCCCCGGTCTCCTCTGGTTAAAAGAAAGGGGATCGTTCTTCCCCTGGGGGCTAGGGCAGTGAGCGGTGCTTTTTGCAGCGTTGCTGTGTACACCGCTCCTGCTGTCCTAGGAAATCCATCCTAAATTTTCCTTGGGGTGTTTGATGATGTTCCTGTAGGTGCAGGTGTTAATGTGCAAAGGCCTAACCAGATTTCACTAGGTGCGTTATTGCTGGAACTTGCCAGTAAGTCAGCCTGCTGGTATGAGAATAGATCAACGCTTGAATGACAGCTAATCTATATTGTGAAATATATTATAGAATCTTTAATTTACATAGAGATGAAGCCTGCTTACAGGGAGTGGAAATCAATAGTGGCTTTTATATCATCCTCTGGGTGGAATATTAAATCTGAAACTCCGTAATATCTAAACTGCATCAAGAGATTATAACCCAATAGTATTAATAGCATTAAAAGGATCATTTTTTCCTTTCTTAATAAACTTGATATACCCACAGTTTCCAGAAGAGGTTTTTGTTTTTCCAGAACAAGAAATGTGTTGCAGGCTTTGTCATTTTATTAGCATTTGAGGTTATGGCCAGAAGCTTGTGATGCCAAGTGGTGTATAAACACAGAAAAAAAAGGTGATCCCTGCAGCCTACCTGGAATTTGAGGGGTAGGTGGTAGGCAGCTACATTACCTGATAAGGAGCCTTGGCTCTTTCTTAATTCAAAGCCTACCCGTGAGCAGAGAGATTTGCCATAGACCAAACTGTAGACAATTTAACGCTGCAATGGTATCAATCATGGAGTGGATTCGGATTAAACCCAGCCATCTCGGCAAAGCCCACGCTGCCAGTGCGTTCCTATAGTGTATGGTGTGATTCCCAGGCCAGCTTGCTTCTGGTCTGGCTGTGCCCACAGGGGAACCACAGCATCCGTCTGCACCGGGTCTTGGAATGGCCTCGCTGCCGCTTGGTTTTGTTGTTCTTTCCTTTGAGCTGACTGGAGCCATGTAACAACCTGCTTCAGCCATTCTGTTCTTCAGGCTCTATTTTTCTACAATTTGCTTTGACCTTGAATAGATGGGAAAAGTGACAATGAAAGAAAACATTTCCATCAGAACAATGTCTCTTTCCAAGGGCTTGTCACAACATGAAGTACAATTAAAATTGACTGAATGCCCACAGTTGGTACATAAAATCTTACGCTGTCCAGTTTATGGTGATTCACAGTAGCAAAGCACCATGACCATGATGCGCCAGAGTATTGATGCTCCCTGGCTGGATCTCTGCACCTTCTGCAAGTACAAGTTGTGGTGCTGTTTCTCCTCCCCCGCCAATGCTGTCTCTTCTTCTGTATGATGAATATAGTCATTAGTCCAAGATTAACTTTATTCAGACTCTCTACATCACTTTTTCCTCCTCTGGTTTTAATCAGCTTTGCACAACCAAGTTAGGCCTGTCTTAAATCTGCTATACTTTAACTTACAAAGATGCAAGAAGAACCAGCAGGTGCGAGAGGACTGAAGTAGGGGGAGGAGGATGACGACAAAACTGTGGGACTGGGAGGAGAATAGGTGCATGATATGATGGGAGTAGGGTTGGTTGCCCAGGAAGGGATGGGGAACAGCTAGGCAAGGGGGCTACAGCTAGGAATGGGGGGGTCAGAGGGGGTTGAAAGGATGGAGCTGGAAATGCTGGCACCAAAAGTAGAGAAACCTGGTAGAGTCACTAAAGGACAAGCCATGAGTGGAGCAAGCATAGTTTGGAGAAGGTAGGCAATGGAAAAGTGTGTGAGGGAGAGGGCAGGGGTGTTTGTGCCTCTGAGAGGAATCATTGCCATGCCTTGAAGTGGAACCTCAGAGCCCTTCTACTACTGGGAAGGGTCTTGGGAACCAGAGGCAGAGACCATTTCTCCAAGTCTTACTTGAATTGGAGATGGCTATGGGTTGCTGCATGTTGTCCACTAGCTCACGTTGTACAGAATGTTGAGGGGCCAGCTGGGCTCACCCTTGGGATGGTAATGCTGGGCATGTGATGAAATTTTGGAAGGCTTTTCAGGAGGGCTATTTTAAGAGCTTGAAAAATTACCTTTTGCAGAGTACATGTAATAGTTTCCAAATGAATTACTCAAATCTTTGACTTTTCTAGAGTAAGGTTTTCTCACAATTTTATAGCATCATAGAATCATTTGGTTGGAAAAGACCTATAAGGTCATGAGAGTCCAACCATACCTGTCCACCACTAAGCCATGTCCCCAAGCACCTCGTCTACCTGTCTTTTAAATACCTCCAGGGATGGGGGCTCAACCACTTCCCTGGGCAGCCTGTTCCAGTGCCTGACAATGCTTTTAGTGAAGAAATTGTTCCGCATGTCCAGTCTAAACCTCCCCTGGCACAACTTCAGGTCGTTTCCCCTGGTCCTACCACTTGTTACCTGGGAGAAGAGACCAACACCTACCTCACTACAGCCTCCTGTCAGGCAGTTGTAGAGGACGATATGGTCTCTGCTCCAGGCTGAACAACCCCAGTTCCCTCAGCTGCTCCTCATCAGCGTTGTGCTCCAGACCCCTCACCAGCTTTGTTGCCCTTCTCTGGACATGTTCCAGCCCCTCAATGTCCTTGTAGTGAGGGGCCCAAAACTGAACACAGTATTTGAGATGTGGCCTCACCAGTGCCAAGTAAAGGGGAAGGATGACTTCTCTGCTCCTGCTGGCCACACTATTCCTGATACAAGCCAGGATGCTGTTGGCCCTCTTGGCCCCCTGGGCACACTGCTGGCTCACAGTTGGCTGTTGACCAGTACCCCCAGATCCCCCTCTGCCAAGCAGCTCTCCAGCCACTTTTCCCTAAGCCTGTAGCATTGCATGGGGTTGTTGTGACCCAAGTGGAGCACCCGGCCAGGCCGGTTTTCTTCTCCACAACCATCACATCGCCCACAGGGTCTTCTCTGTTTGCAGACAACAGGTCCAGCAGGCACCTTCCCTAGCTGGCTCACTCACCAGCTGTGTCAGGAATTTCTCTTCCACACTCTCCAGGAACCTGCTAGACTGTTTCCTTTCTGCTTTCTGTACTTCCAGCAGACATCCGGTAAGTTGAAGTCCCCCACAAGAACAAGGGCTAGTGATTGTGAGACTTCTCCCAGTTACTTGTAGAATATTTTCATCTGTCTCTTCTTCCTGGTTGGGTGGTCTATAACAGGCTCCCACCATGATATCTGTCTTGTTGGCCTTTCCTCTGTTTTGTACCTATAAACACTCAACCCTATCATCACTGTCATTGAGCTCAAGGCAATCAAAACACTCTCTAACAGAGAGGGTTACCCCACCGCCCCTCCTTCCTTGCCTATCCCACCTGAAGAGTTTATAGCCATCCATGGCAGCACTCCAGTTATGTGAGTTGTCCCACCACGTTTCTGTGATGGTGACTATATCGCAGTTTTCCTGCTGCACGATGGCTTCTAATTCCTCCTGTTTGTTGCCCATACTGCACACAGTGGTATAGATGCACTTCAGTTGGGCTGATGATCCCACCACTCTTCTGAAGGGAGAAGTCTTAATTCCTAAGTGACTAATCACAGTTGTTACTGACCCGTCAATAACCTTTGCACCTTTGCTGCCACTTGGATTACCATCCGCCACTGCCTCTGAGGGTACAGACCCAAAGGCCCTCGCTAGCACACCATCCCTCACACATTGGTGTGCCACCCCCAGGCTTATTTCTAGCAAGCCTGGTTTCATCCTCCTCCCCCTTCAAATCTTTTTTTTTTTTCTAATTTCTTGGAGAATAGAAATTAAAGTGTTGAACCAGCTTGGTTAATAACCTTCTGTAATGCAGCTTTTGTGTGTACAGCAGATATGTGTATAGGCAGGCTATTTCTTCTGTAAAACTGAGCCTCTACTGCAGCATTTAAAGCCTACATCTACTTTGCATTCCTTATTTCTCATGCTGTCATGGGGAAGTCATTTGATTTCTTTGGTTGTGCCCTTTCTAGGCAAATAAAATACAGAAGAAAGCATTAGATACTGCAAATTCCATTAAACAGATTGATGTTTTATAGAAAAGAGAGCAGATTCTGATACTACTTTTTTTAAAAAGAGGCACCCTATTTAATTAGTTATTTCAATGAATTATTTCTTTCAAGGCAATTTACTTCATTTTATCCACGAATAATTCTCTTGAAGCACCTAGAGTCTGAGAGTTGTACAGTTACCATATTTTCCCATATCTGTAGATCTCTAGCCAAAACAAATTCCAGGGCTGACATTTTAACCTGCATTTGCATTTCAGCTCTGCCAGATGACTGCAGTTTCTTGAAGTAAACTAGAGCAGAAAAACCTCATGTGGACAGGTGGCAAAAAATACAGCAGACAGGCTTATTCCCGTCATTCTGTTCCTAAATGACTTTCTTGGCGATGAATCTCTTTTAGGTTTTAATGCATACGTGCTTTGCTGTATTTTCATTCGCTTCTAGCAAGGATCCACTTTCTCTGATGAGAGGCTGCCCAGTGCTGTACACGCCTGCCACAAAGGGTGCATTTGACACGTCCATGGCAATGTGCTGATTCCTTCTGGCCCACTAGTAAATTTAATAATTCAGGATCAATTTAAGAGTGGACCTGATGAAACGCTTGTGTACATCAGAAGTTGGAAATTTCACTTGTAGCCACTGAAGGTGGGAAGTTGCAGCCATGGAAGCCTGGCTTAAGAATAGGCATGGACAAAAGTGAAGTCCAGAGCAATCTGAAATGGTACAACATAATCCGTACTATTACAGCAAAGATCTGAAAAGCTCTTAGCATTCATCATAGACCTTATCGCCTTCTACAACTGCCTGACAGGAGGCTGTAGTGAGGGAGGGTTGGTCTCTTCTCCCAGGTAACGGGCGATAGGACAAGGGGAAATGGCCTCAAGTTGTGCCAGGGCAGGTTTAGACTGGACATAAGGAGATTTTTTTTTACCGAAAAGATTGTCAAGCATGGGAAGTGGTTGAGTCCTCATCCCTGGAGGTATTTAAAAGACGGGTAGATGAGGTGCTTAGGGACATGGTTTAGTGGTGGACTTGGTAGTGTTATGTTAATGGTTGGACTTGATGATCTTAAAGGTCTTTTCCAACCTAAACAATTCTATGATTCTGTGATCCACTGAGAAGGTAACCGTTCCTGAAAAATACAATTTAGTTCATGTATTATGGAAGTGTTTGAGCACCAAACAGTTGCTGTATTATCAACTTGCTGGTACGGGGCGTGGCATTGCAAAGCTCTCTGGTCTCTGAAAGCAGGTGATTTGTTACGATACTGGTGATGCAAATAGGCAACAAAGCCAACAAAAGTGACTCAGCGCTGGATCTGGTACGAGTTATGGCTCTGGGTAGCAGCACTGGCAGAGCCTGACGACGAAGGAGCGTGGAAACCAAGCCTCGCTGCTGCGCCATTCAAAGTGCAGGTGGGGATTCAAGAACGATGTTCTCTGTTGAGTGGTATTTCAGGCACACACCTAACTACGAGGAAAGGGTGCAGGTGGCACAACTGCTATAAATTTCTTACCACTCTGTGTTGGAGAAGGGTTTGGGGCTTTGGTCTGTTCTCTGTGTGCCACCCAGTTGTGATATCCCCTAAGCGTGCACTGACTTTTGACAGCCCAGGCCTACTGCATGTTCATCATTTTTCCTTCTTTATTAATTTTTAACCATCCTGTTGGCTCCCCAGGTGTTCCTTCAGCTGTTGGCTCCGGCTGTGCCACTGGCCACCGCTGCCAAGCCATTCAGCGTGGCTCTCCGCACCGCTCACTTCAGGTAGAAGATGTTCAATGAGACCCAAGAATTGCCCATGAAATGCAAATTACTCTGCCAGGCAGGAAAGTGAAAGCAAAGCCAATGAGGTTGTCTTCTAATTAAATGTAACGACAAGGAGGCCAAAAAGCATCCCCTGCTAATTCCTGAACTACTTTGGCAGGAGGCAGAGAGGAAGTAGAAATAAGGGAGAAGGGGTTACCTTACCCCAGAATGGGGAAAGAAGAGGAAATTGGGGCAGAAAAGGAGGTGGCACCCAGCTTGTCCTGCACAGCCCCACCCCTGGGGCTTTGGAAAGGGCTCCTCTGCCCTGCAGGGCTGCCTCGCAGGAGCTTTGGGGTCCTTCAGCCCCGGGCACTCGGCTTCTCCTCGAGGGAGAGGATCCCAAACAGTGTCTGCCTCTCATCAGTAGGCAAATCTTTCAGATGAGACAGCGCTGTCACTAGCTGCTCTGGTTTTAATCTTTTCCTAATTCTTGCAGGAATATGCACACGCCTAAGATAATTTTAGTAATGTAGTGTCTGTAATTCCTTTTTATTGGTGCTACAGAGCTGAGGAAAAGCCCTACTGTCCTGGGAGCTGTACTCAAACAGACAAATCTTCTTTCTTCAGTTTATTTCAGTTTCTTTGTCTTTGTGATGGGTTGACCTTGGTGGGATGCCAGGTGCCACTGAGCTGCTCTATAGCTCCCCTCTTCAG
>NW_009260844.1:1119033-1122309 GCF_000687185.1 Egretta garzetta | reverse complement strand
CCTCTACTTCCTATTAGCAGGTGATGCCCAGCCCCTTCCCAGGAAGCAGGGCTTCCGTACGCATAGCTGTTGCTCCAGAAGACAAAACGTCATGAAAGATGAATGCCCCCCTGCTTCTTCCTCCTTTTCCATTAGCTTTTATATCTGAGCTGACATCATATGGTATGGAATATCCCTTTGGTCAGTTTGGGTCAGGTGTCTTGGCTACGTCCCCTCCCAAGACCTTGGCCCCTCCCAGCCCAATGGTGGTGGTGGAATGTTGGAGACGCAGCCTTGGTGCTGTGGGAGCCCTGCTCAGCAGCAGCCAAAGCCGTGGTGTGTTATCAACACCTTTCTACTGACTGATAGAAAGCACAGCACTATGCAGCTCAATCCGATACAACCTCTCAAGTGAGAATATGCTCTGGTGTGTCCTAGGATCAGCTTCTTGGCAGGGTGAATTAGCTTACGCAAGATTTCGTGCTATACCAGAGGGAAGTGGCAGGTCCCCTCCCCCAGCCAGTGCATACACAGCTCTGCTGGGCAGCTGGAAGCTGTACTTAATTTTATTTCATAGGCACTGCTTGTGGAAGCACTAACGCTAAGCAGGCTCCCCCGGGAACAACTCCTCCTCCTCCTCCTCCTGTCGGGGAGCAGAGTGGTGATGGATGGGCTTCACCTTGTGGATGGATGCAAATGCGTGCGTGTGCTGCTATTGCTGGCACATCTGGATATCAGTCTCCATTGCAGAATACACTCCATGTGGACGGGACTCTCCATACACCTTCATTTCCAGAAGTATTCAGGGAGTGACATGAGCACACATCCCCCAGGTCTCACTTTCTGCATCCTCCCAGGGGCTTCCCTCCTCCCCAAAGCAAAAGAGGTTTGCTGGCTGGTGAAGTAACCCAGGTCAGAGCGCCCAGGTTTCAGTGGTAGGGAGGGACAATTATTTTACACTGTTTTGTGTGCGTGGTTTTTCCTTTTCTATGTGAAAAGTTAGGAAAGAATGTTTTTCTTTTAAGGTGAAACTTGGCCCAGTTTATAACCCACATTCTCCTTAGGGCAAGCCTCCCCCCATCCTCCCTCAGCCCCAGGCTGAGCCAGAACCTCACTGGCGGCCTCATACCCCTCCAAGGGCAAGCTGTTGAGAGGTTGGTGGAGGGCAACTTCTCTTGCGTGTTGGGATGGGCTAACCTGTCCCTCAGGACTTGGTACTCAGCATTTCCAGTAACCGACTGCAAATGAACTGGGAACGTTTTTCTCCCAGTCTGGCTGGGCTGGAAGATCATAGAATCATAGAATCATAGAATGTTTAGGGTTGGAAGGGACCACTAGTGGTCATCTAATCCAACCCCCCTGCAGTGAGCAGGGACACTGCTATCTAGATCAGGTTGCTCAGAGCCCCATCCAACCTGGTCTTGAATGTTCCCAGGGATGGGGCCTCCACTACCTCTCTGGGCAACCTGTTCCAGTGTTTTACCACCCTCATTGTAAAGAATTCCTTCCTTACCTCTAGCCTGAACCTACCCTGTTCTAGTTTAAAACCATTTCCCCTTGTCCTAACACAGCTGGCCCTACTAAAAAGACATTCCCCATCTTTCCTATAGGCCCCCTTTAGGTACTGGAAGGCCGCAATCAGGTCTCCCCGTAGCCTTCTTTTCTCCAGGTGAGATGCCAGGTGAGCAGGTTTGGGCCGGGCAGGACGGTGGCGAGCTTGTCGTAATCAGTCCAGGCAGCTTAGATGGAGATTTCCATCAGATATTTTTGAGTGTGAAAATTTAAAAAAAAAATAAAAAATGCATGTGACATAAGCCAGGAACAATTTCTTGTTGCAGATTCAAGGTTTTCAGTGAAACTTTTCAACGGGACAAAAGCCTAAAATCAGATACAAAAGCAGTTTGGACAGGGCTCCGAGCAAGTGGTTTATACAGCCGCCTGGGACAGTGACAAACGAGCTGTTACTTCATGGACTCGGGTGGTTTGATCTGTTGTCAAGCTAGAGCCGGGAACAGGAATTTCTATAAACCATGGACGTTTTATTCTATTATTGCAGCAAAATCGTATTTGGAGAGATAATGCCAGAGATAATATGGAAAATAGTATTAAGGAATATATATTAGTTTAGCAAAACACCAGCTGCCATAGAAAATTTTCATTTCATAAACATTAGTACTTGATTGGTAATGCTGGCAGTTGCAATTTCCTCCTCTTTTATTTTTTTTTCCCCCCTGTGACTTCAGTGTTTTTGAATATGTCGTGCTGGTAGTCCTGGAGACTGGAAGGCTGACTCCATCCAGAGGCGGTGCAAGCTTCTCCTTGTGCCGCAGCGCTAGGGAGGACAGGATGTCTTTAAGCTACTTACGTGCTCTCGGTTCTTTTCCAGTCTGTGAATAAAAGAGCCAAATGTCAGAGCAATTATGGGTCAGACACCACCAAGTAGGCTGATACCCCCAAATTATTTCAAGTAGAGGAATAAATCGCGATGAACGGATAATTGGGATTGATCTTTTTATTTTTTTATTTGTATTAAGCACAGGTTATCTATGACTCTAAGGTGAGGAGCAGGGTACATTGTGCCAGGTACCCTGCAGACACAAACTCTTTCCAATGATCTGGGCCTGAGGACTTGAAATACACCTGCAGCTTGGACTGGAGCGGAGTGGCGGTGTCGCATCACCCAGAGACACCTCCTGCCAGGGCTGGGCAGCCCTGCTGAGCAAGGAGAAAGAGGGAAGAGCAATTTGTTCCTGCCGAAGGTTGTTGCCAGGCAAGAAAGGCTCTGGGGCAGCTCTGCCGGGGCTGCAGCCCCTCTGGTGGTGCTGCATCGCTTGCTGATGGGGCACAGCGTCTGTGCATCTGTCTGGAAAGGGAATATCTGATCAGAGCAAAGCCTTGCAGCCACTGTGGGACTCTTCATCTCAAAATGTGGCTCCAGGGTAAAATACTTTGGCTTTTCTCCTGCCCAGGGCTGCTTTCTGCATCTTCACGCTTGCAGGGGAAGCTGGGTTCAAAGTGTGGTGGGGAGAGCTGCATCAGTTGTGCTCCTTGCATGGTGCTGCTGCCCCAGGGCTTGTGCCCTACAGTGTGCACAGGCAACCTGCCATAGAATCACAGAATCATAGAATCGTTTAGGTTGGAAAAGACCTTTAAGACCATCAAGCCCAACCATTAGCCTAACCCTGCCATCCCACCACTAAACCATAGAATCATAGAATGCTTTGGGTTGGAAGGGACCCCTGGAGGTCATCTAGTCCAACCCCCCCACAGTGAGCAGGGAACCCGCAACAGAGATCA
>NW_009260844.1:1115373-1118908 GCF_000687185.1 Egretta garzetta | reverse complement strand
TGGTGAAAAAATTTTTCCTAATATCCAATCTAAACCTCCCCTGGTGCTACTTGAGGCCATTTCATCTTGTCCTATCGCCTGTTACCAGGGAGAAGAGGCCGACCCCCACCTCACTACAGCCTCCTCTCAGGCAGCTGTAGAGGGCGATAAGGTCTCCCCTCAGCCTCCTCTCCTCCAGGCTAACCAATCATATGGGTGGTATAGAAACTTGCTAGGTATTGGCACGCCATAAAATCTGGCACACTATGTCAAGCTGCAGCATTGAAATTTGTCTGCCTTGTCCTCCTATCGACTGAGCTACAGACTCCTTCAGGAAATTAGTGCTAAGGGTGCCCAGACAGCAGATGCCCACGGGTGCTGAGAAAGCTCAAGGCCATTGTCAGTGTGGGAAGATGCTCTCTAGCACCCTGTGAAGTCATGGCAATCAAGCCCAGCTGGTAGCTAAGGACAAGAGCTATTCTTCCGAGGCTGAAACTGGGGCCAATACTGCCTTACACTCTCATCAGTAACCTGAACAACAGGACAGGACCCATGTAAGCTCCCAAATGACAACAAACTGGGAGGAGGAGTGGGTAAGCTGGAGGGCAGGGCTGCCATTCACAGGGATGTTGGTAAACTGGAGGGATGGACTGACAAAAACCTCATGAAGTTCACCAAAGGTAAATGCAAATTCTTATACCTAGGATGGAATAAATCCACACATCAGTTTGGGCTGGAAAGGTCCTGGTGGGCAGCAAGTTGGATGTGAGCAGCAGTGGCCTGCTGAAGTGATAAACGTAGAGGGTGGCATTCGCAGGAGCACAGCCGGCCCCCAGAGTGAAGTACTGCATCCAATCCAAGTTATTTTGTGATGCCGTAAGCAGTGTCTTTTGAGGTCAACACTTGGACATAGTTTAATCTCTGCCTCCTTGTTATGAACTACTGCTCTGCCAAGGTCTAAGCCTTCTGGACCCTGGTATGGGTCTCTGACTCAAGATTACTAGGGCATTGTGGGACAGCTTGGATCAAACTTTGCAAAAAAAACCCCAAACAAACCCAACAAAAAAACCTGTCTTGTTTTATACCTCAATCTGCCTTTCATGGACTGATGGGTAAAATGGTTGGACACCCACAGGTGTGTCTCATTCTCCCTGAGGACCATAGGATAATTCAAGTTGGAAGAGACTTCAGGAGGTCTCCAGTCCAACCTCTGTCTCAAAGCAGGGTCAGACCAGGTTGCTCAGGGCTTTATCCAGAGGAGTCTTGAAAACCTCCAAGAGAGACTGCACAACCTGTGCCACTGCCTGACTGTCCTGATGGGGAAATAGGTTCTCCTCATCCTCACTTGTTTTGCTTATGCCTGTTGTCTCTCATCCTCTCATCATGTACCCCTGTGAAGATCCTGGATCTGTTGTGTTGATAACCTCCCCATAAGCACTGCTAGGTCCCCGTGAAGCTGCTTCTTCTCCAGGCTGAACGAGCCAAGCTCCCCCCCATGTCTCCTCACAGGCTCCTATGACTTACCTGTAGTGTTACATCCCCACATGGGTGTGTGCTTACAAAACAAGTCCTGTAACATCAAAATGCAGCACAAGGTGATGTTGATTCATTGAGCAGTCTCATCTGAGTTATCTTGATGACAATTTGGGTATTATAAAGCCTTTGTAGGGTAACTACAGATGTCTATACATTTTATATAAATGTCAAAGCTTCCCATCAGTTCCTCTCTATTCATCTCATCTGCTAAATTTGATTTTATACACTGGTAAGATGTTGCCTTGGGATACTGGTACCTCCAGGACTGTGCCCTCCTCTCACCACCTGTCTTCCCTCCCTAATCTTCAGCTCAAAGCTCAGGCATCAAGATTAAAACCCTTTCCCCCAGGCTGGGCCAAGCCTGGGTCCCTCTTGGCCAGCTGGCTTCCCAGCTTCTTGTCTCACAGTCATCTCAAATGTCAACTCTATTCCTCACCAGCTACCCAGGCCTCTGTTCCTCCCGACGATGAACCTGAGGGAAATCAGAGCCATCAAGAGGTTTCTGCGTTGCTTCCTGAATTCTTTCACAATGTTGACCATAGAGAGGACCAGCTCTCGCATAATACAGGCACCACCAGCTCACTGCCCCATTTATTTCTGAAACACCATACCCTCGCTGGGATGCTGTGCACACAAAATACAGTCCTGCTCTTCTACTTACACGTGTGCTCTGGTTTTACCATCAGCAACAAACCCGTAATCTCTCCTGGGCAGGATTTTGTTTCTAGTTCTGGTTCTCGTAGTCAGCTGCTGCAAGCCCAGGGCAATTGCAGTGCTTTATGCAGCTGCTAGGGGGTTTTTAGCTGGAGTTTTAAGAATTGTTTTTGACTCAGAAAGTTGCAAATGGCCTGTGACCTTGAGCGGGAAATAGCACCTCTGCTGCAGTTGAACCAATGGATGCTGGCTGCAAAATACCTCTTGGACTCTGTCTTCATCAGGAAAAAAAATGAAGCCATTCTTCATCTGCATGAGCAAGCATCTGGTAAAACCCTATTGGACATGAGCCTTTTTGTAACTTTTAACGGGTCAAGTAAACCTTAGGCTTTATAGCCCTTAACCTGATCCATGGACCAGAAACACTGCATCTCCCCTTGGATTTTTCACTGGTTCAGACTGGAGATGCATCTACAGCACACCAGGGGAGGTGGCGCACAGTGCCCAAGGCTTCACAGAATCTGTGAAGTATCCACATCTTTCCCCTACCGTGCTGCTGGAAGCCTTTTGAGCCACCAGCTCCTTTTTACGCTGCTCTTCGCTCCTGCATCACCAGCAGGCTGGCGCCAGCCTGTTTTACACTGCAAGCTCGGCGACATGGTAATTTTATGTTAAACTTTACAAGTGCTATGTGGTGGTGCGCTCTTCCAGACTATAAGCTACTGACAGGGAGACATAAAGGTAACGTGATGGAACCTTACTTTTTGCAGGAATGGAAATTGTTCAGAACTTCAAAGTCAATGTTAAATTCATGGACATAATTTTTTAGGCGTTAATCCCGCAAACGCACACTGACAGAGAGCACTAGTCCTATCTATCTGCCACACTCTCACGGGAAGTGCTTAGGCAGGGCAGCAAGGGGGAAGAGCAGCACATATTTGTATTTACCGCATTCTTGCTATGCCCTCTTTCACAGAATCACAGAATGGCCAGGGTTGGAAGGGACCTCGGGAGATCATCTAGTCCAACCCCCCTGCTAAAGCAGGTTCTCCTAGAGCATCCAGGCGGGCTTTGAATATCTCCAGAGAAGGAGACTCCACAACCTCCCTGGGCAGCCTGTTCCAGTGCTCCGTCACCCTCAGAGTAAAGAAGTTTTCCCTCATATTCAACTGAAACCTCTTATGTCTCAGTTTGTACCCATTGCTCCTGTCACTGGACACCACTGAGAAGAGTCTGGCTCCATCCTCGTGACTTCCACCCTTAAGATATTTGTATGTGTTGATGAGGTGCCCTCTCAGTCTTCTCTTCTTCAGGCTGAACAAGCCCAACTCTCTCAGCCTTTCCTCGCAGGGGAGATGCTCCAGTC
>NW_009260844.1:1113088-1114623 GCF_000687185.1 Egretta garzetta | reverse complement strand
GTGTCAAAAGCCTTGCTGAAGTCAAGGTAGACAACATCCACCACTCTCCCCTCGTCTACCCAGCTGGTCATGCCATCATAGAAGGCTATCAGATTGGTCAGGCATGATTTCCCCTTCGTGAATCCGTGCTGGGTACTCCTGATGATCTTCTTTTCATCTACTTGCTTGGAGAGGACACCCAGAATGAGTTGTTCCATCACCTTTCCAGGGACGGAGGTGAGACTAACCAGCCTGTAGTTCCCTGGGTCCTCCTTCTTGCCCTTTTTGAAGACTGGAGTGACATTGGCTACCTTCCAGTCGTCAGGCACCTCTCCTGCTCTCCACGACCTTTCATAGATGATGGAAAGTGGCTCAGCAATGTCATCTGCCAGTTCCTTCAGCACTCACGGGTGCATTCCATCAGGGCCCATGGATTTGTGGGTGTCCAGCTTCCTTAAAAGATCCCTAACCTGATCCACCTCGACAGAGGGAAGGTTGCCCTTTCTCCAAGCTTGCTCGCATTGCCACCTGCTGTGAAGCGCCTCATGTGTCTTCGCCGAGGCTGCTGTATCTTTGAAAAAAATACTGCTACCTTATCATAAATGGCCTGATTTATTCTATCTATGGCCTTACCTTTCCATGTGTGCCCACACCTTTACAGGTACTTAGCTGCCGTTCAGGGTTTTTGCTGCCCATTTCCACTGTGGGGGTCAGAGCTCTCCTAAATTTCGTCTCAGAACAGTTTTCCAAAAGGAAGTGCTCTCTACAGCGATGGAGTATCATGCAAGCTATTCACAGGGGAAACTTCACCCATGTCTGATGTTAAGTGTGGAATCCACTGATATTTTGACACATGGGAAAGATCTGTGCTGGGGGAAGTCCTTTATCATACGATTAAGCTGTCATTTAAATGGTGTAAAAATAACTTCCAAACAGAGGAAAAAAGCAAGCCTTTTTGCAAGTGAGTGCTGAAGGTGAGATGATTGAAAGGGACACAGAGCAGCATTTTGTTCTGTTTTTAACGTGACTAAAACAAAGCGCTGCATCATTTTGCGAAGCAGCGGAAATGATGGGAGATTCCGCTGCTTAGATCTCTGGAGGGAGACGCGTGCTTTTAATGAGTGCTCATTAAAACAGCTGCTAATAGAATCAAGCAGAAGCAGAAAAATGTTAAAGAGAATAGGGGAAACTACCGGGCTCTGATGAATGCTTTAGCTCTTCTCTGAAGAAGAACACAATACTCCCTGGCAAGACAAATTAAGTGTAAATGAGAAGAAAACACTGATTTGATATGAGCTGGAAACGAAAAAGCTGCTGTGGGTCTGCCACATACTCCAGCAGGCAGAGCCTAGCTCTGGCCATGGGATGAGTTGGGCATATGACATGTACCCATCTAGCCCCGTGACTCTTCCCTCTAGGAGATGCACCACGGATGTCTGCGCAGCAAACATCTCCTGGACAGGTAACTGTCTGTTCCTGTACCTGCTCGTAACTTGGTATCAGAAGGGAAGGGAAATCAGCCTCCTTGACCAGCGGCCGCTGCTGCCTGCCCCTCA
>NW_009260844.1:1111684-1112365 GCF_000687185.1 Egretta garzetta | reverse complement strand
CAGAGGCAGGGCTTGGCAGCCCGGCGGCCAGGCGCAGCGGCTGGCCATGCTGGCTGTGCGTCTGTAAAGGCCGCGCGCAGGCTGTGGCTGGGTAGAAGGCAAACGCGCGGTCCAGAACGAGCACGATGAATGAAGTGGACCACGCGTTAAGGAGTCATGATGGTTTTTTGTGACTTCTTCCTAGAAGGGGGGTGAAAAAACAAAACAAAACCAACCTCAGCAGAGAGAACTCCAGGGACCCTAAAACAGGCTGTTTAATTAAACAGCAAACCCCAGATCTGCTTCATTACTTCTCACAGAAAGCTGTCTGAAGGGACTGGGAATCCCGCATTGGCAGTAAATCCTGGAGTCCATTTCAATACGGAACTAGGCTGCGGAAGGAGCCAAAGCATCAAGGGAGAGGTGAGCTGCTGCTGCACCGCCCTGGCTCGGCGTGGCACACCTCGCTGGGCAGTGAGCTGCAGAGTAGCAGAGGCAAGGGAGAGTGCGCGGGCTGCGTGGGGCCCAGCCCCCCTCTCCCACAGACCCCTGCCTCGTGGCCAGTGGGAGCGATGTGGAGGCTTGCCCTTGCTTCCCTCAAGAGCACAGAATCATAGAATGTTTTGGGTTGGAAGGGACCCCTAGAGGTCATCTAGTCCAACCCCCCTGCAGGAGCAGGGACACCACTAACTAGATCAGGCT
>NW_009260844.1:1095641-1111326 GCF_000687185.1 Egretta garzetta | reverse complement strand
TTCCATGTCCTTCTTGTGCTGAGGGCCCCAGAGCTGGATGCAGGACTCCAGGTGGAGTCTCACCAGAGCAGAGCAGAGGGGCAGAATCCCCTCCCTCGACCTGCTGGCCACGCTTCTCCCGATGCAGCCCAGAGTACGGTTGGCCTTCTGGGTCACCAGCGCACATTGCCGGCTCATGTGCAGCTTTTCATCCACCAGCACCCCCAAGTCCCTCTCGGCAGGGCTGCTCTCCATCCTTTCTTCCCCCAGCCTGTACTGATACTGGGGGTTACCCTGACCCAGGTGCAGGACCTTGCACTTGGCCTTGCAGTGGGTTGATCTGACCTGCTTAGATGTCAGGAAGGAAATATTTTTTTCTGTAGAGTTAAATGGGCAAATAGCAAATGCTTCCTCCTCCTGCCTGATGCCTTGGAGATGCATGGTTTGGCTAACAGTGATTTGCACAGATGTCCTTGCACTGCACCCCCGTGGCACCACTGAGGAAGGACAGCTCTTGGAAAAAGCTGAACAGGAGCCAGAGGCCGTGGTGATGGAGAAGATGTAAGAGAGAAGGAGGGGGGAACATGAAGGCTTCATGAACACCAGTCCCCGCTTTGCCACCCCTCTTGCAAAGGTGAAAGAGTAAGAACATCCAGGGCAGTGAGGGAAATCATTAGGTTAGTTTCAGATTTTGGAATCCTCTCGCTCCCACTTAGACCCTCCTAACGCCTGAAACTGGAGTTGTAAGGGCTGCCGCCCACCTTAGCTTGTCACATCCTCTGCATTCCCCACATCCTCCGTGTTCCCCTTGCGAGCTGAATGATTTGGGGTGTGATGATCCTTGCTCTGGACAGCTCAAAACGATGATGATGGTGAACTCGATGCATCTTAAAAACGTATTTATATAGGCTCTCTGTCAAGCACCATTTAAACCCCATACATCATGATAAAAAATGAAGATGACGCTAGCTCTGCTAGGCCACTGTTGGGAAGACAGCATCCTGGTACATTAAAATACCTTTTGTTGTCAGATAAAGAATGCCCTGCATTGAAAGGCCACCATCTTTACAACCAACACAAAATAAGGGGATGAAAGAGTTTGGCAGATATGAGAGAGGAAAACCCCAATAAAATCTGCAAGCAGAAGATGCTCAAGGAAGAGCTGATTTGCACGTAGCAACCAAGCATTGGTTGTAACATCCTGTACAGCACTGGGTTTGCTCAGCTCGCGTCCAAGCCAGAGGAACACAGAGAGTAACAATCCCAGGGCGTATTTCTGTTTCTGATCTTTCAATTAACAAAAAAAACCTAAAAAAAATTAGGTTTGAGCTGCTAGCTTTAAAAGCAATTCTAGAGGAAAGAAAAAAGTATTTAGATCTATATGATCCTAGGTCATTTCAACTTTAAAAGGCATATATAAATTGGAGGTTTTTTTTAAAAGCCTGAGAACCTGCAAATGGAATTGTCTCTGTCATACATGCCAGATGGATGGTATTTCCTATACAGTTTTCAGCGATGAACGTAAAATATCTGTTAATGGCACAGGCCTCATACTTTGCAGCGACATCAAAGATTCATGCTATAGGACAGTGGTGAGGCTGTAGGCACTCTTTGATACCCTGCTATGTAGACGACGATTTGTAAGAATTCGGTAAGAAGGCAAGATAAGCTGCGCTATGTCCAAACGCCCACCTAACCCAGCAGCTCCTCTCTGACATGACCTGCGGACACTCGAACATAAGAACAGGCACGTGCACCTGGAACGCTGCAGCCAAGCCTCCTTGAACCAAAGAGTAACACCAGACTCTCTTAATTTCCACTTGTGGGCCTCATATAATGACACTTTCTTTTGCTTACTGTAGCATGGAAGTTATCTGATGTCCTGACAGCTTTCAATTACTTTGTCCTTGTAAATACAGCGACCATTTATTATTGCCCACAGAAGTTTTCTGTTGCGTATCCATTACTAGAAGTTCTGCTGTCACCCTCTGTGTAGTTCCAGACTTAGCCGATACACCCAATACCTAACCATAGTGCATGAAGTGCTATACATTTGGCTGGGAGCACAAACTAGTTGTTAGTGGGTGGTCTAAGCATTGCCAATGCCTAAAGTTCCCAGTTAATCCAACAGTGCTGGTTCCTGTCATTCTGCTGGATTCCTTCAGCAGAACGTTACCTGCACTAAACATAAAGGCAGCCAGGATACCTACCAGTTCTGTAGCGCCATCAATACTTCCAACACTTTAATAGGAATTCCTTTACAATTCTGGCTGAGTACCATTCAGTTTTGGCAGGTTTTTACTATTCTATTTATTGATTTGGTCAGCTGTTTTGCCCTCTTAATGGTATTTCCATCTGAGACTGCTAGGAACCCGTTAGGCTGATGCTGACGCCATCAGGTGTGGAAGGGGCATCACCACAGAACGCCACGATGCTTGAACCACCCATCCCTGCCATTCCCGGCCCCTTCCTGGGCCTCCTGACCGCAGAAGCAGGTTAAACACACACTGTACGGTCAGAGCGGATTCAGTTTATTGTCTTACTTCAGGCTCCAGCAATTAAACCCAAAGAGATTCCCAAACAGCCCTGGCCACATGATTTCAATATTGGCTTCTCCATTAGGTGAAACATTTATTTCCCCTCTCTCTTTCTGTTGTTTTTTCCCATTAATTTTTATTCATTTTCCAGCTTAGTAGATTGGATGGCTGATAGTTCTTAAGGGTCTATACTGAGTAATTGCAGTTCATGTTTAGTTAAGCAAAACCCATTTATCAAGCGCACCCCGATCACCATTGTGCTGTAGTCCTTTTGGCTGTAGAGACACAAACTGGGACTCTACCCCTTCACCACGATACCAATTTCTTCTTCTCTAGATGAAGTACCTGGTGCCTGAATGTCTGATGTGAGAGGCGGAGAGGAGAGCCGTGTCTGGCTCAGGAAGATTTCCTCCGGGATACACCTGAGCTGCAGGACTGTAGTCCTTCACAGTCTAAAGGAAGCACCTCACTCCCCGTTACCTACCTGGGCATCTGTCAGGCACCAGCCAATTTCTTTCAGAAGTCACACTTTCACTGGCTACCACACACAACAGTCAGTTTTACTGCTGGAGATGTAGCTCATTCCATCAATTTATATGCCTGGAAAATAAGTTGGGTATTCACGAAAACCATTCAGAAGAATTGAAATATACATTTTAAAAAAAAAATATTTGGAAAAACGAGACAGTCCGCCATTTTTTTTTTAGCCTGTCTCTAACAGTTAAATTGGAAAAACAGAACTCTGATCATGTGTCTGATTTTGCAGTTACTTAATTGGAGGATCAGGACCATACTTCTAAAAAAAAAAAATTTAGGTTAACGTAGTTTCTTTCAACTCTTACCTCTCCCAGTTAATGATCACAAACTCAAATATTAAGTATTTACATCCCTTCAGTGAGACCCAGTGCAGACCCCTCTTGTACATCCATATTGAATTTTGCTCCCCAAAACTGAGCATATACAATGATAATAAAAGGCAGTGTGCCAGAAGAAAAGTGCAGTAGAGGTAAATTAACTTGGATAAGAAAGGGAGATTTGGAAGGGCACCCTGGCTTGCAGTTACAACTCTACATTCAAGAATTCCTGTTAGCTCTTCTTGCAGGCTTTCTGCACAAAACTGTAGCGCCTGGTGTTTCCTTCTGCAGCGTTAGTGGATGCAGGATGCAGTGATCTGCTGAAGTTCAACTGAAGTTTGCACATCTGAATTTAATCCCCCAAGTTTAGTTAGTGTCCCCTCTCTGCACTGGAACATATTTAATTTTATATTTTTAGAAAGAGTATTGGTTTGTTATTTAAAATAGAATGTGAAAGTCAATGAAATGAAACAGACAACCATTCTTTTTTTAGAAAGGAAAATTTATTTATGGTTACATATACCACATATAAAATTAACATTTAACTGAAACATGTAATTGTTTCAATCATTTATGACTAAACACAATGTTGACTACAAAACTGTACAGTTTATATTTAGTAACAGATTCTTACAGCATAGTGCAATTGTAACATTTTATAAACAAAATAATTTGTGCCTTTTTTTAAATAAAGTGCATTAAATGACTATCTTGTATACAACAAGAAGCTCTGTAGTTGCAATCCAAAGCTTTAATCTTAAGGGAAACTGAGGCAAAGATGTTTCACTTCCTTTTAAAATTACTCCATATACTGGCAAGCTATGGTTCAAATGTCAACCACAGTTAAATGAAAAAACCCCTAAATTAGTATAAGAAATAACCACAGGCCTTTATGTACTAAACCAGTAATTGGTTCTCATATGAAAAGCACAACATGCAGAATTTAAATTACTGGTTTAAAGCCATTTGGCTCCTAATGAGATGTGTAGCGTGAGAACTACCCCCATGCAGCTGCTTTCACTAAAGCTTTTAGAATTCAGCATGGAACCACACTGCAGTCAGTAGTATCAGGATTTTACACGAATTGTATGATGTTTCCTCGGAAAAGTTATCTCTGGGAATTTCATGAGACAAGCATGGTAAACCACAGGTTATTTTTAATTGCGTTTGGCAATAAAAAAAAAAGCAGGGGTCTAGTTAGTCAGTCTAGAAAATTACGAACGGTTCTACTAGCCCAGGGTATTCTAAATTTCATGGCCTGAAGTTAAACACAGAGTTTTACAGCTTTATTTCAGAAGCACAGTTATAACATTTTATCCTATGAAATTTCTTTTCATTTGTAAACACAATCAACTTTTGTAGGTTTTGGCTGTGACAGTAAAGCTGAGACCAAACGAAGGACGACAGGACTGTAGATGTTAGCCCCAAAGAGTAAAAAGATGTAGCCATACAAAATGGATAGAGGTATAATGTGGCTTTTCCCAGAAATAATGACAAAAAGAATGCCCATTTCCTTCGGTGGGCTCTGGCTGAGGCCCAATGGAAAAGTCCGTATTCTTTTCCGCCTCCATACATACATGAGACTGCTATCAGCTTCAAAGGAAAATATACTCGACCACAGGCAAGTAACCCTAGAGATCACCTGAGTATTTTGCTGTATATGTAACCTAGGCAATTTACCTGCCTCTTCAGCTGCAATACCCATTCCACGCTTTTGGCACAAATCACACATACTGGTTCCACATTCTAGAAAACCGCATTTTCCTCCTATACATTTTCACCTGCGGGACCAGCCCGAGTTCAGAAGCAGACTACTGTACATTCAGCTGCTCTGCAAAAAGCTGCATGCTGGAGTCTGCTAACTCCCAGCAACGAGTTACTCTCCTCCTAGACTGAGGGAAGTCTCTGCTTACATTGAAGGGGAAATACAAAAGAAAGGAGTTGAAATTTGGTTGGAATGTGCTTGAAAAAGGCTCGCTATTTTCCATCATGTCTTCAGAAAGCTCTTGCTGAGAGCAGAACTCCCTTCCAAACCCAGCACGCTTTGACCCTGCAATCAACACTGTAGAAAAGCCTCACCTCCATGCTATTTGCTCATGAGCCTTCTGGGGCAGAGGCACCACAAGGTGGACTAAGCATTGCTCATCTATTGAGGGAGCACATGTCAGAGGACCACCAAAGAGCAGCAAAACAAAACCCCATGGATGGGGCACTTCCCAAGCTCCATGGGGACACAACAGTACAGCCCTTTCAGGATGTGGGTATCTCAATTTTGAAAGGACCAGGTCATGCTGCTTTCATTTGCATAATATAAGGTATCTCTTCCCTGAAAACAAGGGAAGCTGAATTCCTGATTAGTTTGATGCGTTTCATCTTAGCAAACACTGAATTAAGAGGAAAATTCTATGGGGATGAACCCATATGCATTAAGAGTTCCATACCTTGGCCCTAAATCTTATAGGTCCTAGCCCCCTTTCCTAGAATGCTCCTGCAGCATATGTGCATTTCGTGTGCCCTTTAAAAACAGATGTACAAGATTTTTTAGATACTGTATTCCCCAGGTTAGCATCAGCCAGTGTCACATGACTGTGTGGACTGCTGTTTAGACTCTTGATCTCTGCAGTCCTGTCATCAGACAGAGAGAGAGAGACAGAGAGAGAAAGAACAGGGAAACGTGTGTGCAGGGACATACAACTGCTATATAGGCTTGTGTTTGTGATAAATATTCTTCTTGTATTCTGTCCCATACGTGGCCATACAACACACTCCTGTAATCCCAAAGCTGGCAGTGAGATCTGTCCAAATTAAAGCTGTGAGAATTCGCCTCCCTTCCAAAACCTCTGGATCATCTTTGTTTGTTAAAATAGCAATTACTTACCACTGAATCTTTCAGTGTTTGCAACATCCACACAAGTTTGGCAATGTTTTTCTTTAAGCATATTGATGCCGCGGATTTCCATGGCATCAATATGAAACCACCTCAGCGAAGCGGCTTTGACCATTGTAACACTGAAGGTACAGAACATGGTATCTAGCATATCACACATATAAAAAGTAAATTAAATAATCATAATAATGATGTATATATATTTAAGTATGTAATTATGTGATTTAAGTATTTAAGTATGATAGCTCATAACACTTAATTAAGTTAATGGCATACCAAAATACTCTAAGAAGCTGTTTCTCCACTCAGTATGTAATATAACTAGTACTTAAGTTAAACGTGGACATAGGTTTTCCTTTTAAGAATTAGTTTATACTTTTTTTAAAAAACAAATCTATTTTGTTGGCACCTATGCCTTAAAAGCGGAAGACCCCCTCCATTTTCTAAGGTAAATCCTTGCAGAATGCAGTCTTCAGCACGTGCAGTTAGTACTGGCTTGCTTTCTCCTTGAGAAATCAGGTCTAGGCCTGGGCTCAGGCATCATGGTAGATCATATGGTTGGGACCAAATGGTTTGATTTAAAAAGAGTATCACCAGTGTAAAGAAAACGGTAGCAGTTCACTTGCTTCCCCCCTGCTCTGCAGGTGAATCAGATACCTTTCCAGTGTAAGGCAAATGCTCACCAAAGTCGTTCAATGAAAAAGTGCTGTGGAGATATTTGAAAGGGTTATAACAAACTATTAAAACCTTTGTAAATAAGCTTTTAACTAAGAATGCAGCACTGCACTTATGAGAGGCAGGTTCTTAGAATCTTAGAATCACTTAGGTTGGAAAAGACCTTTAAGATAATTGGGTCCAATTGTAAACCAGCGTTTGTCTTGAAACAAAAAGGACTGTGCCAGACATATTACTACTGGGGGGGAAAAAGGAAAAAAAAAAGGACACTGTAATCTGATGGCCATCAGCTGAATTACTCTACACTAATAATTCAGTGAAGCACCTAAATGTGTAGTGAATGTCCCTAAGTACTCTATGCTTTTTAGGAATGTCTGTTTTACTGAGAGAGATCAGATAAATAAATCAGTTCACTAGTTCTGGGACATAAAAGTCTTCCCCCCACCTGGAAGGGGGAAAGACATAATAAATACTAAATAAATACTACCTTGTCCAGATAAATATCTAGCATGTCAACAAGTTTGTAAAAATTGTCTTGGCACATGCAGAGTGCAAAACAAAAGGTTTGAGGAGGTGAGGACAATTTCTTTAAAAGCCATCTCCAGGAGTTTGGGATGGCAAGTTTAACTGACCTTTGTTTTAAAATGAGTTTTACTCTCTCAAGCCATTTGCGAAGAACCTCCACTGGAAAATCTACCCTTATGCTTTCCACGGCACTCGATCAGTTTGCGTGACAGCAGTGAGGCGCTCGTTAATTGCAATATGGTTTAATGTAACCTACATTCGGGTTTGGGTTTTTTCCTTCTCTTCTAGAATAAGTTTGTGTAACACAGTGAAATATGCAACTGTTTCTTCTTGTCTGGCTTGCAAGATCACAATGATTTTGTGAATAAACTACAGCATGGACTTTTTTAGTTTTTTAGTGCAAAGGCATATTGTTTTCAAAGAAACAGTTACTGCAAAGTTACAGACTCAGCTGCTCCTCAGAAGAAACAGAGATACATAATGACTTACTGTAAAATAATCTGCTGTTGGTTCTACTTTCATATTTTCAATATTTTTTCCACAAAAACCCTGTTCTGATTTCAAACAGAGCCATGTAAGACTGTGCTTGCATGACAATAATCTGAATAAAACATACGAGGCCATGTTTTCCAGGAAGGACCTCGCTTCCAATCATATTCCCTCCTCTCTGTTCCCTGGACACCATTCAACAGGAACAGCAATGTTGCCTGCCTCAAGGACATGGGACTGCTGCACTACACCCCAGAACAGCGGCAGCCCCAGGGTCCTCTCGGGTGCTCTGTGTACATTGGGTACAGTTCAAAATGGACAGTTCAAACTGACCTTCTCACGGAGGATGAACTTATCCAAGCATCCTTCCTATCCAAGCTCAAGCACCAAGTCCTGACCGATTCACCAAGCCATAAAGACTTCCATCCTCTCATCTTTCATCACCCACCTAACATGAAAGCAGATATCCTTGCTGCTCATCCAGATTTCTGATCCATTAAAAGGAATTGCAAATTCTTGGTCTGAAGAAGCCAGTAGCACCCAGTTTTATGGGGCAATTTCCTTTTGTACCAAAAAAGTATTTCCAGATATCAGACCTTTGAAGTTTACTGGGAGTCCCATCATTCCTTTACTGACAGATGGGGGAGATATGCACGCCTAATTTATCTTTCCTGTACTATTGCTTATTCATGACATACAAATCGCGCCCCTTCCTTTTAGTCCCCTCTCTCTAAGCAGAGTTTGAGAAATGTTATTATTTGTCCATTGCACATCTCTTGACTACCACTAAGCCAAACCAAATCTGGCACTGAAAGAAAGGGTAAACCACTGCTTTATAGAATGGCATTCAAAATCCAGAAATTTTTAAAAAAAATCAGGAAATTGAAATATTATTTAAAATTGTGTTTCCCAATTATAGTAATGCACTGTTGTCTGCACTGGCCTTTTCTTTTGGTTAAGCACCAAATTTCACATGCTTTTGAGTAGCCCTGATGCCTAATACCAATCACGTTACAGGGCTTCTTGCTAACATGCAATAGGCTAAGCGTGCAATACGCTAAGCATGTGAAAATTTTGGTTTTCTACGTTTACTACTGAAGTTATCAAACTTTTTGTAAAGTGGCTTCCTGTGGTATTATTAAAAAGATGTTGTCTAGTTGCAACCAACAATTCTGACTGCAAATACGTATTTGTTCCTTTTGATAAATACATAAAGAAGGACAGATTATTTATTGCATTTAATGTAGGTACTGGAGCAATCTCTTGTTCTAGAACTGACTGATCCAAAAGGCAGCCAAGTAAAACCTTAAAATGGTTCGCAGACCATCTCCCAAAGAGATGTGATGAGTCTACGTGTTAGATCATCCTTAATTACTTCTTTCATAGATCTAGCTGCATTCTTGATGCCCCTCAAAAAGCACACCACCATGACACCTTTTCCTGAATAGTTGGCCAGTAGCACTTTAAAATACTCTTGAATTCTTACAACATCAGATCTGTATCCAGTGAGAGGCTATCTGATACTGTCTTCTTGCAGCAGTACGATTTAAAGAAATGCTGTTCACCTTTTTCTGGTGCTATTCCTATACACCTAGGACTTGATGTGTCTACAGCTGGTGTGCAGGTGTGCTGTTCTTATTCCCACTTGCAACAGAGCTGTTACATCAAATCGTTTTGCACTGGCAGCCATGCTAGTCCTCCTACTTTTGCTACAAAGCTTTTACATGGACTTGTGGGTATTCAGGATTTTCTAGAAAGTTGTCAAGAGTTGGTGTCTGTTTCAAGGACTAAGAACTTTTCAGTATCTCAGATAAACTGACAGAATAGCTGGTGGTTTTTCAAACAGTGACAACTCTTGTCCAATTCTTATTTTTCTTTCTTTCTTTATTGTACATAAAAAACCAGACCATACATACTTTCTCTCCATAAAAGTCAGGGCCAACATTTTGAAAACATGGTCCTGAAAGTTATGGAAACACTTTTTTTTTTTTTTTTTTTTTTTTTTTAAAGTAATGAGCATGTAGTTATGTTTCAGGGGCTTGACTTGTAGCAATGATATTTTATCCCAACTTCCAGTCACACTGCAGGTTGCTCATCACTTTTGAGAAAGGAATCCAGAAGTCTTATTTTTAAAAGCTAAACAATCCCTAAGAAAAAGAGGCAACAGGAAAATAACTCTTTGGAGACAGAATGGCTGCTGGCCTAAGCCAAAGCTCACTGCTGTCTGTGGAGGGGTTTTAGTGACTCCAAGATGCCTCGCTGCTGGCCCTGCACACGAAGGATGGATGCAGCTGCTTATGTCACTGTCCATTATAGGAACATAGAGCAGCAACAGCAGGCCTTTCAGTTTGCTTCCAAGTAGCCTGGGTATTGGTAAAGGTTTTCTTCAATGATACCATACTCTTGTTCTTTTAAAAGAAGCCAAACTAGCACCACTTATCACATCCATATGATGGGCATTACAGATTCGGGTATTCTCAGTTTTTGCTTGGTGAAGAGTATTTTCAGTATTAACTTACAATCGGAAATCCTCAATGCAATGAATTTATCCATAGGATGCTGTACAACTAAATGCCAAACAATGAAAAGAATAAAAATCCCCACTGCAGTACGTAATTCCCTCTTGCAAACAGCACAAATTCAGGATCCAAGAACTAAGGTAAAAGGTTATTGCTGAGTAATTCTATTTAGGAACTCAGTAACTGCACCACAAACCAACCTGAAATAATGTCCCACACCAGTCTGAAAGCAACTGCTTAACAAAGGAAGACTTCTGCTTAAAGTCCTTATGCAAGTTACTATTTTTTGTCTAGAGAATATATTGCTTCCTCTCTATTGCTCTGAGTTTACTCAGCAGTTTATAGTACCTGCAACATGGAGGATTTTATTGCTCTTGTGCTAAAAACATATTTCCCCTTATTGCTGAAAACTTACTGTTAGGAGAAATTGTTAAAAAAAAAAAAAAAAAGGACAATTTAATTGTCCTCCCCCAAGCTTTGAGAATGAATATATGAAAAAAATGGCTAGAGTAAACTTTGCCCATCAAGATACAATCTGTTACTAATGCTGGGTCAACCGTGTTAATAAATAAAAATGAACTTCTATTCTTTAAACTGAATTACACATCAGGAGAAAAGTCTTTTGCCATTAGGATGGAGATATGAAAGATATGTCACTGTACACAAAATGTTAAATCTAGCACCCCTGGTCTTAACGCCCAGGTGGTGTTTGATGGGACAACAAAATGACAGAATCCTGCAAGCTGGCTGGATTTCTGCCAGTTTCAGCGGGATCTTGGATGGATACTGGCACCTCACCATACAGAGCCGGGGCCTGCACTTGTAACTCTGAGGTGACAGCAGAGAATTGCTTAATTCTGCAGGGTCTGGAAAGTGGCTGGCTGTCAAGCACTTGTTTTGTGCAAGTGAGGTAGCCTGCTTTGTACCCACAGCTCTGCCCCTACTCCCAAGAGTTCCTTCACAAGTGTGTTATGTAGCACCTATCCAGTACTGCAAACCATGTTAAAGTTTGGCCTGACAGCTGTGGGCAAACCTCTGTCATTGACTTCCAGAAGGATTTTCTGGCCTATGCTGCACAGTCTCAATTTAAGAACATATTTCTGGAAGAGACAACATCCTCACTGGAGGTTACAGCAGTAGTTTGGGAGGCATAATCATGTTTCTCATCTGTTTGTGGTGAGAAGTAGCCACGCTCTATTCCTCAAACAAGGGCAAATCACATCTCTATGAGCTAGCTTCGTGGGACTTCTATAATTAATGCTTCTTTCCTCCATTTGACTCACACCACTCCTCAGGAGAGGAGCTTCCAATTACAAATCTTTCTGCTCCAGCACAAGGAAAAGGTCGTCTCCCCCCGGCACTCTGGAGAGCCTCTGCGGATTTGAGCAGCCTGTGGAGCGAGGAAGATGACAAGGACACTAGGTGAACCAGCATGAGAAGAGAGGACAACATTATCTCCCTCTGTGCTGTTTTTCTCCTGGCTTCCCGACTACCTGGGTGTTGTGGAGAGAAAAACACTAGTGCCTGTGAGGTTATCCAACAGGATGAGAATGGGTCTGCATAAACAAAACAACAGTTGCCCTCAGGACTGAATTTTGGTCAGTTGTAGCTGCTCATTTTCATCACACTTTTCAGCAATCTGATACAGAAGAACAAACAGGGAAAAAAAAGGAGGGGGGGTAAATTTTGCATGACTAACTTACTTTCTGCATTTAAAAGTGCCATTCTGCATTATTCAGCCTCTCTCCATCATTCAGCTCATGACTTTTACTGCCATTTATTCCCAATACTTTGCATACTTGCCAAACTGCACACATACATAGCATGGATATTTATGAAGTGATTATTTCTTATACAAAAATTCGTAACAAAATGCAGTGACTAGAGTTTCATTAGCATTCAGAAGTAGCTAAAGAACACCAATATCCTACACTGAGCGGGGGCCACAGTCTGTGCTGAGCATCTGTAAATCGCAGTGAAGCCATGGGAGCTGTAAGTTCACAGCTCTATGGGACCATGCGATGCAGTTATTAAACTAATCAGATTACAAAGTAAGAGCCAGATATCACGAAGGTTGAACCAAGTAAATAATGGAATTTGAACCCAGCATTGCAACTAAAATTAATTATTGCTCATAAAAATCTCTACAGAGCCTTGTTTACAGACAACTCATTCACATTTGAGATTCAGCTTTGTGTATAGCATATGATTCTTAACGTCACAGAAACTTTGCCACAAAAAGCTACAGTCATCCAAATGTCCATGTGAAAAGGACAGATTCCATTTGGAAAAATCCAGACCAGCAACACAGTTGTCTCTACTATCTATACTATACAGGCATATTTTTTTCTTTGAGCTGTAAATATTGCTACTTTTACACTTGAGTTTGTTGTTTTGTTTTTTTTTTTTTTAAACTGTAATGGAAGATACTGAAACAACAATACAGTATGCTGACTTTGACATTCAAGGGAATATAGCCTCCTACTGATGCCAGGGCATTAACACATTGAGCTCCCATCAACACTAATGGAAGCGGTACTACAAACTCCCATGCACTGACATTAGGGTATACCTTACGTTTCACGAAGACATCTGCCAGGAAGATTTTCCCTCTGACAATCACGTTGTCAAATTAGAAAACAATGTTTTATTTCCAGTGCATTCTAATGTGGCTTCAGTAAAAGGTTAGAAGCGGTTTGAAATTCAACCATTCATGAGAGGAAGCTCTGGCTTTTTAGACCAGAACTATCATCCTATAATGAAGTGAGCTGACATGCGTGCAGTGCGAAGAATCACCATCTGTACTGGATGAAACTGCCAGGAAAGGAGAAAATACTGTTTTATGCTGCATTTCTGGTTGCATACAATTATGAACCAGATACACTCTGAGAATGTATAAACTTCGGTATTTTAAATTATATAGCAGAACAGTGAAAACAAGTGGTAATAGTTTTGACTTAAGGGGAACCATAACAAACTTAAGGGGAACCATTTCATGTAGGTGCTAAATGCGTGTTGCAAGCAATTTGTAGGTTGTTTTATTAGATATTTCCTTATACACTTCTGAAAAGATAAACTTGTCTGAGAAATTTAGTGTCACACCTATTACAAATGCACAGCCAAAAGAGGCCGTATTGTTCCATCAATTTCGAAGATCCCCCCTGAATTCCTTTTAAAATTAACAGTATAATGAGCTCTGATGTCCCATATCTAAGAGAAAACATATGGCTGACTTTTCGAAAGGCAGGCAAAGCATACTTCCTGTTTTAACATCCAGCCGGAACTCAGGAGAGAACAGGTAACCCTTTAAAACAATTATCAAGCTAATTCATGCTGACATGTAAAATAAAAAGCTATGCAAGCACCTCCTCACTTAGAGCAAATTTGTTGCACTGAGATTATTACAATAAATACCATATAAATCAGTACAATTGGCCATTATTTTGAAGAGTAACCTGATGACATACAAATGGGGTAGCAGGACTTTGGTTTTCTTTATTTTTTTTCCCGTTTTAAAAAGAATTAAAGAGGGAAAAAATATCAACAGACATGCATCATGGCTAAACTCAATCACACAAACAATTTCAAAGGAGGTATGTTGTTTCAATCTAATTTTAATTAGTAAACTTGATGTAAAATCATGGCAAAGTCTGGATAATACAACAAAAAAGACCCTGAGCAACATTATAAATCTGTAGGAACACTGATTATTTTGATTTTGGAAATCTCCCTTAAACCATTTGATTCATTTTGGTCACTGGGGTTTTCTCTTTACGAAAAGGTCAGTGCATCCTGTGGTTTTTATATGAACCCATCACACACCATTTAATGAATGGATCTAAACCAAAGACAGCATCGCAAGAATGTCTGGGAAGTAACATGTTAAGGAGCGTCCTCCTAGCTGCCAATCAGACATCACTGGGTGATCTTGCTCTCTGAGACAGGTTAGAAGGAATACAGCCACAACAGACGAGCCAAAGTGCTTTCTGTATCTCCTGGTTTCTAAAAGCATATATTACAGGATTGATGATGGAATTGTAGGTAGCTGGCAGGAGGGTAGCATAGGTGTATATAGAAGGATAGGTATAATCTGCTATTAAAGAATAGAGCGTAAAAGGCATCCAGCAAGCAGCAAAAGTCCCCAAAATAATGGCCAAAGTAGACACTCCTTTTCGGGTGGTCACGTAGTGGGAAGTGGCCAGGAAATGGTGTTGCAAGGCAATCTGATGGGCATGGCGCATCACGATTTTACAGATTTGAATGTAGAGCTGCAGCATGAGGGCAAACATAAGCAAGAAAGAGACCGAAAGGACAGCTGCATTATTTTTAGTGAGTGGTCTGATAACACTGCAGGTGGATTCATCTCTGAGGCAGTTCCAGCCCATTACAGGCAGCAGTCCGATACAGATAGATGCTCCCCAGAGCAATATAAGCATGACATAGGTAAAAGTGACAGTCCTCTCTGAATTGTAAGTCAAAGCGTAATACAGGGAGAGGTAACGATCAACAGTGATAGCCAGCAAGCTGCCGACAGATGCTGAGAAAGAGGCAACAATCAGTCCAATCGTAACCAGTTTCGTAGCTTCTGATTGCAGAAGGTATGCAAAAACGAAATTGATGATCAATCCAATGCCCGCTAAGAGATCTGCCAGCGCCAGGCTGCCTATCAGGAGGAACATGGGGGCGCGAAGACTGGGATTATGGAAAATGATAAGAACCACAATGGCATTTTCGCAGGAGATAAGGGTCCCTGAAGTACACAAGACAATGTCCCAGGGGTTTACCAAAAGCTCTGGCTCTGGGTCTACGACAGGAACCAGGGAGGAGCCTGCAGCTGAGGCATTCTCGGTAGAGCTGGCTTCTATATGATCCTGAGGCAGCCAGCTCAAATTAACCTTCAGATCTTCATTCATTTTAACCCCTGTCTTCTTCAACGGAAAGACATTTTTTTTAATGTTCAGACACAGCACTGGATACAGCACCCCCAGAGCATGCAACGCCCTAGACAGCAACACCGAACTGCCCATGATTATCTGCCAAGGGACAGACACACGGAGGCTGCGTGATCCTAACGATAATTCCCTTCACCTGCACAGGGAAGAAAGCACAGGCACGGGAGGGAGCCCGTAACACAGCTAACAACCCCCCCTTCCCCCTCAAGCGCTGCAATTTGGGGTGGGGGCCGGCTGTGGGCTGGTGTAAACCCCGTTATTCAGCAGC
>NW_009260844.1:1070905-1095102 GCF_000687185.1 Egretta garzetta | reverse complement strand
CCCCCCCCGAAGCGGCTTTCCGCGGCGTTTGAGGTGCTGCAGGGGGTGAGGGTGATAAATTAAAGCGCTCAGGTTCAGGCCTGAGCGGTTCCTGCCGCTTTCTAATTTGCGGCAGCTGTTGCTGGGTGTCCCCGGCGGCTGGGCACCTTGGTGAGGAGGAGGAGGTGGAGGTGGAGGTCTGGGAGGGTTGAAAGCCTTTGAATTCGGTGATACTGCACCCAGCCAGCCCCTCGCTGGCCTTATAAGTGGTCAGCCGGCCTTTCAACCGCAGCAGAAGCTCCTAAAAATGAGTTAAAGCGGTGTTAATCCCTCCTGCGAGGGTGGCTGGGGTTGTCCAGAGAGGTTGTGGGGGCCTCCATCCCTGGAGATGCTCAAAACCTGGTGACGTGGCCCTAAGTGACCTACTCTAACCAGCCCAACTTTGAGAAGCAGGGCTGGACCAGACCATCTCCCAGAGGCACCTTAATACCTCAACCCTTCTGTGATTCTGTGGCTTATAACCATAGGAAAATGGAAAAATACAGTACAAAAGATTTAAAGGAGCAGTGCACGGTATCCGGTCTGGAGCAGATAGGACCTGACAGCGTGCAGACAGCCTGCTGGGGAAGCCTGGGCATAGGGATGCCTGCCATCTTCAGAAGGTGACATTAGGGACACGTGGCCAGGTTTGCAAAGCTGTTAGGTACTGGATAGTACATGCAGGCCAGGGGGACTTGCAGTGAGTTAGAAACTGAACTTGCATAGAAGCCACTGGGTCGGAGAAACCACATCAAACAGCTTTAGATACCAGGTGTAGATGTTTGTGTGCAGAAGATGGTATCTCAGTGTCCCCTGTGTTGTCAGCAGGGAGAAGCGTGTCCTCCAGGACATGCCAAAACAGTTGGATGAGTTGGTCTTTAGAAGAGCCTGGGCAATTTTAAGAAAACATACTTTGTCCTCATTTACACCACTAAAGCGCTTTGGAAAATCTGGCCCAGGGGGTCAACTGGAATCTGGCGGGAAGATGGCGCTCAGTAATGTGCTCAGTAAGCATGCGTGGAGCCATCCTTCATACAGGTCTACCTCAGTCATTGTGCTAAGCCTCGTGAAACTCTGCTGGATGATTTAAGATGATTCATTCCTATTTCTGGTGACTCTCCTGCTTTAGAACAAGGATTAAAAATGAGTATCACCTTGCTGCTGATCGCTGTCTTCCTGATTTATCCACTGATTTCTTATGTGAGTGTGTAACAAATACTCTCCAGTGATCTGGACTGAGTATGTTTGGTGTGTTTCTGTCACTCTTACATTTAGAACAGTTACATTAAAAAATGCAAAAGCTTTTCTTCATCCTGTTTAAACATTTGTTTCACAAATGGGGAAGACCAGCTTTTCAATTAAATATTTTAATTTAGGACTTTGGAGAGCTGTGTTTATTCACTTAGTTAATTTGTGAATGACTTCCATTCCAATTACAACACATTGTAAACAAGCTAATGTTTGTATCCTGTATTGCCAGTTTGTCACTATTAGTGAGGTGGTGGACTGTCTTGGTCGTTAGGGCAGATGGCACTGGCATGGATTCCACCCTGTAGCACTACAGAACAGTTGTAATTTAGAGGAAAATATCTTTTTAGGCATTGTGAAGATTAACAAATGCAAAGATTAGTGATGGGTAATAGTTAAAAAGCTCTTGTACCACTGTCTTACTGCTGATTTCTGTTTCTCTCTCATGAGCATGCTGATACAGGTGTTTGCTGACCCTCAAGCAAGCACAGAACAGCCTAGTGCTGCTAGAACAGGAAGCAGAGGTCGGGCTGTGCTGGCTTTGGACCTGAGCTGGGATCCCTGTCTGACGCTGTGTCTGCCATGGTGATGTATAAAGATACTCTGGCCTACCTCAGGTAACACAATATGACTTTGCATATCCTGAGGCATCACCTGTGAAGCCTAGTGATGTTACCTATCTCAGGGCATAGTTTGGAAGCAACTCACTCTTCAGGCAGTCACTGGCCTGCCACGTCCAGGAGGTCTGGAAGAGTTCAGACGTGCACTTCTTCCCTTCATGTAGCTGTGACTGGCAATACAAGGGAACTGCTTCTCTGGGGCCATGCCCCAGCCATGTCCTGAGTGTCAAGTCTGCTTCCAGGATCCTGTGTGCCATGGATGGGAAGCCTGTTCCTATAGCTGAGAGATGAAAAACATCACCCAGTCCAGTGACTTCCTGGTCTGAACAGTAGGAGCGTCAGGCTTTGGCATGCATCCTGATTTACCCAGTAAGTATAGAGCTGTCCATAGAAACCAAAGAGCCCAATTCAAAGAGGAAAAAATGGTCCTTAAGTGACATGTTGACATATTCTTCACCTGGGGCCTTACCAGCTAAGCAGGTCTTCCTTCAGAAAATCCAGCAGAGCCCCATGCCTCTCTCATTCCTTCCTAAGCACCCTCTCTTCTTAATCCCTTTTTATAGGCTCCTAGGCTTTAATCCATGTAACCAAAACCACCCTGAAGGAGCACCAAGCCCAGTGACAGTCCAGTGACACTCCTCTTACCTGGAGTTATTTTTCCTTTGGATTTTTCCCCATAAGTAGTCTCATAGTAGCTTAAATAAAAATATTAAGGAATTTCATATTCTAGTAACAACTCTTGCAGATAGTAATGGTTAGCTGTATAAAGGAAAAGTGAAGAACCCAAATGTATGACAGCAGCCTGTGTGCATTTTAGAAATGGCTTTTGTTAAGATTTTCTTTCAGGAGATTTAAAATCTTTAAATATCCACCGTGGTTTTAAATATGAATTTTAAATTTCAGAAAAATATTAAAAACTTTGAAAGATGAACTTACTGTAAAATTTGTTGAAAAATAAATATCTGGTAAAGCAGCAAAATAACATGTAAATAAAATTCTATATGCAAAGGTATAAAGATATTATAATAATTTTTTTGTCTCACACTGAGACAGTTATACATAGTGTTAAAGTACTTACAGCCTAGTTCCCCTGTTCTCTGTAATTTCTCTGTCTCTGGGCATTAAATATTTTAGATAGCAATAAAGCTATGGGTAAGGTTTACCTTCAAAGTGCATCCATCTTCTCTATGGATGATCTCTGCCTAGCTTGGGCCTGCCTTTAATTGCTTCAAGGATTCTCTCCTGCAAAGTGAGAAGTGACTTGAGGTTCTGTAAATACGTTTGCCACTTCTTTTTAATTCCTTCCTCTTTGACATTATTTTTTTATTTTGACAGAGAGCTAGCTTCACATTGATTTAATCTTTAGTGTTACATGAGTGTCATTTAGACGCTCAGACCACGTACTGAGCCAAACTCTGCCCATGCACAAAATTGTGCAGTTACTACTGACCTTTCAGAATCTTTGAACTGGAATACCCTGGGCACTGCACAGCCTGTTTTACTTTTTTTTTTTTTTTTCCCACTTTTTTTTTTCCTCCCATTGGTGAACCAAGTGCTGACGTTTTCACTCACATTTTTTCTCAATTGCTAGGCAAGTTGAAAACAATTAGGAGCATAACTAAAAGTAAGGGTTATGTAGAGAATGCTTTGGGTTTATTCCGTTATCCTGAAACAGTCCTTTGTCCATTTCTGAAGGAAAGAAAGAAAATGGAGAATAAAAGAATACTTGCCAATCTATGTCAATTTAATAGAAAATAAGTCTTGTCAAACAGTCATGATGTTATTACAATGGGAAGATATATTTTCTTCCTCCACAGATGCAACACATTTTTGAAAGGCACTTGGCTTATCCTATGTCATTGTAACAGAAGTGCCAATTTTCATTGAATTACCTGTGAAGGGGATTAATACCTGCTTTGCTACAACCTCTGAAAACACTGGCTTCCAACAGAGCCTGTGCCTGGCTTGCAGTTACTCAGTAACGCACAGGACCACTGGCAAAGAATGGGCATTACAAAGGTGGATGTAATGGGAAATGAAGAGGAAGGCAGGGCACTGAGAAGGGAGGATTTTGGTCATACAGCTTGTTTGGACAACTTGTTTGTTAATACATGCAGCTAAATGCATAGCTGTATTTCTGAGAAGAGGTGATGTAGTTGTACCTACATCGTGGGGGACTGAGTGCTGGAAAGCATCGACTCTTCGCATGTTGTATATGAGTTCCCTGTGCAGAGCTGTAACAAAGAGGGCTGCTGTGATACAAGAAGAACCATGAACAGAAACAGGGAGGTAACATTACTTCTGGACAGGGGACTGACGAGATCAGTGTTTGAAAGCTGGATACAGTTCAGGCCAACACATTTTAAAAAGTACTGAGAAACGAGAGAGAATGCATGGAAGAGTCACAGAAATTATATTGAAGACCTGAGAAAATATCTCATAGTGCAGGATTAGAGAAATTACTCTGGTTAGTGTAAAAGAGGATCAAGAGATGACTGGATTACTGCATACTTTCACCAGGGTTTCACATGGCTCTTGAATCTAACAGAAAAGGGTGTAATGTCTGGAAGTTGAAGTTAGAGAAATTCAGATTCAAAATGAAGCTCAAACATTTAATAGCAAGGTAATTAACCACTGGAACAACACATCCAGGGCAGTAATGGTTCCATTCCTCTTAATACCTTTTTGGAAGATGCCATCGTCAAATGCAAGTTCTACATGGGCACAAGCCAGAATGAAAACCTTAAAGTAGCAACAACTGATTTTTTTTTCCTTTTTGCAGGTTATTATAGCAAGGACATTTTTCTTATAACTCCCAGTTTGTTCTCTTTAGGTAAAAGAATATAATACCCTGATGGTCTTAGATGTTTGAAAACAACCCCTTTTCCCTTGCTCTCTGTAGCCAAGGCTGCTCTGAGGAGTTGTCGTCTGCCACTGGGCTCCTTTCTTTCCTGCTCAATAAAGATCTCAGTATTCAGGGTCTTCAAAATTGTCTGTCTTGGCAAGATGGTTCCCTGCATATACATCTCATGCTTCTTTTTGGTAGCTACTGTGTCTTTTTTCCTGCTTCCTTTAACAAAGCATACTGATTTTCTTTTACTACTTCTGCACGTATACTTTAAATAACCATTTTCTCATCTTTTTTTGGATGTTTTATCATGGCTGGATTATTCTGGAACTGAGGACAGTGCACTTTGTTTCTACTTTTGTGCAGCTTTTGGCTATTTTTGATTACATCTACAAAGAGTCATGCCAGTCTTCATCTACTAATTGAGAATAAAGCATGAGATGAATGTGAGATGCACTGAGCTTCTTTAGGCCACCACAAAGTACTTGAAGTTCTTCAAAAGACCACAGAGGACATCAGCGGTATGCTCACTTCTCAGGGTTCTTAGAACAGAAAACAAGACAAGCGTAATAAAAATACTTGAAGGTGTATGTTGTCCTGGGAAAAGTTTGTACTACAAACCATTATATTGACCATGCTTAAGTGGAAAGGCTGGCTTGCAGCTATATTTGGTTGCTCTGTTTGCCGGCAAAGTAATACCCCACAGATGAAAATGATTCAAGGCACGCTGATAGTTCTAGTTATTTTAAAGGAGATAATGGGCATCATGGCTCTTAAAAGCACGGGGAGTACTGCTGAGAACATTTCTGAAAAGCGTGTTTCAGTTATAATACATGAGATGACCAACTTCTCTGACAGAAGGGCAAGTGACTATATTGCTGTGACATATAAATGATTTAAATATTCACGCTTGCGCCTTGGTGGAAATTGTGGTAACAACGCTTAAAGATACATTATCACATTCGAATGTAGGACCTGGCAACTGTTGTAGGCAGTGCTGTCATGGTGATTTAACAAACTGTATAACCCCTATGATGATCAGGCTGCAAAAGAAAGAAATGGGAGCTACACACTTTTATGATCTGAGCATGATACCCCTGAAACTGTTTGTAAACTCACAAATGTAATTTAAAAAATTATCCAAGTGAAATGTATTACAGCATATGACATGGGAAACATTAGCTGTGTGAGGGGGTTGGATGGAGGGGTTGTCCAACAAGATGCACTCCTCATGCAGAAACGTTAGCTTTATTGTCTGATGACTGCTTTGTATTACATGTGATGTTCAGTGAAAGGGCTTTAACTGTGAGCTTGGTTGGTGGCAGACTATATTGAATGGAAGAGTTTGACTTCCTCTTTTGTATGAAAGAGGAAAGTGTTTTAGAAATTCTTCATGAATCCAACATGTCTTTCACAGAATTATCACTTGCATGAAAGTGCTTTAATCCATGTAATCAAATGAAAGTTAGAATTTACTCTGGGACAAATCCACTGGAAAGAAAAAGTTTGCAGTTACACTCTGAGATACACTCTGAATGCCAGCAACTCTCTGAATTGCTTATTTGCTAATACCAGCGTCGGAGATCTGTGGACTCCAAGTGTGTAATAATGCAAGTACAATTTAGAACAGGTCAGACAGAAGCTGTAACTATGATCATAGTTAATGATGTGGGGAAGTGGGGAGTTGGAAACAATCACTGTTAGCTTTTACTTGAAAGGAATGTTCTTTTCACTAGGATAAACTTCTTAGCCAAGACCTCTCAAATCTTAAATATTAATAATTTGACCACCATACCAGCAATGGGTGCCATATATGACCATGTTTATAGAGCAGCAGTAGCAGAACTGCTTTTAAGTTTTCTGTCAAGACATCACAACAACGACAAGTTAAAATTTGTGCTTTATTTCACCCAGTCGTCTTGAAAAGAAGGAGATAAATATGTGTATGTATTCGTTAAGGACTGCATGAGTGAAAGAAAGAATTCTGGACAGGAGAGGAAGCTTTTCAGCCCACTTTATTAAAAGGAAACACGTTCAGTAATGATATAAAACTGCCGTAGATTGACAGTGCTAGTCTCGCCTCCTTACTTGACTTTCCCAGTTACTTCTTGTCTTGGTCACTGGTCGCCATCCTACCTATGTTTCAGAGGTTATTCTCCAACTCAGACCTGTTTGTCTCCTTGCATTCAGGCTCAATCTGTGCCCTTTAGATTATGATGCTGCCTTTCCTGACCACCTGCACCACCTCTTGCCTAGTCTGTCGTCACTGAAGCATGATTCTGTCCAAGCTCAACAAATAGAGCCTTCTCCAGCTGGTGTCCAGCCACAGTGCTGCTTGCAGAGGTCACTTTCCTAGAGCAGTGCTTGACTGATTTAATCCTTTCTTAACAACCCTCCTCTGACTCTTGCCTCTCAAACTTCAAATGAGAGGCTCATTTTCTCTTCCAAAACCCTTCAGGAAACATTGCATTTAGTATCGAGAAGTGTTTATCACCTCTGACGAGCTTCTGGAGCCAGCCTCCACTACCTATTGGTAACATATAGTCTCCTGTGCTCCCTTTGGCACTTGGCAGATGCCACCCATAAAACATCTATGCCACCACCTCATTATCCCCTTTCAAATGACTTGTTAATGCTGTTAGCCGATTTATTCAAATGCACGAATTATTAGGTGAAGTCTTACAGAGGTCAGACTTGTTGATCCAAAAATACCTTTTGGTCCTAAATGCTATGAATTTCAAAGATTTCTGAGTTTTATTTGATGGTTGTGCTGTGAGTGGTCTTTTTTTCCATGCCTGCGTGTAAGTAGCTAGATATACTTGTTATGATTTACTTTGGTGTATCATGCTCCCAAAAATGTTCTTATTTTCTATAAACCAGAGATATTTAATGAGCCTTTTCTCTATTTTTCACATACTTGATGTGACATCTAATTGAAATAGCCTCTTCAGGATCCTTCTGCTCCTCTGGCTGCTTTTACTACCTAACTGTCTAGGCAGCATCTTCACATTTGGCTAGTACAGACAAAATTATTACACAGGCAAAACTGTTACTGATGGTGCTGTACATCAGACAGAAGAGTGTGATCCCAGTGACAAATAACCAAACATCATCATGTGGACTTTTTAACTTTTCAATTACTTCCAGAATTCCCTTTCAAAGGCAAAGGTGCAGTAACAAGGAGAAGCTGTTTCCCATTGACTGATCTTGATGTTCATTTCCACTCTTCTGTTAAACAAAAAATAACAGAATAAAGTTACTAATGTACTTTTCATTGATGCTCGGGCAATAACTCCCTCCTGTTTGAATCCCTAACTTAATTTCCCTTTTAAAAATACTATGTATGAAATTTTTCTTTTGTCTTGTTTGCCTGTTCTTAACTGATGTTTCTTTTGTGCTGTTGTCTTGTTCTCAACGGCCTATGAGAGGTGAGAACCATGGTCAAGCGATGGTTGTTTATCAAGTTATTGTTTGTTAGCTGAGATGCACTAACTTGTTTTTAGACCCAATTGAGAAGTTACGCTTACTATCAAGAAGAATTAAATGGCATCATAGAATCATAGAATCGTTTAGATTGGAAAAGACCTTTAAGATCATCAAGTCCAACTGTTAACCTAACCCTGCCATCTCACCACTAAACCATGTCCCTAAGCACCTCATCTACATGTCTTTCAAATACCTCCAGGGATGGTGACTTGACCACATCATCTTGCATTTTTCATGGTCCAAGACTGATCGCACGGGCATTTGGTGACCTGTTAATGGTAATAATTTGTCAGAGAATCTAAGGGGTTAGAAACCTTGAGATCAGTCACAGAATCAGATTGGCAAGAAGGGCCCTCTGGAGGTCTCTAGACCAAACCCCAGCTCAAAGCCAGTCCAGTCACCCATGGGTGTGTGCAGTGTGACACCCAGGGCCATGTCCAGTTTGAATATCTGCAGAGATGGAGATTCCACTGGCTCTCTGGGCAACAAATGTATGAACTGAACTTTCTCTAAAATTAAATATTGAAAAAACATAATAAAAATCAGGAAGAATTTGTAATGGGCAATATTGCACTGCTTTTTAGCATGGTAAAGAAATAAATGTTCCTAGGTTTCTTTTAGTGCTTGAAAATATTCTTTGTTATAGTTCCAAGTGGTAAAAAAAAATGTAACACACTGCTAATAACTTTTTGAGGTTGAGAATGAAATAATTTGGGGTTTTTTGTTTAAAATAATGGAAAAGTCTTCACAGTAATACCTTTAGCACAGACATAAGAATGCAGTGATTAGGGATGTATGCATGCTGAAGTTTGCTTAGTGCGTGTCATGTACATTAGAAGTAAAGACAGTAAAATTTTATCTGCCTAGTTACATATTTTTGTGTGTTAAACATGATTAAAATTGTAATTTATATGAGGAAATGGTTGAATGTATTACTTGACATTCATTTTTCTTTTCATGTCTCTGGGAGCAAAACAGTTACAGGCACATTTGTTAACAGTCAGATGATTTGATTTTGGTTTACATGCTAACTTCTGCCCTCCTCTTTTAGACATTAACTGTGGCCTTCCTGCACTATCAAAACATCCACTGATGTTTGCTGAAGCACTGCATACCCACAGAATACTCTGCTGGGCTCGAGTATTTCAGGATAATTGTACTGTTAGTCATACTGATAATGATGAACTTGTGCTGAATTTCTATGTGATTGCAGCAATACTGAAATTTTAAGAGCTAGGTTTGTTGAAGCATTTTCTTTTGGGATGCGCATCTCAAATACTGATAAACAATTTATTCAAAAATGTTCTAATTTACAGACGTATTAATCAAATTATTGGTCTTGGCATTAAACTCTATGAGCTGCAGAGGTCTCTAGAGCAATTTCTGTTTCAGGAGGAGGAAGAAAATGATTTTTAATATCTGTAGGGCTAACTATAGCTTATGATGAATTATAAACTAGATCACAGGCTTCTAATATTTTACTATCTGGAGAGTGACCCAAAACAACCTCTTTCTGTGGCCATAAAAGAAATCACTTTTCATGACTCATTAGTCCATAGAAATATTTTCAGCTAAGATGACCAGTCTCTGTAATGAGAGTGATTTTGAGTTACAGATTTGTGAAGTTCACAGGGAACATATCTATTCACAAATCAATTATATGTAACCAGTGTCAGTTCTTACCATGGCATTTATATGCACACATGCTAATTATATACTCACTCATATTTTTGGTTCAGTGAGCATGCTTATAATTCAATTTTTTTTATACTAGCAACAGTTCTCATTTAAATTTTAAAATGCTTTAAATTGGTGATTTTAAATGATGTATATTAGGGTTGAAATTAAGGCTTGAAAATTACATGCTTATAAGCATATGTGGTCTAAAAATTAGTGCATGGTCATAACTTGGGGGAGTTGTTATAATGCTGGCGTTTCCCTAAATGTCGAATGCTTTATACATCTGACATTTAGAAACTGTGAAGGAAAAGAGGAATGGTAAAATATGCAACCATAGAGCTGATAATTGAAAGCTGGCCTTAAAAAGTCAGGTCTATAGGGCTGCTACCCTAGTCATGATGCAGGAGGTGTGTGATTAAGTGTCTGAACCTGTGAAGATTTATAAGAGCAATCATTATTCACAGAAGTCAGATGAATAAAAAATAGCACTAGAAGGAAGGATTCAGGATCAGGGGGAAAAGGGTGATGAGCAGACCTGATGGTTCATCATGGTTTCATTTACACGACTATAAATCTATAACCGCTCTATGTCACTTCTACATATTTGGGTTCAGTGTCTGACTAGTATTTAATTATCCCACAGTTCGGTGGGGAACTCGTGGCTGATGCAGCAACAGCATAAACAGCGCAACCGTACAGCTGCTGTACACACATACATCTGACAACGCTGGGCTGCCTTGGCTTACCCTGATGGAACAGCTAACACGTGCCCAGTAAGTATAGCCAGTGTTTCTATTGCAATAAAGCATAGACAGAGCTCTTGCGTACGCTGTGTATTTAGAGTCCTTCAGAGATCTCCATCCCTTGCCTTTAAGAGGAATGAATATTCAAGGAATTCCTGAGATGAAACAGTTGCGAGAGTGATGCTTGATTATGATGAAGGTTCTATCCTTCAGTCTGATGGTTTGCGGTGTAATTTTATCTGCTCGTTCTGTTAAAAATTGCTCACTGGGGAAATCACAACCACTAAAAGCATTTGGGGATTTCAAGCCCGGTAGAAGGATTTTTCTCGCATTTTTCTTCCTCTGGCAGGAGTTGAAATATAGCGCTCTTTGCCAGGGTTGAGAGGGAGGGGGGTGGGTGGGACAAAAGCCATCGGAAGTGGTTCTCCTGGGAGCCTTCCCTGGGGAAAGCACCACTTCTGAATCTAGCGTAATGCTGTTCCAGTGCCTTTCTGTAAAATTAGTCCATACTGATAGCTTAACACTCTGTAACAAACTCATTCACAGCACTGAAGAATCTAGCCTTGCTTTTTGTATCTTTGTCACTTTGGTTAGCTCTATTTTTAACAATCTTGCTACAAAGGCTGCTATAACCCACTAGGTTTCAGCTGATCCCAGGAGAGCTGCTATATGTGCCAATAACCACCCCAGAAATGGCCTGAACAGAAGCTATAATAATCCTCTGTCCTCATTTATGGATGCAATGACTGATACATTTCTTCTTTCCATCTTTTTCTTTCTAAACCTCTGTGGCACAGCGATGGTTTATAGCACATGAAACAGGACAGAAGACAGCTAAGTGGCCAGCTGAAGAAGTACAGTGCTGACCAACTGCAACATGAGAAGTTTCTAAATTCCTGTATGGTGGCTCTTTTGTGAAAAAAGTAGATGTACCATTGCTTATGTCCTTGCAACCGTAACTTTCCTGTAGCAGAAATGCTCCAAGCCATGAACTGTAGGAATTCTAGCTTAAGTATTTCTTCCTCTTAGATGTTTTTGAGTAATTCTGTGGATATTGTCAGCTTGAGACCAGCCTGCTTTTCCATTACTACCTTGTGTGCTAAGCAAGACAAGTTGTGAGTACAGAAGCTGGGAGACTCCAAGCTGCAGACATGGGTTAGATCTGTATCCATCCTGAGCAGTGAATCCATTGGCAGGACCTTGAAGTTGTTATTGCCACTGCTTGTCATAGCACTCTTAAAATTCAGATAGGCATGTTGCAGAAGAAAATATTTCTTGGGGGTTATAATCTTTGGAATGTTTTGTCTAAAGTCTTTTGGTATCAGAGAACCTTTTGGGGAAATTTGGGGAAATAGGTTGAGCAGAATTAGCTTCTCTTGATGTAGGCCAAGCCAGTTCTCAGTGACATAGCAACGCAACATTGATCTACAATGGGTTTCAAAAATGGTTAGGCTTTGGTTTTATCTGTTTGCAGAATACACACAAGACAGGGAGTTCTGGATCCACTGTCTGGCGAACATGAGGCAGGCATACTGGTCTGAAAGCCACCCCAGTTATGACTGTAATTAGCTGCTTGGAAATGCGATGAGTGTAGTAAGTGAGACAAGAAGTAAGTGCGTTATTAAGCAAAGTGGTGAGTTAGAGAGCACATGGCCATCCCTGATAGTAGGTGGCTGTTTAGGAAAATGTATGGTATGATGTAAAAAAGCAATAAATGCATATATAATAGGAGCTGGAATGCACTGTTGTTGGACTCAGGCTGCTGGACGGTTCCACCTCTCTGTCTGCACTTTGATTCCTAACTTGCCATGCTTTCTGAGTATTCTTTAATTGATGAATCTGGTCTTAAGTTTAGCCTTTGTTTCAGGATGAATTCAGATCTGTGGCTAGTGAAAGAGGAAAATTCTGCACCACTCAGTAGCTAGACAAGAGTTGGCAAGAGCACTACTTGTGAGAGAAAGAGATCTAACAACCAGTAACTGACACAGTATATTTTCTTTTATGCCTGGAATGTGTTTCTTTGATTTTAATTTTTCTAGTGGTTTTGTTTGTTTGTTATTTTGCTAAGCACATCCTTCTTGATGTGTATATGAATGAACAGGAAGATAATATGAATCATCCGTACTCTTGATATAAATGGTAGAAACACACTTGCATCCATTTTCAGGAAACAAATGTTGTCCACTAAAGAGAAACCTCCAAGGACTGACTTGTACTATTTATGAGATATATATTATTTATCTGACCTAAATATTCTTGTATGGCTTTCCATCTTGTAAAAACCAGTGCAAGAGATTGTATGGCTAGCATATTGAGAAGCTGCCTAGAACTACTTGTCTAAACTGTGGGAGTACTCTGCTATTTTTTTTTTTTTTTTTTTTTTTTCTCTGTAGCTGTCGAGCTTGGATAATCAGTGTATTCTGCAGCAGATCTATGGCTGTTTTCTGGTTGAAGCAAAGGTTTTTTCGTTCCCTTTTGGTTTTCTGGAGTGAGATTCTGATCCCTTTGTGCTGCTTGAAGGAACCGCATTGACTGTTATTCCATCATAATCAATTATTTAAATTTTGATTCAAAGCTAATAAAAAAATATCAGTTTGTGTTGTATCTTCACCCCAAATTCACTGACCGAAAATGCAGATCTGTTCAATCTCTCTCATTCCTCCTCTAGATAAAGCAGCAGAGATATACCTAGATCAAAAATGTTAAAGGGGAATAACACCCTTTGAAGGTTTTTTTTTTTTTTTTTTTTTTTTTTTTGCTCTGTAGCTGTCACGGTGTAGTTGTGTATCGATTCCACAGACTGGCATCTTTGGTCTTTTTTTTTCCAGTGCTTTGACATTTCATTGCCTGTGCAGTATGTAAACTATGGTTACCATAGTTAAGCAATATTTGGAATGTATTTATTTTAAAGCATTTCAGTTCCTCTTTAAATTAGTGGATATGTGAGAGGGCTAATTAGAAGTGAGTCAATCTGAACTGATTTCAGAATGAAAACAAATGTTGAAAAACAGCCAGGTTTGGAAAAGAAAAGAATCTTCCTCATAGATTTCTCAGCTGTACCACAGCATACAAAACCAAGCCCAGCAGAAACCAGAACTTTATCTGAAATGCATGATTGATTACCTTGGATGTTGTCAAACCATTGCAAAAGTGAAATAAATAAAATCACTCACTATGTTAAACCCAAACCACTTTGGCTGCAACTTGGTTTCCAAAATGTGGAATACATTTGATACTAGTTTGAATAGACCTATGGTTTGGCCACCCCGTTTCTGTCTGTTCTAAACACCTGTTTTCATTTAGCTGCACAAGACGGACCAAAATTCTGCACTAACTTTATACTCCAAATGACTCCACTGAAATCAGCGATAGCAGTTGATTTTGAACACAATCCACAGTATCACACTTCATTTCTTCTGGAAAAAAAATATTCTGGAAAAACTACAGTGTGACTAGCCAAACTGATGGGAATTTTTTAAGACGACTGTAACACACTTAAAACCCAACTGTGCTCTTGTGGCTTCGTTCTCTCCTTTCTCTTGGGATGCTAGCTCACTTTCTCCTGCCCTTGTGTTGCTTGAAGCTGCCACATTTCATGCAGAAGCTCCAGGAAAGATTTGTGATAGGGGAATTTTTTAAGGAAATAGAAGCAAAGTAAAGGAAAACAAATAAAATTATGTTTAACAAATGAGCAAGATGGTTCCTTAAATATGTGATATTATTTGATTGGTACATTTTAGTCCAAAAATTCAGGCTGGTTTTTGACCTTACTTTTTCATTTTATGTTCTAGTGGATTCAACAGAAAAAACAACTGCATGATCCATATATATATTTGATGACTTGCTGCATGCATTTTTGAAAAGTTTTTTGTAGTATTCAACCTTGGCACTAGTTTTACCATTTTTATATCTAGTAATTTTCTCAAGCATCATTGTACCTATTAAGGACTTTCAAACAAACTACTTTGGTCTGCATCTGTAACAGCTGTGTTATAGAATTAGTGAGAGCTAAAACTCATTTCATAATTTCCTTATTGCATCAAATCCATCAAAGGATATTTTTAGCAAATGCGTATTTTAGTGTCCTGTCCACTATTTTATGTTACTTAGTAGTTAAGGTGTGGGCTTGGCTTTTCAGAAATATAAGCTCAAAGTCATGTTTTGCTGCATACTTGCTTTGTAATCTAAGTAAGTCCCTGTGTGCTGGAACAAAGTTAGTGTCTTGTATTCTCCAGCCATCCAGTTTCTCGCTGTATCTAATTTAGGGTTAAATAACCCCTGAGAGTAATTTCAGTTTACACATCTTAGGAAGGATCAGTCACCCTTTGAAAGTGCTTGCTTCTCTTTCTCTTCGTGGTGGAGTGAGCCCAGGTTACTGTTTTAGACAAAGTGACTTAAAGCCCAATGAGGTGAACCTCGGTCTTCCAGTGTTGCAGTGCCTCCTATCTAAAGTGGACACAGCAGCATTACCACGCCTCAGGAAGCTGCCACAAGGCTATTAATAATTATGAGATATTAATAAATCATAATAGAAATTATATGAATATGAAGGCTTATCTCATGGAAAAAGGAGAGCTTCTATCTCTGTCAAGTTGAGACTTCCTTGTACTTTTGCATTTTACCAAAGATATGTTTGCTACAACCTGATATTAGAAAGATTTTTACATATAGAATATGGGAAATACCCATTTTTTACATATCGGTAGAAGAAAGATTTTTACAGGCTTATTTAAAAACCAAAATGTAATGGTATATATTTTACTGAGACTTCTAAAGAAAGGACAGGCCCTTAAACTGTGTTACTGCACCTTAAAAAAAATCAGCAATTTGTCTTACAGCTATCCCAGTATGAGGGGCCACAGCAAGGTGGGATTGGAGACTTGCTAGATATGGTATGGAGGTTTTGTTCTTGACTGTGGACTTTGAAGGGCATCTGTGTTCTGGAGTGCCATTTCCAGCAGTGAATGTAGTAAGAGAGGCAGCTTGAATGGATCACAATGACCTCATGTCACCTTGCAACAAAGACAGGAATTGCATAATCAAGAAGTGTGTTAAGCTGGGGAGAGGTACTTCAGAAAACTTTCCTAAGTTTATCTGATCTTTTTTTTTTTTTTTCTTTTTTTTGGTAAGAGACTGCATGGAATATGACTCAGTGAAATCTCTCAGTATGAATTGTTGTAGCCAAGGAAAATAATGCATGAAGTGGCAAAACTGATGGTAACCTCACGAGTCCCTCCAATGGGCTGTATTGCTGTTCCATATAACTTCATCTTTGGGTGTGTGGGAGTGGATCTGTGGTAAAGCTGGGCTGTCTGAAGCAGGTTCTTCTTCAAAATGAATAGTACAGGCAGTGTGTAGGGGATGAATATTGGTGTAGTGCTATGTCACTTAGCATTATGTCACTCCTTGCTCTTTTTGTCTTATTGCAGCTCAACAACTGGTAAATTTAGGATTAATGTGCAGCAGTAGCTCCTCATGGAGCAGATATTTAAGGCCAGTATTTCAATCTCAGAATCCCATAGGCACCAATCTCACCTTTTAAGATTTACATCTCTTTTTCTGATTAGCAAGAGCCAGACATTGTTTCCTGGAATGTCAGTATTGCTGCAGCTCAGTAATGGATGTGACACTAATTAAAGAAAGCAGAGGAGACAAAAGCATTCCTGTTGTAACTTTAACAAAGCTGCAGACAAATACAGATTTGACCCCAGTGTTGCATTTTGGATACCTGCACAGAGTAATACTTGTATCTGTGCCAGTAGTTTGTAGAGCGGGTTACTTGTGTGTACTTTCTTTTGCATTAGGCACCTCTTGGCAATGTCAGAAGCATTTAGCTACTTTTTCCATGGAATAAGCTGTGTGACACGGGGAAAACATTTTATTTCCTGTGCGTTTTGTTAAGAAGCAATCTGCTCTTTCGTCTTTACAGTGAGAATGAAAGAAGTTCTGAAAAACTCAAGTTAGAGCCATGGTTCATAAGAAAAGTAATGGAAATCTGTGATACAAACAGGATGGAATGAATGAGAAAGAAAGTATTAAAAGGCTGTATGCCCTCATTAATCAAAAGGAAATGGTCTGTACTGCAACATTTCATGATGGGAGCATCCCATTTCTTTATAACTAGCTACAAAATATTCTTTGAAACAAGCAACTTTGAGAGAGGACCCTGACCCACATAGCTTCTCTTGTTCTATGGCACTGACCTGGAGCTGTCAAGATGTAAACTGAACTTAAAAAAGTGCCAATAGCTCTGCATGAAAAATGTAAACATGTATCATAACATTGCTGTAAGGGAAAATTCACCCAGTCCTTGGAGTCTGGAAGCACTTTATTTCATCCCCTCTCTTTATTCTGTTTCGAGCAGGTCCCCTGTGAAGTGCTGCCCTAGAAATCAAACCCTGCAACCAATGAGGATTTTCTGTTTTTAAGGGGATTCAGTTCCTTGGATGGACATGGGCAAGATGGGAAGATTAAACGTAGCAGTCATTTTCCTGATTATGCAGCTTTTGCAGGATAAATTCTTGAGCTGGTAAGGGAGTTAGTAATTGGGATTTACTTGGCTGTGCCAACAGCCAGTGCTGGGTGAAACACTTGGATGGACGTGGGTTCTAGGAAGCTGCTGTGTTTTCCTTAATAGCCTTTTTCAACCCCCGTCAACAGTCAGGTTGCTTTAGGATTGAGGTCAAAGTAAAGAGAAGTGTTACTCCCTCCATAAATCAAAGACTTCCAGACACAGGGAAGGAGAAATTCCTTCCTGCAAATGTAATGTGGAAGTATAAAAGAAAGAAAATACTAATGGCTTAAGCTCCTTCAGGTAAAGGGAGAGGGTTAGAAATGCTCTGCTTGCTTACTTGGCACCTCAGCTGTATGATCCACACTTGACTGGGAGAGATGGAGCAAAGCCAGGTGGTTCCCCAGTTACTTTATGCTGAGGTAGTTATCTGTGCGGGCATATTTAAATATATATCTGTGTAGACGTACCATCATTTGTGGCATACAAAGGACACTCTTCTGCTCGCTAGAGAAGGAAACAAAAACTCCCCCACTGTTCCCTTGCTGCCATACTCTGCACACCCGAAGTGGGCGCTGTCCCAGCCCTGTGCAGCTGCATAGGGCCCTGCTTGCAGCAAGCAGCTGGATGTGAGTTCAATGCCATGTTCTCTGTAGAGAGATTACAGGGTTAATTATTTTGTTCACTTCAACATTACTGTAGTGTTTTTCAGGTTGTCTTCTGGCTGGTGTCACTACTGGTTGTCACAGCATGCTTATTACAGCATTGCAGGGAGCTGTCACCACTACAGAGCGAAAGCAAGCCTGTCTGTTGTTACCAACAGAGAGGTCAGTGCTTTAGTGATTAGTGCAGGAAAGATGTATTGCTATGCAAATAAACCCACTCAGCACTGCCTGTAATGGTAGAAATGGATAATTGTACCATGAATAAAAATCCTGAATACATAAAAGGCTCGAGGCAGCCTTTGTTTCCTTTAGGTAAGTGAGTTCAGCTGATTCAGGTGAAAATTGTACTGGGCCAGGGTCCTGTTATTATGCCTCTACTGCTAACTTTGTTAATACCTCAGTGCTGGCAGGTGTCATTTTGTGCTAGTTACTATACAAAGATGTAGCACAGAGCCTACCAGTGAAGGCAGTGGAAGGCATGACAGATGGATGAGGGGAAAAAAAACCCAAAAAGAGATGAGCCAGCAAACAGGTGGTGTGTGTGAGGAGGGATGAGATGACAGTGCAGCAGGTTTTTATAAACCTGCTGATTAGCTGGGCACACGTAGCTGTATAGTAGATATGCTCAGCCAGAGTACATAACAGAGCACAGTCTCAAGGAATTTAAGGCTGTAGTGGCTTGGTGAGGGAGAACTTACGTCACATATGAAGGGCAGAATCTGAAAATGTACTGACAGGAGGGAGAATTCAGCTTCCAGGCTGGAAATTCTTGAGGTGTATTAGGGTAGCAGGAGGCTGTGAAGGTAACCTCCGGTTTAGGTGATTAGAGAGGTTACCCTTACTCACTGTTGGCCTCTTGCATCTTTTGTTACTTGATGACATGGGTGACAGTTTTCAGTCTTTTTTAAAAATGATTGATTAACTAGATAGATATTTCATATGGAGATTTATTACCCAGCTTGACTTTACATTGGAGTTCCTTTTTTTCAGTCCTTTTTTTCCTCACAGTTAGTGCTTATGTGGCTTTTCCTAGTAGTGCTGTGTTCTGGAGCGAAATGCATCCATCTACTCTTAACTAAACAGCAGCCCACAGGACACAGTGTTATGTAGCAAAGGTAAAAAGGGAAAAGTGAGGAGATTAAGGAGATCATGAAGAAAATACATTAGGATCCTTTTCCTATATTCGAGTCCTAAAATGAAGAAATGTTCCTCTTTTGGTCAGCCAAGTAAGTGAAAATTCCTGAGGGATAAGAAGCAAATAATTCCCACCATAAATGAATTGTGAATTATATTTGCAAACAACATTTTTAGTTATGCTTGGCATATCTGAACCTCCTGCTGGTGGGAGCCCAGTGCAAGCGCCTGTAAAACAGAAACCAACCAGTTCAATGTTCATCAAGTGTTTATCGTCTATTATTTCAGATTACATTGGTAGTTGCTTTAGCCATTCTCTAACGGTAAAAGAAAGAAGTGAGAATTTTGCTGATTCATACTTATATATATACAGATTGTAAGGAAGCAGTTCTTGACACGCTGCAGAATAACATAAAGGAGACTGTCAGCGATGTGACTGCTGCCCTGCTCAGATGCAGCAGTAACAAAATGCAGGAACAAAGTCCACAACCCCAAATGAAACCATGACTTGCACATCTGAAACTCATGAGAATAGCTCGCATGATACAAGGTGGGGTTTTGTTTGTTTTATTTAGCAATAACTTTGGGTTGTTTTATTTACCCTCTGTCTTTGAGCCATTAGGATTTACAGGCACATGTCGCCCAAATTTGTAGCTGATTTTCTGCATCTTCCACATAGAGCATTGAAGCTGAAAGTGCTGAAATTATGTCTCTGGTGAAGTCTCTAAAAGTCTCTAGCTATTTAAGTATGTAACTATCACTATTTTCCACAGTAGATATGCAACCGAGAATTCTGGGCCCAAATACCATTATTTTAAAGCTGATGAACTGAGGCAGAGCGATCAAGACCATCCTCCCCTTCCTTTTTTCTTATTAGCTACAGTTACGACTGTAAGCTGTATGATGCAGAGAGGACTGTCTTCATCTAGATTGCACTGTGTATAATACAATGCCATTGGGATATAAATAATAAACAATGATGACATACAAATTCAGATAACTAAGTAGCTGCCTCTGCCTTTGTTGCTTTGAGAATTTGAGATCTTCTCTTTAGCAGAGGAATAAGGCAAACATGTAAAAACTGAAGCTTTCTTTTTGAAAGGGAGCTTTGTGCGTTATGTTTGAAAGATACTGTGATTATTAAGACCCCAAGAGAAATTAAATTGTGCATGGCTCAATTTGAAGCATTGCTTCTTTAAGGCATCCACAGTGCCAGTGCCAATTTCAGAAATTTTGTTGGTGTTAGGGGAAGGAAGGCAAACAAACAGAGAACTCCAACTTACATTGTGAGAAACCCAGGAGACAAAAAAAAAGAAAACAACCTAAATCTCAGAAATACAGAAGATCCGTGAGCTGCTATAGAAACAGCCTATTTAAAGGCATAACATTTTATAAATAATACAGCAAATTCTGGAGTGTGTGTCTTTCCCCATCTATTGTCCCCATGAGGCTTTGCTTGGTTTAATCTCTGCTGTTGTATGTAGCCAACTTGGGTAACAGAGTGCTGGTGCTTATGTTGAAATCCATGTGACCCACCAGCCAGCAAGGTCCAGCATTTTTAAGAAAGCAGGATGCAGTTTATTTGTGAAAGGCATGCCCAAATCACTTAAAACATTACTGTGAAAAAATCCAACACTTTCATCCAAACGGCTAACTAATAAATGGAAGATGCTGGACCTTGAGCGGGATGTCACTCAATGCAGATTTGTTGAACTCGCATGCTGGTTATCATGATAAATACAGATGTAATGCATGTTTCTGTTTATGTCTCTGTTTTTATTTGGATCTGTCTATTTTTTTCCCCCTGGGGGAGTCCTCCTCTGACCCAAACATTTTCATAATTCAAGAAAATATCTGCAGTAGTTATTTTCTTGCTGAAACAATTTGTTTCTTTATTACTGAAAGAATTAAATAGATATATGTGGTGCACAGGCTTTGGATATACGGGAACTGTAACTAGGTAATAGTGTAAGCTTTGAAATAAGCTGATTTGAAACACTGAGTAGTTGTAGAAAGCCTTTGGTGTAGGAAGAGGTGTAGCAGTAAAATAATTTTGAACTTTAGTCTTGAAGTTAATTCACGGTTTGTTCTCAGAGAAGATAGTTCACTGAAATTTCTTTTCAGTGTGCTCCTAAATTTCCTAATTTGCTGTACCAGCCTTAAAAAAAAAAAAAAAAAGAGGACAAGCAGGGTTTGTTTCCCTTTCTCTCCCCAGTATCTTCTATTGGGAGAGAGTTGAGGGTCCTGTTTGACATGAGAGCTTTTTTCTTGTATTGATTCCTCAGAAATGTAATCACAGCATCAGCTATGACCTTCCACCCTTGGTGAACCTTCATTGTCCCCACTGCACTGGGAAGCACCTGCAGAATTTTTCTCTCTGTTCCCCCCATCTTTCCCACCCCTCCCCACCCACTACATCACAGCCAATGTTTCCTTCCCACTCCATGGATGCTTCCTTAGGCCCTCTGCCAACCAGCGACTGCCAGACCCATGTCTGCATGAGCACTGCCAGGCTGTCCTTCAGGCAGGAGGGAAGTGGGAAATTATAGAAACAAGCTTCCAGCCATCCACAGGCTGTGTCTACACAGGGCCTGTCAAATCAACCAGCAAACTACCGCGGGCCCAGGCAGGATGAATGTGGAAAAGAAATGACCTCCTATCAGCCGATGTGCGGTCACTGTGTACATATTCTTAGTCCGGGGCAAAAGCAAATCACAAGTCACAAGTCTTCCCTTGCAGAGGTCTAACAACATCGGTGCAGACAGCCTTTGCAGGGTAGCTGACACTCAGCAACTTGTCACCCCGCGGTAACTTGTCTGTGTGCCTGAGGCTTCTCATTTTTGGCTGTGTTGCTAAGGTACATCCAAGATTGTCAATGGGTAGGAGAGTGATGCTTGTGTCCAAAAACATGTCCTGAAAACACAGTCTCTCAGAGAACTGCAGTTAGAAACCCGCTTTATAAATTCACTGTTCTGATCCCCCATTAATGAGCTGCATGGGGAGCATATGTGGGGTATCTGTCCTGGTACAGGAATCATAGAATCGTTTAGGTTGGAAAAGACCTTTAAGATCATCAAGTCCAACCGTTAACCTAACACTGCCATCCCACCCCTAAACCATGTCCCTAAGCATCTCATCTGCCTGTCTTTTAAGTACCTCCAGGGATGGGGACTCCACCACTTCCCTAGGCAGCCCATTCCAGTGCTTAACAACCCTTTTGGTGAACAAATTGTTCCTAATGTCCAACCTAAACATGCCCTGGTGCACCTTGAGGCCATTGCCCCTCGTCCTATCGCCCATTACATGGGAGAAGAGGCCGACCCCCACCTCACTACAGCCTCCTGTCAGGCAGTTGCAGAGGGCGGTAGGGTCTCCCCTCAGTCTCTTCTTCTCCAGACTGAACAACCCCAGATCCCTCAGCCGCTCCTCATCAGACTTTTGCTCCAGACCCCTCACCAGCTTTGTTGCTCTCCTTTGGTCATGCTCCAGCCCCTCAATGTCTTTCTTGGAGTGAAGGGCCCCAAACTGAACACAGTATTTGAGGTGCAGCCTCACCAGTGCCAAATATAGAGGGACCATCACTTCCCTGGTCCTGCTGGCCACACTATTCCTGATACAAGCCAGGATACCATTGGCCCTCTTGGCCACCTGGGCACACTGCTGGCTCATATTCAGCTGGCTGTCGACCAGCACCCTCAAGGTCCTTTTCCACCATGCAGCTTTCCAGCCACTCTTCCCCAAGCCTGTAGTGTTGCATGGGGTTGTTGTGACAAAAGAGCAGGACCCAGCACTCAGCTTTGTTGAACCTCACACAATTGGCCTTGGCCCATCAATCCAGCCTATCCAGGTCCCTCTGCAGAGCCCTCCTCCCCTTGAGCAGATTGACACGAGGAAACTAGGGACAAGGCAGACAGCCTGGGCTGTAAGCCATTTCAGGGCTTGCTGAGCAAGGCAGTGGCTGTGCAGGGAAAGGGGGCATGGCTGGACTCTGGGAGGGAGTAGGAACAAGGCAGCGATAAAGCACCAGAGGCTCTGGGGCCATCCCTGATATGTGACTGGTGTGATACTGGTCTGTTTAGAGTGACTGGTCTGTGCTGAGCACAGCACACATGTAACTGTGTAACTTGCTGTATTTGTCTTTTTTACTTTGTGTACCATCAGTTTGGCCATGGATTAGTCTTTCCAATGCTAGGCAAAAACTTCCTTAGGAGCAACAAAATGACCCAAACCAAAAAAGTTTATAGCCCTTTTTGTGTCTAGACCATGGGTGTCCAAAAAATTGCTTGGGCAGCTGACATGCTTCAGTGCCAAAATAGGAACTCATAGCAGGAGACCAGGAAACAGGTGTGGGCAGCAGAGGAAGGAGTGTCCTGTAAGTAGGACCTAGGGAAGTTTCTATTCTGTATGGCTGATCTCTTTTTTGGGATTCATATATCAGAGGAGGCCACTCATGGTTTTTCATACCTTCAGCCCTCATTGTGTTTCCATCCTTCAGCCAAAGATTTCAGTCCTCCAAGTTCTGAAGGCTGAGAACGAATTGCAAGGTGAGCAAGTGAGCCCTTGCAATGATTTTCTCAGTTTTCCTATTTTTGGAGGTTTGCTCATATCCTTCAATCTCAAACTCCATTTTTTTCACCTCAGATCATTTATGACACTTTCAGTCTCTGTAAGAAGCTTGAAGGGCACTGATTTCTCTTTCCAGTTCCATTACATGGTGCTGTGACTACCTTGGCACTCAGAACACAACAGCAGCTCGCTACAGTTAAACCTCTGAAGGTCTGATCTTTCCCTCTGGTAACAGGGAATGAACTTACATTAGAGATCCCAAGGGCCCTAGTAAACCTGTTTTCAAGTCCTGCCAGAAGGATTAACTTTCTACTCTGTTTCTGAACCCAGCAGAGCAGTCTGGTGCCTGCAGGCAGCGTACCAGTGATACTCTAGTTCAGAGCAGGAGTGTGCTGTAGGAGCAGTTGTCCTCTTAGCATGCTTTGATTCACATCAAAAATTGCGCTTGGAGCACACAGATTGGATTCCCTTCGAACATAACTAAACCAAAAGATGCCCTTCAGGAGCACCCCAGTCCACTGCTCCTGCTAATGGGCTGCTCGTGGTGTGGTACCAGGTCTTCAGTGCCGTTTCACTCTATGAATCCATTCCTTTTGTTCCGCGCTATGCCACATGTAGGCATCGCTTTGTCATCTGCATAGCCAGTAACAAACCTTCCTAGAGGCTTTCCATCTTGAA
>NW_009260844.1:1061307-1070894 GCF_000687185.1 Egretta garzetta | reverse complement strand
CCCTAACTGACAAAGTGTTAACTGAGAAGTCTCATCCATGATTTTTAATGCAAGTATCCTATTCACTACCACCTTAGGAGAGGAGGAAAGAAAAATAGCACTACTCTTCTGATAGGAGCTTTGTCATTAGTATTGCTAAAGTGCTACAGTTTGTTCAGGCTTAAGTCTGCAGAGAGAAAGATGAATCAGAATCTTAGTGGTGCTCTTCAGGGGCTTAATTAATAGATTCAGACCTCATATGATAAACAAATCTTTAACACGAGGGATGAGGATAAACCTCATCATCACCTCATGGAACAAATCAAGGAAATAAAGGATGTTCTTTAAAGTGTAGACTGGATAATCGTCTACCTGAACATAAACTAAAATCAGCTTACTGTTGTATAGACTCTACAAAGTTTACAGATTCACCTTGAAGCCATATTTTTCAGTCTTGCTAATTTTAGTTAGGCTCCTAGCTCATGCCTAACTTGCCAATGAGCTAATTTGTTGTTTTCCCAGTGTCCCAGTTAATTTTGCAGTCACCTGGACACTGTGCAGTTATTTCCAAAAGCTGGCAATAGTATTTTGTTGCATTTCATATTCTTATTTGTCTGTGTTGATATTATTTTGACATTTTCATGTCACATAACTTAATTTTCTTTGATGTGCTTTGACATAATTTTGTGTTTTCCTGCAAGTATCAGGTGCTCCCCATAGATTCCAATTAATGTTGTTTTGAGGTTGAGTTTATGACATGACACAGCTGTTGTGACAATGCTGTCATCTTCAAGGGAAGGTAAATGAAGGTGGCTTCAGCTAAGCAAACATCTACAGCTGCTGTAGTCGCCATTTAAAAGTCAGTCTTTGCTCAATGTGTACCACTGGCACCATCTATTTCTTGTCCTGTGCTTAAGAAATGAGCATTATTTTGTGGTTACTGTAGCAAAACTGAAGATTTTCAAGTGGAAGTGTTCTGTACCAAGGCTGGTTTTTAAGCAGGTGGTCACCATACTCAAAGACCAAAGTTAAAACCAGCTTGGTGTTAGATACAGACACTGCAGTGTTTCCAGACTTGCCCTGAAGCCATTTTGCCGCAGTGCAGCTATTACTGGTCTAGAGTCTTAGTTCACACCGAAGCTCATTTGATGCTGGTCTATAAATGTATTCAGTTAGCTTTTGCAACGGTTAAGCTAGCAAAGCTCTTACACGCAAGGCTCTGTCGGAAGCCTGGGAGCGGACCCATGGAAACCTATCAGACAATTCACAACTTTAAAGCTATTCACTCCTAAGTGCCTTTGTGGAGTGATGCCTAGAATCACTTTGATAACATCTGTCATTTATTATAAATGTAACCTCTCTTTAACTACTAGTGACATAGAAAGTCTCCCTTTAAAAGCAATTTTAAGGGCAAAAGAGTCTTTATTTAATTCATAGTGACCCCCCCAAAGATGTCCCACTTGCAGTAAGTTTGGGATAAGAATTTCTTCTTTGCCAGGTATCACTGGTTAAAATTCTCCAGCTTATACATGCAGTGGTTACACAAGAGGTAATAGAGACTAGATGTTGCCAGAAGTCCCTTCAGGCTCTAAAGCCTATTAACCTGCCAGATAATTTACAAATGGAACAATTTATGAGGTGGGAATCTGTCTCTTGTGCATGAGGAATGAAACGTTAATCATTTGTTCTGATAGAGACCCTGTTTACACAGTGTCTGCATGCTTATTACAAGGGAGCAAGAAAATATTAGTGAAGACTGTGGAATGCTGATGTAATGTTATTCAGGCTATCTGTGAGCAAAAGTCTTCTTTGAATTTCACATTGTTCTTTAATAAATTCCTTCTGCAACAAATGCAGCAATGCGGAATATTCAAAAACAAAGGCAATGATAAGGAAATATCGTGGGGTGGGCAGGATGGGGACATTGACAAATGTAAGTAATTTGCAACAGTGGTAAAGGTTTAGGTAATTGTAGCCTACAGCACTGCACAGGATTCTTCACAGCAAGCCATTCTCGTAGCTGCTTTCAAGGTTCTGCTTACAGCAACAGACTTTTAAATTTTTAGAAAAGGAGGGCAAGAGACATTATAAATAAGTATGAGTTTATCCCATTAGTTTTAATGAAATCTGATAAAGCTGGAGTGCCTGAATATTTACAGTGAAGCTACTGTCAGGTCCCTGAGGGCACTGAGGCCCTAATGGCCCTCCCTGACCTCCCCAGGGGCCTCCCACCACCCTGCCCATCGCCCAGGACCATGGGGCTGTCAGTCCCTGCCCTGGCGATGCAGCAGCAGTGCCAGTCTCCAGCTCCCCACAGCCCTGCCCGGCCATCCCAGGGCAGTGTCTGACCCTGGGTACTGGCACTGGACCTGGGCCTGACCTGCGAGTTGACCTCCTGGCCCGACCCTGGACCTGCCCCATCGCCACAAACCTGCCTAATGACCTGGGCACTTGGTTGACTCCAGCTGCCACCCCCAGGTCTGCCCTGCTTGCTTGCATGAGCAAGTGCCCAAAAGAACTATTTCTACCACTGCAGAACTAGATGATTAAAAGGAAAAATGATCCCAGTGATTTCATCTGCTCGGTCTCGTGTTACCTGAGCGGCCAGTCCATTTCCCGAGCTCTGCTTCCAGGTCTGCTCTGAATGCAGGTCTGCGTTAGGCAAAATTCAGCTTCCACAGTGAGTGGGGGGAGAGAGGTACCTTCAGAGAGGGCTTAGCTCCGTCCAAGACCTGAATCTGTCTTTGGACGTCTTTTTCCTTCTCCATGGACTGGAGGTTCCCAGCATCCTCCTTGAAGTGCCTGCAGTTAGGTCTGGTGAATACAGCTCCAGTATTAGTAGTTCTAGAGATAATTTCCATGCACTGATTTGCTGTAATTAGCAAAGGCCTTGCTGACACTTTCTGCTTAGAGATCAGATCGCCTTCCTAAAAAAGGGCAGTTTCTAAATTATGGCCAAACAAACAGCATTATATACTTCTCTAAGCATCAGGTTTTGAGGTAAAAAATTTCTGCAGTGACTACAGAGGTAGCTTAGCTAGCCCAAGGAGGGAGAAGGATCCAGACAAATATGAAATGGGAGGGAACCTGAGAAACAGTCTCTTTATTCGCATTGTCTATGCTATGAAACATCCTTCCTGCATGGATCTGAAGTGTATTGTGCCAAATTTGGAGGTAAAGTAGGTGCCAGTATAAACTATGGGTGAGTAAAAAAATGACATTTACAAGGATGGGGTTACAGAAAGACAACTGTAAGAAGTTATCCGTACATCATCCTGTAGGAATTTAATTTATTCTACTTTACTGCTGCTGACCGGTTGCTCTTGCTGCCACAGTCTTTCTCTTCACTAGCATGGCAATCTCTGGCAATCATTTACTTGGTGTCTTGCACTTAGGATTACCTCCAAAATTGTGTCACCAGAGCGCTGATCCAAACCCCATTCAAGTCAATTGGAGTTTTGCCACTAACTTTGTGGAAGTTTGGATCAGGCCCAGGCAGCTCCTTGCTGGCACGCATCATGGGCTTGTTGCTGTGCTGCCCTTGGAGCTGGTGCAATGCTCCAGGTGTAGGCCAGGACCGTGGTTTTTTTCCCCACCCAGAGCATTCTACATAGTGAAATGTGGTGAGAAATGAGGTTCCTAGGAAATGTTGCAATCCTTGCCAAGATTTGAACAACCTGTAAGCAGATGGTCAGCTCCTGATCTGAAGGGTTCAGTTAAAAAAGAAAGACAAGGAAGGGTTCTGGGGCAAGGGCAAGGACAGGCAAAGCCTCAGTTGTTCTGTGGTGGAGAGTGATGAGAATGGGAATAAAGGAGAATGGAAGAAGGAGGAAGATGAGTAATATGAAAAAGATAGTTTGATCCTTTCAAAATCATCCCATGCCATAATTTTAATTACATAGAGAAAATTTTGGTGACTTCAGCTCTTTAAATGCCAGACCGTTAATTCTTATTTCTTTCCTTGCTTTCTTGCTGTTGCCCCTGGGCTGTCACTGTATCTTCATCGGAGTAGGCAGCAAGCAGCTTTGGGTAGCACCCGAGACGTTGTGGGAAGTGGCTGATTGTGGGACTGGCCAAATGCCGGAGGCTCTCCATCGATGTGAATGCCAAACCACAGCTCAGGACTGTCTGTACGTGGGCCCTTATTGCACTCCAGAGAGATTTTCAGAGCATTTTTTCTTTAGTGAAATGAATATCTTCCACTTTGACTTCCTCGGGTTGTGCTCCAAAGATTTTGGCATCATCCAAACTGAAACTGGAAAGTCGACAGTTCCTGCTTAGCATTCAGACTATAAATAAAAACACGTGGGGAAGTCTGACATAAGGATTCAAATGGCTTCCATTTGCTAATGCATCCACCCAGTGGCTACAATGCTAAGCTTCTTCCAGTCCTTCTCTAACACTATTCTAAATTAAATGATGCGGCTCTGATTTTGCTGTGAGATATTGCTACCGTAAGCTCTTGGAGACTGGTGGGTCTCTGGTGACTTCAGAAGTCTGCCAATGCTGGACCCACCTGGTCACTGGAGCAATGAGCAGGTCTAAAAGCCCATCCTGCAAACTGAATTTGAGTAAGTGATCCTCACCAAAGGAGCCTTTCTCCCTGGTGACACGAGGCCTTGGGCAACGTTTGGGAGGTTGGCAGAGGAAGGTAACTACAAGGAGCCCACATGAAGCAAATGTAACGAGGGATCAGGTAAGAGCCTTGATGTAGCCACGGTACTGAGGAAGGTGGCTCCACAGTGGTGGGGCTGTTCCCCTGCCACATGGACCCAGCTGCCACTTACCCGATGTCTTTGCAGTGACGTTAGTGTTTCTTTGCCTGGAACAGGGGACAGTGATATGAATTATTAAAGATACTGACCACTGAAATTGCCCTTGATTTCTTTATTAAGAACCGGCGCTTCTGAAAAGCCTCCTGCCTCTGAAACGACTGCTGAGGGAAGAAATGTGAGTGACATGAGAGCTGGAAGATTTCTGTATGCTGCTCTTGCTCGTACCAGCAGGTACTGGGAGAGCCTGGGAGAGGAGTCGGTCCCTTGGGGACTGTTCGGGCAATATGAAAAGGGAGCCGCAAGAACAGACAGCTTTTTCCCCTCTCTGCGAAAGTCCGGGCAGAGGTGGTCTTGCCTTGTACAAGTTCATACAGCATTTGCGTGGGGGTTTGGTACTGTAATTCTTACTGGGGTAATAATTACTGGGAAGGTAATTATCCTCTGTCCCAGAGAAAGCTATAGAGGACATACCTGCCACAAGAACAACCTATCACTACAGGAACCCAGCTGTCCCTGTGGGCTGGTGCCAGCATAGTAACAAAGCTGTGTGTTTAAATTATACAGAGGTGCTTAATGAGTTTTCACCTTGTCAGGAGAGGAGTCCAAGGTTAAAGAATGATGTGTCCCAGAAACTAGAGTGAGAAAAGCTGAGTTTTGAAAATATACAACCTGCAGGGTGAGCCAGTATTTTAAAACAAAACTGTTATATGATTTTCCTTTTTATGGAAGCGAAGTGGAGCATCACAAAGAGCAGGAGAGGGGCACTCTCATTCTGAGTGCAGTGTGGCAGCTAGAAAATATTTAACATGTTATTTTGCTAGCAGTGGAAGTGTTTAATGAGATTTAGTGGATGTTCCCCAAACTGTCCTGTCATGTTTATATATTCATATAGGGGCTGTATGAAGTGGCCTGTGATTTATTTGGCTGGCAAGCCAGGGCAAAGGGGGATTTCAGTGTTTCATGCTACATCTCATCAAGCAAATCTGGTTTCATTTTTGCTGAGATCATAAATGTTGCAAATGAAAAGAAGAGAGCAGATGCAGTTTCTTTAGATTTTGGGGGGCATTTGTATTATCTGCCACTTGACGTTTTGATTGCAAGGGTAGTCCTACACATTATCAGGTATGTACATGTTCAATAGATCAGCAGCCAGTTAATTGGTGGAGGCTGAAAAGAATCATATTTACCCAAAAACAATGGAGGGGGAAAGATTTGTAACTATTGGTAAGAAAAAGCTTTTGGCTTTGAATGTGAGGGGGTCCCACACCTGCTGTGCTGCATCCTCAAAGCTGTGCTTCCTGCACCACCCAGCCTTTGCACACTTGGATCTGAAGCTCCATCCTCTTCTCTCACGCCACGCCCACAGACCAGGACCCCAAATCAACGTCCTCATCATCCTTATTGCCCTCTTTCCCATCTGCCAGAGCGTGGTGCAAAGATCCTGACAGCCCCAGGGCCATTGAAAAGGGGCGCGAGAGCTCCAGACACCATGGGGCTCTTGTGTTTCATGTTTTGATTCACTTTTCTAGTCCCTGGAGTGCAGAGCTTGCAGTGGGCGGTGGGCTGGGAGTGTCTGCCGCACGCTGGCACAGATTTCTGTTGTCTGTTAATTGGCACTTACTGCAGTGTAAAAGCTTTTACTCGCACCCCATTCACACGCCTGCTCACTTTATTTCCATACATATCACGCTCTGGCTGATTTCGGTTTTGTGACAACCATATTTAAGGCCAGACTCTCCAGCACACATCTCTGGATTGCTCATTGAAAGCAAGACATGAGTAGAGTTTAAGATGTATTTTTAGAGCAATATTCCTAGAAACACCTTAAACTGTCTTGAATTTGTATAAGTCTAGAAGCTTGTCAAAGGAAATCATCACCAGATTAAAGAGTGTCTCATGCGAGTCTTCAAGGCTCTGTACAAGACCCAGTACTACTCAATATTTTAAGTACTGAACTTGAAGCCAGAATAAAACTTGCAACTCGCACAAAGACTGTAGAAAGGCTCGTAGGGATAAGGGGCCAGATTTATGGAGCAGTCTCAAGTGCTGGATACATTGACCTTATTCCACAAAGTTGTATTTAAGTGTAATCAAACGGATGCTATCCATCAGGAAAACAGTGATGCTGATAAATGCTTAAGAATCCCAGTGAGCATGTAGTTGAATATGAAATCCTAGTTTGGCGCTAGAGCAAAAATGGCCATGAGATGTATAAATGAAAGACCGTTGAGTTGAAAGGGAATTGAATTCTGTACTTAGCATTAGTAGGGTTGGTACTTGAGGGCTGCACCCAGTTTATACTTTCATGTTTTTTAAAAGAAAAAAAAAATTATAAAAATTTTCAGAGGTTGCAAAAAAGTCACATACTTTTTCTGAAGAAAAGAAATATTAAGGGCATCTTTAATCCTGGATGGTTACCTAATGTTGACCTGTTTCACTTCACTTGTGTAAGTTCATGCTTTGCCTGGTCCAGGAGGTCCCAAAGCCACAACTTGCAGGAGGCTGGGAGCATAATCAGGGCAGGTGCCTAATGGATGCTCGCCCTTTTGTCATGCTCTGCCCCAGTGGGCCAACATCTGCTGTTAGCCCCAATGGAGAGTGAAGACAGGATGAGGGACTGGATGGACCATTGCTCTGTCCATTTATGGCTGTTCTTATGTCCCCAACAGTTTGTTCAGGTCCTGGTATTTTCTTTAAACAAAACTAAACTTTTGGGCTGAGCGCAGGGGTAATCATGGAAAAAACAGAGCCTTGATAAACAAGGGAATGCATACTGGAGCAGTTCCTTTTGCCCTAAATTCTGTTTCTGCTTGCAGCGCTTAAGTCTTGAAGTTAATTTTAAAAAAAGTAATATGAAGTCCATCTATAAAGGCCTGAGTTTAGCTGCATGGTCAAGGGACAGCTTGTTTTAACTCCTTCAAGATCTCTTCTCCTAAGATATGACAATGTCACCTTCAAATGACACACAAGATTACATGCCTACACCATCTCCTGCTTTGTAACCAGGTCAGTGGATCTGTCAAAGCACTCCTCTCTACAGGTCCCTGCAAGGCTACTCATCTACCCAGCTTATAGACATCTCTTGCTATATCTCTTCAGCGCGTATTCATCATCGCCATCAGGGAGGCCTGGAGATGCCTCTCTGCTGCCATAGAAAGAGGGCAGGATTTGAAATAGGTCATTATTCTCTGCCTCTGTACAGCTCACTGCTGCCTAGTGTGCGTCCCAGGGTGAGGCATCCAAGTGACCAGACCCACAGAGCTCCAGATTCCACCAGGAGGACCAGGGTACTAAGAGTCAGGCATTGCAATGGCATCTAATGGCAATTTATTGTTAGCGTCCTTTATCTAGGACCTGGGCATTAGCCAATTTATAGTGTAATTCCTCCTCCGCCATGTAATAGTCTGTGAAATAATGGGGTTAGTGTGACTTTAAATATGTTAAAATTGCTAAAATATGTTAATTTGTGAACCATTTGGGTAATCCCATTTGGTGATGGGGACCCTGCTAGTGCCTTGGACAAACAACTCCCCAGATCTGTGTGGTGCATACAAATGTGAGTCAGTCCAGAGAGATCAGTCAAGAAAAGCATCACAGCTATTGTGCCAAACAGCGATGGAAAAAAGTCCTCCTAGGATCACACTGACAGCTTTGGCTTTCCCTTCAGAAAAATCTTCTTATAGATTTCATGAGTCCAGTAGGGTCACAAAGACAGGAAGGTTCATAGAAGTACTTGGTAGTGACAGAGCATAGATGTAGCGCTTCTAATGGAAGGTGGATAGTCCTGGTGTCTGCTCTCATTTTCATTCCCTGCAATCATAATTAGTGTCACCTTGGTCACTGTCACCAAAGATTCATGGTCAGACACATGGGGGAAATTGTGTGTGCCACTACTACTTCCTTTAATTGTATCAGATGCACATTAACTGGCAGTGTCTAGACACTTGTGTCCTACAAGACAGCATTTAAATCCGAATCAGAGAGGAAGAACATAGCTGCTAAAACACAGCCTTTCCTTTCTTGACTCATCTCTGCATTCAGTCTCTCCATTTTAGAGTACATTGAATTTTCTAATTGTTATTTTATAACATCTTCTTTAGTGCACAGTGTTTCATGATGGTGCCTTATGAATTAGCCATCGGTGGCTGCAACTATTAGTTTTAACAGTACTGTAATCATTTAGTAAAGGCAGTCAGGCCTGTCAGCCTGACCTCGGTGCCAGGGAAGGTTATGGAGCAGATCATCTTGAGTGCCATCACACAGCATGTCCAGGACAACCAGGAGATCAGGCCCAGCCAGCATGGGTTCATGAAAGGCGGGTCCTGCTTGACCAACATGATCTCCTTCTATGTCAAGGTGACGCGCTTAGTAGATGAGGGAAAGGCTGCGGATATTGTCTACCTGGACTTCAGTAAAGCCTTTGACATCACAGCATTCTTCTGGAGAAACTGGCTGCCCATGACTTGGACAGGCATACTCTTTGCTGGATAAAAAACTGGCTGGATAGCCAGGCCCAAAGGGTGGTGGTGAATGGAGTTAAATCCAGTTGGTGACCGGTCACAAGTTGTGTTCCCCCGGGCGCCATGTTTGGGCCAGTTCTGTTTAACATCTTTATCAACAACCTGGATGAGGGGATTGAGTGCACCTTCAGCAAGTTTGCAAATGACACCAAGTCAGGCAGGAGTGTTGATCTGCTTGAGGGTAGGAAGGCCTTACAAGAGGAATATGGACAGGCTGGATTGATGGGCTGAGGCCAATTGTATGAGCTTCAGAAAGGCTGAGGGCTGGGTCCTACACTTGGGTCACAACAACCCCATGCAATGCTACAGGCTT
>NW_009260844.1:1056931-1061032 GCF_000687185.1 Egretta garzetta | reverse complement strand
GGGAAGAGGGGGCTGAGGGGAGGCCTTATCGCCCTCTACAGCTGCCTGACAGGAGGCTGTAGCAAGGTGGGGGTCGGCCTCTTCTCCCTGGTAACAAGCAATAGGACAAAAGAAAATGGCTTCAAGTTGCACCAGGGGAGGTATAGATTGGACATCAGGAAAAATTTTTTCACAGAAAGGGTTGTTATATGTTGGAACGAGTTGCTCAGGGAAGTGGTGCAGTCCCCATCCCTGGAGGTATTTAAAAGATGTGTGGATGTGATGCTTAGGGACATGGTTTGGTGGTGGACTTGGCAGTGTTAAGTTAATGGTTGGACTTGATGATCTTAAAGGTCTTTTCCTATTTAAATGATTCTATGATTCTAAGAACATCATGATTTGCCAAGTGTCCATGGATGGAGAATTGCAACTGAAACATCAGATTTCTGGAGCCTGCTGGTTCCTTGCTACAATTTTGGCCAGAGGCATGAGAGAGCAGGTTAGATTACCACACATGAGGAAGCTGCTGGTTCTTGAAAGTGAGTTCTGCTGCAGTAAATTTTTTTCCATTTTTTAAATATCCCATTGAAACGCAGCAAACACCAGGAAATCTTTTCTTATATTTTCTGTATCTTTGTCACATTCTTTCTGTCTTGCAGATGTTAGGATGTAGTTGCCACAAAGAAAATGGCTTTCTGTGTTTTTTATTTAGGAAATGAGAGGCAACTAAAGGTGTTCTGAACCTCTAAACACAACAAGGCTAAGAAAAAACCATAAATATTCCAGGCTGAACATTTTTATTTGAGCCTTATCTTGTGTGCACTCTAGTAGGAGTGAAACTGGGGGTTGTGTTTGTATTTTGCAGTATTTCATGTTGGGTTGGGATAATAATGTTAGAGTTTTGTGTTTGACTTGCAGATGACTCCCCAGCAGAAGGCTGACATGTATGGGCAGCAGCTTGGATTCCATATCACTGGAATCAAAAGCAATTAATCATCTGGCATTTATTTCAGAAGAAAAAAGTTGGAGCCCTCTGGTAAATAAATAGTCACAGGACTCAAGCTTGATCAAGGTGCAAATCAAATAACATATCTAACACACCAAATGCCATGCTTATTTACAGGTGAAGCAGGCTGTTTAATCCTATGTTATTTCTAAAGGGTATGCTTTCTATGGCATTCAGCATAATTTAAACAGGTGAGGGGAGATTTGAACACGGTTTGCTTTCAAACTTGTCAGAAGATTTCTACTTATTGTGAAGTTGGGTTTGTGGAAAATGAGTGAGTTAAAAATATGGTTTATGCTTATTGATTTGTGGTATTCATGCTCAGAATGCATCCAGGCCTTTCAGTGTTCCTGTTTCAAATTATTTGCATTAGGCATTGAAAACGAAGGTTTAAGGCTCAATTGGGCTGGAAAACAAGAACTCCGTCTCATGAAGAAATGTTGCAGTTCCAAAATCTGTTTTCATTTTGTGTCAGAATGAAATTGCAAACTTTTTGAAATACATTCACTAAGAATGATAAATTGTGTAATGACAAAAGCGCTCTGTTGGGATGTGACCCGTATAGGTGTCACTGCTTCCCTGATTCAGGCTTCTGCTGGAACCTGGGCTTCACATCAGCCACGTTGATTACTGGTTATTCTGGGCTGCTGCTGAGTTCCCTCTGACACGGCATCTACAGGCCATTTCAGTTTTAGACATCATGATGAACAAGGAGCATTCCGATTTTTCAGGTCAGATGAGGTCTTTCTCTCTCTGGCTTTTATTAAAACATCCACCCTTACTTGGACTTCTTGCAGGTTTCTTGAAATAAATACATTTCTGCAAAATCCCTTGGTCTTGCCAAACCGGAGTTTTCTCCATCAGCTCTTGATTTTGTTCCACTAATATCTGACAGCTTGGATAAACCACTTGTAAAATCTTCCAGCAAGTAACTTCACATTTTCTCCCCTGGCTTAAGAGAGGGTGTAAGAGAAGTTATGAAGTTACCTATGGAAGATTACTTGCTGGATGACTTCCTATGTGTGTGGAGGAGCTCCAGATAAATAGTGGCAAAGTTCCCTCACTGCTTGCATTCAGATTCCCCAGTAAAATCTTTTCTGCTGTGACATTTTTGAAAATGTCAGTGCTGGTTATAGAGGGGGAGGGCTGCAGCTGGTCCTAGTGCTGGTTTGATTCTCTCTCCTGTTTCCTTCTCTGCCGGCCATACCTGCCTCCTGTGCCTCATATGCACATCACAGGGCAGGGGCTGTACCATTTTTAACAGACTAGCCCTAGGATTTCTGCACGCTAATAGCGACTTTCACACGAAAATAAAATGTATTTGGGAATCTCAGCTTAGCCACACCGCCAAGCTTGTCTGGTTTAAGCAAGCAGAGAGAAGCTTTCCTAGGGTAAGGTAGAACCACACACCTAGTTTACATTACAAATAATCCTTATCTCAAAACATCCTGTTGTATAGCAGGGCTGAAATCTAGATAGGCACAGCCTCAAACATTTCACATAACCCCAGTCTTTGTAACTGTCCGTCCTAGATCCAGTCAGCAGGTTTAGGATCAGGAAGGCGCTTTTCTCCAGGTCAAACTAGCAAGCACTATCAATTTTGTTTGTTTGTTTTTAGGATCATCCCAGCTGTGTTACAGAATAGATTCTCTGTTCCTACAGAAACCTAAGAAAAATTATAATTTTCATTTCTTCTGGGGTTTTTTGGGTGTTTTTTATTTTTGCTTTTTTTTGTGCATGCACATTGTCATTTTTGAGGCTTTTAGTCTTTTATATGAAAAGATCTTAAGTTTGTTGGAGCATGTTATGGACTTCTTTTTTTATGGCTTGTATTTGTCAGGTGCACCAGAGTGGATGTCATTTATATTCTGTTGTTATGTTCCCCGGTCTCTCTTTCCCAGATTCAAGCAAAAAAATCAATCATTTCATCTGGTCTTTGGTGCTTTGCAATAGCAACAGGCAAACTGTATTTTAGTGCATTGGGAAGAAATATTACAACAGGTCTAAGTGTTTTGGGATGACAGCAAGGACAAGTGATGGAGACTGAAGAGGAAGTAAAAAATAGGACACCCCCCCCATCATTCTGGAGAGGACTTGATGTGATTCATATAATATCCTGAAAAAAAAAATCATAGGGGGTGGGGTGGGGGGAGGGGAATTGTTTTCAAGATTTGGTTTTATTTCTCATTATCCTGCTCTGATTTGATTGGTAATAAATTAATTTTCCCCAAATCGAGTCTGGTTTGCCCATGACGGTAATTGCCGAGTGATCTCTCCCTGTCCTTACCTCCATCCACGAGCCTTTTGTTACATTTTCTCTCCTGTCCAGCTGAGGAGGGGGGTGATAGGGTGGCTTTGGTGGGCCCCTGGCATCCAGCCAGCGTCAACCCACCACGTCTTATTATCTATATATATTTCAGATTAGCCTGTGAAAAACCTTGACAAATGCGCAGATTTAACACCTGACATTGCCTCACTGGATACCTGGCTGAAAATCTGTGAAAAAGGGTGATGGATTCTGTGGGACCTCCTGCCTCCCAGGTACCACAGGAAATGTGGAAAAACATGAGAAAAGTCAGCTGCAAAAATGAAACCCCAAACCACTGAATATCCTGTGGTGATATTCGTAAGCAGGTTTGTATAAATGCAATAGAGAGACAAGTAAGACCAGGAGGCATGTGAATAAGGTAAGATGGGGAAAAGATGAGTCCAGGGCTTCTGCTCCTGCCCCCCCTCTTGGAACACCAAGGTATTAAAAAAGCCTGGGAAACAGGAACCAGGACCTTTGACTCCTCCTTGTTTGAGTGCCTTGACTCCTGGGCCCAGGCTCATGCTCAGTCTTGATTAGCGTCTGCACCACTGAATGTTTTGCTGCTCTGTGGAGCAGAAAAAATGACGGGAATAGCAATAAGAAAAACCCTTTTTGGAGGAGGTGAGAAAATCAGGTCAGAAATCAGAAAAGAAGAGGCCTTGGGAGACCCACGGGCAGCAATATGTCATACCGGTGTATAGCGAGCCCCTGATCCTCTGCTGGCACAGTGACACATTGATGGCCATACCCCATCAGGGCAGTGGTGCGGGACTTCGCCAGCCTAAGGAGAGAGGAGAGGGGCTCC
>NW_009260844.1:1039181-1056417 GCF_000687185.1 Egretta garzetta | reverse complement strand
TTTGTGTTTGACTTGCAGATGACTCCCCAGCAGAAGGCTGACATGTATGGGCAGCAGCTTGGATTCCATATCGCTGGAATCAAAAGCAATTAATCATCTGGCATTTATTTCAGAAGAAAAAAGTTGGAGCCCTCTGGTAAATAAATAGTCACAGGACTCAAGCTTGATCAAGGTGCAAATCAAATAACATATCTAACACACCAAATGCCATGCTTATTTACAGGTGAAGCAGGCTGTTTAATCCTATGTTATTTCTAAAGGGTATGCTTTCTATGGCATTCAGCATAATTTAAACAGGTGAGGGGAGATTTGAACACGGTTCGCTTTCAAACTTGTCAGAAGATTTCTACTTATTGTGAAGTTGGGTTTGTGGAAAATGAGTGAGTTAAAAATATGGTTTATGCTTATTGATTTGTGGTATTCATGCTCAGAATGCATCCAGGCCTTTCAGTGTTCCTGTTTCAAATTATTTGCATTAGGCATTGAAAACGAAGGTTTAAGGCTCAATTGGGCTGGAAAACAAGAACTCCATCTCATGAAGAAATGTTGCAGTTCCAAAATCTGTTTTCATTTTGTGTCAGAATGAAATTGCAAACTTTTTGAAATACATTCACTAAGAATGATAAATTGTGTAATGACAAAAGCGCTCTGTTGGGATGTGACCCGTATAGGTGTCACTGCTTCCCTGATTCAGGCTTCTGCTGGAACCTGGGCTTCACATCAGCCACGTTGATTACTGGTTATTCTGGGCTGCTGCTGAGTTCCCTCTGACACGGCATCTACAGGCCATTTCAGTTTTAGACATCATGATGAACAAGGAGCATTCCGATTTTTCAGGTCAGATGAGGTCTTTCTCTCTCTGGCTTTTATTAAAACATCCACCCTTACTTGGACTTCTTGCAGGTTTCTTGAAATAAATACATTTCTGCAAAATCCCTTGGTCTTGCCAAACCGGAGTTTTCTCCATCAGCTCTTGATTTTGTTCCACTAATATCTGACAGCTTGGATAAACCACTTGTAAAATCTTCCAGCAAGTAACTTCACATTTTCTCCCCTGGCTTAAGAGAGGGTGTAAGAGAAGTTATGAAGTTACCTATGGAAGATTACTTGCTGGATGACTTCCTATGTGTGTGGAGGAGCTCCAGATAAATAGTGGCAAAGTTCCCTCACTGCTTGCATTCAGATTCCCCAGTAAAATCTTTTCTGCTGTGACATTTTTGAAAATGTCAGTGCTGGTTATAGAGGGGGAGGGCTGCAGCTGGTCCTAGTGCTGGTTTGATTCTCTCTCCTGTTTCCTTCTCTGCCGGCCATACCTGCCTCCTGTGCCTCATATGCACATCACAGGGCAGGGGCTGTACCATTTTTAACAGACTAGCCCTAGGATTTCTGCACGCTAATAGCGACTTTCACACGAAAATAAAATGTATTTGGGAATCTCAGCTTAGCCACACCGCCAAGCTTGTCTGGTTTAAGCAAGCAGAGAGAAGCTTTCCTAGGGTAAGGTAGAACCACACACCTAGTTTACATTACAAATAATCCTTATCTCAAAACATCCTGTTGTATAGCAGGGCTGAAATCTAGATAGGCACAGCCTCAAACATTTCACATAACCCCAGTCTTTGTAACTGTCCGTCCTAGATCCAGTCAGCAGGTTTAGGATCAGGAAGGCGCTTTTCTCCAGGTCAAACTAGCAAGCACTATCAATTTTGTTTGTTTGTTTTTAGGATCATCCCAGCTGTGTTACAGAATAGATTCTCTGTTCCTACAGAAACCTAAGAAAAATTATAATTTTCATTTCTTCTGGGGTTTTTTGGGTGTTTTTTATTTTTGCTTTTTTTTGTGCATGCACATTGTCATTTTTGAGGCTTTTAGTCTTTTATATGAAAAGATCTTAAGTTTGTTGGAGCATGTTATGGACTTCTTTTTTTATGGCTTGTATTTGTCAGGTGCACCAGAGTGGATGTCATTTATATTCTGTTGTTATGTTCCCCGGTCTCTCTTTCCCAGATTCAAGCAAAAAAATCAATCATTTCATCTGGTCTTTGGTGCTTTGCAATAGCAACAGGCAAACTGTATTTTAGTGCATTGGGAAGAAATATTACAACAGGTCTAAGTGTTTTGGGATGACAGCAAGGACAAGTGATGGAGACTGAAGAGGAAGTAAAAAATAGGACACCCCCCCCATCATTCTGGAGAGGACTTGATGTGATTCATATAATATCCTGAAAAAAAAAATCATAGGGGGTGGGGTGGGGGGAGGGGAATTGTTTTCAAGATTTGGTTTTATTTCTCATTATCCTGCTCTGATTTGATTGGTAATAAATTAATTTTCCCCAAATCGAGTCTGGTTTGCCCATGACGGTAATTGCCGAGTGATCTCTCCCTGTCCTTACCTCCATCCACGAGCCTTTTGTTACATTTTCTCTCCTGTCCAGCTGAGGAGGGGGGTGATAGGGTGGCTTTGGTGGGCCCCTGGCATCCAGCCAGCGTCAACCCACCACGTCTTATTATCTATATATATTTCAGATTAGCCCTGTGAAAACCTTGACAAATGCGCAGATTTAACACCTGACATTGCCTCACTGGATACCTGGCTGAAAATCTGTGAAAAAGGGTGATGGATTCTGTGGGACCTCCTGCCTCCCAGGTACCACAGGAAATGTGGAAAAACATGAGAAAAGTCAGCTGGACAAATGAAAACCCAAACCACTGAATATCCTGTGGTGATATTCGTAAGCAGGTTTGTATAAATGCAATAGAGAGACAAGTAAGAACAGGAGGCATGTGAATAAGGTAAGATGGGGAAAAGATGAGTCCAGGGCTTCTGCTCCTGCCCCCCCTCTTGGAACACCAAGGTATTAAAAAAGCCTGGGAAACAGGAACCAGGACCTTTGACTCCTCCTTGTTTGAGTGCCTTGACTCCTGGGCCCAGGCTCATGCTCAGTCTTGATTAGCGTCTGCACCACTGAATGTTTTGCTGCTCTGTGGAGCAGAAAAAATGACGGGAATAGCAATAAGAAAAACCCTTTTTGGAGGAGGTGAGAAAATCAGGTCAGAAATCAGAAAAGAAGAGGCCTTGGGAGACCCACGGGCAGCAATATGTCATACCGGTGTATAGCGAGCCCCTGATCCTCTGCTGGCACAGTGACACATTGATGGCCATACCCCATCAGGGCAGTGGTGCGGGACTTCGCCAGCCTAAGGAGAGAGGAGAGGAGCTCGAGGTGGGGCTGTGCCCTGCTTGCTGTCAGCCTTGGGGTGTGGGGCTGGTTTCAGACTCACTTGCTGCAGCTAGAGCTGAGCCAGGGATAAAAATGCTGCTGTCTGTAGCTTGTAAATAAGAATTCACACATGGTGCTAAGCCACTTTGCTGGTGTTATTTCCTTGTTCCCGTTGTTGCTAAAACTGCACTTACAGCAAAAAACTAAAGGGATTGAAAGAGGCAGGAAGCGTAAGAAAGAACAGCAGACTCTGAAGTGGGCATTTGAAGGGCTTTCTTCTTCTGCATCGGTCATAAACCAGCTTTCATTTCTATGCAAGCACTGACAGACTCAGGATTTATTTTATGGCTGATGAAATGAGTTGGAATTTGCCTGCTCAGTGTCTGGGTCTGTGTCCCATGTGTATAGAGAAGTCCTATTGCCTTTGACAAGGATATTACCTGAGAAAGGTAATGGTCATGGCCGCAACGCCTCGCTGTCTGCCCAGCTACTTGCAGTGTCTTTAGATTCTTGTACGCTTGAGATGCAGCTTTTCTGGGTAAATTCATCATGTCAAGAAACTAAGCATCAGCGTTCAACCTTTGCAAAGGCATTTTCATGCTTCTATGTTTCGGGCCTTTTCTTTGTTTCTCCTTGAAGGAATCAGCTGGGATTGGAAGTAGATGATTCGAGAGCTGACAACATTAACTCTCCTGGCCTCCTGCTGCTTTCACTGAGTGCCCAGTTATCTCAGAGGCAGGGAGGAGACAAGCAGAGGGGGGTGATGCAGGGAAAGCACTGGGGGATCAACAGGGCAGAAAAGCTCTATGTGAAACATTAGCAGAGGGGGTGATGCGTAAGGGAAGGGTTTTCTCTAGGCAGGGATCTCTGCTGGAGTGATGGCCTTGTGCACGTCTGAGGGGTAGCTGAGAGGAACAGCGGCAGGGCAGGGAAGAAGGGATGATGGACCAGAAGTGGTGGGAGGCATGAACCAGACCCCGGTGAGCAGAGCTGCTTTGGTAACTGCTGTGAGACATGCATAGAGGCGTGCCTGGGTGCCTGCCCAGGGCCCTGTGTCCCCCACAGAGCAGGCTGTGGGTAGATGAGGTGGGCCACGAAGAAGGAGAGCTGTTGCTGCAGATCTGGTCAGGAGCAGTGAGAAGATCAGGAACACATAATTTTACAACCAATTTATGTTTGCAAAGATCAGTCCCATCGCAGACCTCTCTGCTGGTCCTGCTCCTGCCCGCAATGTCACCTTTCCACAGCACTACATGAAGAATTTGGAACTTTAAAAATGCAACAATTTATATTTCTTTCCTTGGCAGCAACCAAGATTCCCAGTTCAATGTTCAGTAAATAGGCTAAAACTGAATTAAACAAGTCTTTAGCCTCCAGCCTGGTACAGGGACTCTCGCTCCTTCAGTGGCTCTGTAGATCCATCCCTCTCCCTTCTCTGATTCGGCAGCAGCTTCAGGAGACCTGCGCCATTTAAAGTTGTGTTGATACTGTGGTAATTGGTGAAATGAAATAATGGACAAACTGGAAGCAGCATTCTGACCTTCTTAAAATACCCATACACTTTCAAGGTATGCAAGGTTAGCATGCCACAGAGAGTGTGCTCAGTGCTAGTTTTGGATATATAGCCAGGCTATTTCCCTGCCAAGATTTGTGCTCTGAAATGCTGCCAGTATTGAGTTATTCAAGTGGATGAAGGACATTCTAATGAGACAACAGCTTATTCACACAGCTGTGCTTGTAAAACGGCTGAAAGTTGTTTTGATAAAACTTTCAAAACCAGAAACAGGTTTAAAACTTTGTGGTTTACTGAAGTAAACTATTAAATAGAATATGCTTCAAAATCCATAAAAAATAGATTTTATACATTAGAAGAATTGAACAAACAATAGGTCATTTTCTTTTTTCAAATCATCCACAAAATGTGATTACTTCAATTTCAGGTAACTTACTCTGAAAAGTGATATAAATGTATGGGCTATGGCTGCAAACCTTTTGGTTTTAGTACGGCTATTTATATGGGTGGGCATAGCACAACTAGTTGCTTGGAGACGGATTTGCCTGTTCAAACCTGCAGATGTGATTTTTTACAGCCGAGCAGGTCCTCGAGACTCCACTTACAGTGAAAGCAAAGGCAGCAGCACTTTTGAGCTGCAGTTTGCCTCATCTTGAGGTAGATGAAATCCATTAGATAAACTGTTCTCTGGAAGTGATGCTATGGCTCTTGTTTTTTTAGTTTTGGAAGAGCATCCCATTGGCTTGGACTGGCTCCAAAGAGTGTCCTCCTGCACTGCTTCACCCTTGGAGGGTCTCAGCCACCAGTCAAGCCTTCATCCTCAGACCCCAGGTGATTTCAGGTACCCCTGGAGTAGGTCACAGAGTGCTTTGATGATAAGAGCCTGTTTTGTGCACCCCTGTAGAGAGCAAAGTGCAATTTGGAAGCTCCTACCTTAGCCCACGGTGGTCATGTGAGATGCTGTTGTGTTTTCCACACGGCTGGGGTGGTGAGCCCAGGCGTAATCATAGAATCATAGAATCCTAGGTTGGAAGGTACCTCAAGGATCATCTAGTCCAATCTTTCTAGGTAAGAGCACAGTCTAGACAAGATGGCCCAGCACAATGTAATTATTATATATTATAATGTAATGCTGGCACCCACGCAGGAGGTGATGAAGTTACATATAGCCCAGGCCTTACTGCTGCTTGCCAGGGTGGGACACAGACTCTTAACAACTTATCCAGTGACGGAGAACAGCCTGATCAAACTTTGCTAAGTACTGAAATAGCTGTTCTGGAAATCAATGCTATTCATGCTCTGCTCTGTCCTTTGAATAGTATCATTTACTCAGAATATAGCATTGCACCTAGTGCTGCATCTTGCTGTCATTGAAGCGTTCTTCATTGTATTTCTCAGTGCAAAGCTAATAGCATCTATAGAAAAGGAATCCAAGGCCTAAAAGTAAAAGAAGAAAAAGGCAACAATCTTAGTAAACCTGCCAGTTTAAAGGCATATTTAGAATATATTATAACAAAAGAACTGCCAAACTGAAAATGAGAGGCTTTGCTTCTCAAGGTTTTACATGACCATGGTTCATGGAAGAGAGAATACATTTTGGCTTCACCTACACTTGAAAATTAAACATGTTGAAGATCGTCCTCTGGAACTTAGATCACCTTGGAAATCCTCCTAACTTTGTTCAGTCTCCAAAACAGGATGGCTACATGAAAAATGCCTTCAGGGGATTGTTCCTGGCAGGAAGAACGTGACTCCTTCAAAGCCTGCCCTTTACCTCTCACTCTAGGTCGAGTCCCTGAGTTTACCATTGGACGATGGTGAGCTCAAAACCCTTCTGTGCCTGAATTCCAGTTACAGACCAGTCATCAAAGAGGTTTTCTTCCTGTGCACAAGCGCCAGTGCTGGGACTGAGCTCCACCTGTCTGTCAGGGATGTGTCGGTCTGGCACGGCTGGTCTGGGATTGCGAAGTGAGGTGGGGTAGGTATCGCCCTGTCTTGGCTAGGCTGCACCTTTCCCATCTTCTCCAGGCTACATTGAACAGGTAACAAGCAGGCCCTGTTTATCAACTACTGACACTATCTGTGCACTCAGCAACTACAACAGTGGTCTTTGGCAAGCCCATGAAAAACTTAGGAAAATTTGGAAGAAAGCTGCTCTTATGGGGAGCAAACACAAAGAAGATTGTTTAGAAACTGATAAGCAAATTGTTCTGCAGCCACTTTAAGAAGTGAGAAAACCTTGGGCATTACAGAAGAGGTTTATGTTAGCCAAAAGTGCTGCTGCTTTTGCATCAAACCTTCAGATACTTATCAATTAGGTGGTGTGCTCTACATAGAAGAGCTACTGGAGTAAGCAATGAATTTAGGCAAATTTTTTCTGCTTTGAGATAGCAGAAATTGCTGGCACAGGGAGAGACAAAGAAAGTGTAAGGTTTGAGATCTGCTGTGACAACTTCTGAGTACCTTAGTTCTCCAGACTTCCAGTAAGTCCAGCTGCCACTCCTGTGGCTCACTGAGACGTGAAGGAGGTGTTGTCAGGGGTGCCACACATCGCAGCTCATCAGGGAACGATGATGAATGAGTCAAGAAGATTGAGAGCACTGTCACTCGCGTGTGTGGAGGCACACATCTCCCCACCCAAATTCTGTTCAGATGAAATCCCAAGGACAGCTGCACAGGACAAACAACCAGGTTCACCCTACTGCAGTGGGGATAGTGCCAAAAAAGGTGAACAGACTTACACCCACTTTTTCTGAAGATATGATGAAACAATTTTGTAGGGACAATCTCGTCTCTGAGGGACTATTGTGGTGGATGAACAGGTTTTTGCAACACTGCTTTTCATGCTTTCAGTGCCACCCCTTCATTCTGCCAATAATAATAATTACTGTTATTTCTACTGGCATAACATTTCTTCTTCAGAAATCCATAAATGGAGTTAGGACCCTGTGATAGGTACTGTGCAAAACAGAACCTAAGTAACAATTCATGATATGCAAAAACCTTCCTGAGATTAAGAGTGTTGTTGATTTACAGACATATTCAAATAAATGAATATAAACCCAGACATTTCAGGTGACCAGAAAGATTTACCCGTGTCGCCCACCTGCTCTTCCTTGCAGTGTTCTCAACTACTAGAAAATACATGTACAATGCACCTCTTCTCATCTATTTTTCAGGTCCTTCTCTGTCTAACAAGGCTTGAGAGCAGACAGTAGTTTCTTTTTACTATAAGCACTATGTCACCGAAAGTAGATTAATTGCCAAATGATAAAATTAGAAATATTGAAATGGACTAGCTCGATGGATTCTAATTAATTATGGACACCACTGCTATAATCAGAGGTTGTTCATTGGGTAATGGAGATATTTGGTTACAGCTGGATAGTCTTTCCCGTTCTGTTTTCACCTGTGCAATCTCAAAAGGCTGAACTGGGGAAACATAATTCAGAATCAGGAACAACTTCTTCCCGCTGTTATAGTCAAACTCCCCTTTATGAAATCACGTTATGAAAAGTGATCATTTTGTGCAAACAGCCCATGCGATGTTGAGCACGTTCGTCTGTCTCCATGGCTCAATTAGATACTACCATCATCTTCAGTGGACTTAATTCTTCCAAGGGCTGTGCCAGGCTGTGTACCTGCCTCATCCCGGTGGTGAGAGGAGGTGGACACCTGCATGGATGTGCCATATCCCGTTAGATGGGATTCGTATATCTGGGGCTTACTCGCTACCTGGTTGAAGAAACAAGGTTCATATTCCATAAAGGAGGCACTGAAACAGAGTGCAGGGAAAACACTTCCCCAGGAATGGAAAGCAGGGTTTAAGTCCCAGAATATTTCCTGGCCTTTGGCTGCTCTATTTTGTGTGCTCTTATTTAAGGGCAGGATTTAGCAAGTAGTGCCAAGCAGACTTTCACAGCTCGAGCGTCCAAGCGGTGTAGAGAAGCCAAGTTCACCGAAAACACTGGGGCAAGCCCAGGTCACCTCCCTGTTGGCTGCCATGCATTCTGCACCCCTGTCACAAAAGTTTTAAGATGCAGTCTTGTAGTGCCTGAGCGTGTATAGATCCCCAAATAGTAAAGTTGCATTATGATACAATTATATATTTTTCTCAAAAGCAACAAATAATTGCGTTAAATACATTTTGATCCAAATCAAATACTTCTGCTCTCTTAATTCAGTTCAGCCTCCCTCTGCACATTCTGGCTTCAGCTGAACCCACGATTGCAGAGCTATCAGGCAATCTCCTTTTCTAAGAATATTTTCAGTTCAGCTAAACCCAAGGGGTAGTAAAAAATCTTGTCAGAAGCCAAAACTCATGAGACTTCCAAGCCAAAAAAGGTTTTGACAAGTTCAGCTCTTGAGTAATTGGCTGTTCTCCTGTAACCACCCAAAATCAGAGGTAATGGTTTTCTGTGACTGAAAGTGAAAGTGACAGGAGATTCACTACCACGTCCCCCAAAAGATTTGTAAAACACTTATATTTGGCCTGATCTTCCAGTTCAAACTCAATTGAATGTTGGGGTTTTTTTCTTACTCTTGCACAAGTCTCAGTGCCGTGAGGAATGGTAGAGAATTAAAAAACAGCATATATTTTTCTGCACATAGCTGCGTTGTAAAGGTTATAGTATTAACTATTTCTCAATAAAGAAATGTGTGAATAACCATGTGGTTTTTATTTTTCATATTCCCTTATTTTTTATAAACCCACGAAAGAAGTCATCCCTTTGCCATGGGGTGGTAATGTGTATCCTTTTGATTCCATTGAACATGGCCTTCCCACGCCTTCAGTGGGCATTTACGAGTGACCTGACTTCCTAGCACTGTCTTGTCAAGGAATTCCTAGAATACTGAATAAAGTACTGAAATGCAATTTTACTCCGAGATACATAGAAGCACATTCAATTTATATCGATTGGAGACCTGTGGCGATCTTCCAAAGTACATATTTCTTTTTCATTTGTTATGGACAGGCAATTAACTTTACTTGCTTTAATATAAATTAGAGTTTAAAATAGCCGCTTAGGTTCCCTACCCTGGAACGTGCAGTTAATTACATCTTTGCAAAATACATTACATAGCCAGATATTTGAGATATGTCTGATATCAGACACAATTCTCATGGCAGGCCACTACAAGTGCAGTATATATAGTAAACCAAAGCTTTTCAGAGAAATCCCAAACACTTCGCACTATGCCAGGAACCAGATTCTTAGGGGAAAATCCAGCCTTCCCAGATAAGGCATCAGCTCAGCTCAGCAGAGGACTTTTACAAAGCTTGTTGGAGTGAGGCAAGACGGTCTGTGCTTGACCGTGCTGGCCCTAGCTCCTATAGTTGTGGTGGTGAGTAGATCAGCCTAGTTTGGGAGGTATTTTCTTTCCCTTTGAAAGTTTTGTGAGTTCCACAAGTCCTTACTCATGCAGATAAATCAGAATAAGGCAGCAGCAGGTAGCACAGGTAAGATGCAGCAGAAATTAGGAGATGTTCAGGAGGGATGTGCCTCTCTACCCCTACCTACAGGTGATGGTGTATCAGGTCTCTGACTCTCTGACTTTTAAGCAGGGGAGCAATCAGCAGAGGCCCGGGTGGGGGGAAGAGGGTGGATTTGCACCAGGTAGATGTCCACCAAGTAAAAGCTGATGTGTGAACTGATCATTCCCAGGTCCCAACAGAGAAGTGGAGCTTTGAAGGTACAGCTCAGCTCATCCTGTAGCAGATGTCAGGTGCCTGAAGTATGATGGGGTGTCCACTCTGCGTTAAATGGCCGCTGAAGGAAAGGCTTGAGCAAGGGAGCTGGAGCTGTGCAGTTATGAGGACTGTAACCTCCCTTTCCTGATTTGCTGGATCCCCCGATGAACTCTGATGGCCATTTGTGATTCTGCAAGGATCCTTTTGCTGTGTTTTTTGGCTACCTGTACAAAGAACGGTTGCAGCTTGGCCTGCGGATGCAGTTCAGGGGGACCCCTAAGCCCATCTGTCCCTGGGGAGTTTCCGTGCCCAGGTGCACACTGCCTACAGCCTTCAGTGAGGCTTACAGAGGCCTTGAGCGTGCCTGAATACCCCCACAACCAGGCAAAACTGCAGCCACCGCTTGCAGCCCTATGCCTGATGGTGTTTTGAAGGCAACGTGGAAGCAGCTTGGAGAAGCTGGGCTTTTCCTTGAGGTGCCATGAGCTTGCACAGCCTCATACGTCCATAGTGGGAAGGTGATGAGTGGGTCTTGGTAATCCTGAGCTAATTGTCAGTGGTGTACTAATTGAAAGGCAGCATGCCAAATGGAGAGGCATGACCTGTCTTCTTACCCTCATCGCACAGCAGAGATGAAGCTGCAATTCAGGGCTAAGTGCCCAGGGATTAAAGATGTTAAACCACAGCTCGTAGAGCTCTAGGTGGTGCTGTTTCAGTGATGCTCACTTGTCTGTCTGCTCGTACAGCGAGGAGTACAGCAGGGAAGCAGACTGTGAGCCTCGCTCTCCGTGCACAGCCTTTCGCTTTGTGGGCAGTAAATGAAGGGAAATTCTTGTGATACCTGCAATATGTGGCCTGACACAGGGGTGTTCACAGCTATGGACCCATCTTCACATGGAGACATTTTTTAATTGCATTTTGTCCTTTAGAAATGAAATTGAAACTGAGGACTGGAAAACAAATGGCACAACCTTTCCTCCCAGCTTCAGGTGACTGAAAGACCCAGACGTCTGGAGGGGAGAGCTTTAAAGCCATGGGCCATTTCAAACCAAATCTCTTCTTTTAAAAATCAGATGAGTTAAACATAATGAACGATATTCAGTTCCATTTTCTCTTTCAGGTGTCTGAAATAGACGGCTCCATGCAGCGAAATTACCCGCTTCCCCTATGAGCAGTCTTTATCTGAAATCTAATAGCGCTGCCGCAGCCGTCCGTGCTCAGAGCTTCAGAGCTGGAGTGATCGACACCGCGTTACCGCAGCTACGCTGTGAACTGTGTGGGCTGTCTCGAAGGTTTGCTTCGCATTCATGGCACCAGTGCTCTCAAACCCGTAAATTACATCATTAAAAAAAAAAAAAAGAAACCATAGAGATGTAAATTAAAACTGTGTCAAACTGAGTTTTTCTGGTGTTCTGCAGGCTGCAGAAAGCTGGCGATCAGGGGGAGCCTGTACCACCCGTGGACAGGAAAGGTGGAGGACCTGCAAATACCAGGCTCTGGGCATTGCAAAAGCTGTACAAATGTACGGCGCACACTCAAATACACTCTCAGTCTGTCACCAATAGCACATATTTCATGGGTGACAATTGGGCCAATAACTCATCTCGGGGTGTTACATTTCTCAATCAAAGCCATAGCAGGCAGTTCAATAAAAGAGTTTCTCTTTTTCTCTGACTCAGGCTTTGAGTAACAAAACAGGCAGACATGTTCTTGGGCACGGAGGGTCCGGAAAGCAGTATGGAAAATAAATCAGTGCAGACCAAAAAAGAGTAGAGGGTTGTAATACCAGGGGCCAGTCCTCGTCACATGTTCCTTGGCAGCAGGACAGCTAAAGATGTTCCTGCACGTGGAGGAATTTCATCCTTCCCCAAAGGCTTTCTTCCTCCACACTGAGCTGGTTGGCTTATTTTGTGTCTCTGTGCCTTGGAAAGGCCTATTAAGTGATCCGTTTTAAGAAAACTGATTGCATCTTTTGACAGAAAGAAATTCTGCCTTTACAAATGTTTTGTTCAGCCAGGTCACTTCACAGAGCTGGTTTAACCAGCACAGCTGAGGTTGTGCTTCAAGGATATGGTAAATCTTGCTTAAGTGCTCCTCGTGTGGGCTGGAAATAGCCAGAGCAACAGGGTGTCTGGGCACTCTGCTTCTTCACAAGTCTTTGGAGAACTTGGAACGGGTTAATTTGCACCCATCAGCTTTGTGCCAGCCTGAAGCTTCGGCTTATCTGTCAGAGGGCTGATAGTGTGGAACCAGATGCAAGCCACCATTTGCAGATGTCTCTTCTCTCTTTTGGAACCTACAGCTCTGAGACATGACCATGAGCCTGTACCTATAGCATTCACAGGCCAGACCAAAGGTCTTTTGAGCAGTGAAGTGGATAAAAGAAAGAGGACATTGACTTCTTGAGCCACAGGCAGTGACTTTGTATTTATTACTCCTTGAAAAAATGTCGCTTTGGCTTTGTCTGGTCTTCCTTAGAGCTGCGCAAAAACTCACGACCTGCAGCGTCCTGCAGCAAGTTACTCCACAGCTTATCATACATTGGATGTTACCCAGTGTTTTGAATCTGCCACCCGGTAAATTTACTAGGTGTTTTGTAGTTCCTGTATCAGTGAGGCAGTGAACATCGTTTCCTATTGAAGTCTCCACATCTTCCATGACGTTGAGGAGCTCGCTCATCCGCTTTCTCAGCAATAACCTCTCCAGACTGAAGGGTCCTACTCTGCTCAGTCCTTCTTTGCACAGAAGCCTTTGGCCATCCTTGCCCCCTCTTTTTGTATCTTTCTCAATTCCCGTCATTTCTGAAATGAAGAGAGACGCACCATGCATGGTGTGCTGGCAGGCAGCATGATGCCCCCTGCCGTGCCTTTCCTGATTCCATTTCTAACCTTCTGTCTGACCTCTCCTGAGCACTGAGCCAATGTTTTCACAAAACTATCTCACTCTAAGATCTCTTTCCTGAACAGCTAGTTCAGAGTTTATCACTCCATCTGCAACAGAAACATTATTTTTTCTTATGTGCATTACTTTCTGCTTATCTACATCAATTTGCATCTTCCATTTTATTATCCTTCACCAACTGCTTTCATATGCTTTACACCAAAGATCATTGGGAAATTTCTGCCCCTTTTCTGGATAGTTTAGGAAATGATCCATGTGCTGAACAGCCCCTTGCCTCCATGTACAGTTCCTGGGAATGCCTGAGCACTAGAAACCATTGGGTTTGCCTACAGCAGGGGAAATGCTGAGGACTGATACATATCTTAAATCTCACCCCTGTAGGGTTTGGGGGCGTAAATATGAGACGACTCCCCATCCTCTCAGGATGAGAAGTCAGAAAACCACTGAAGTGTTTGAGTCCACGCTTGAGCAGGGGGTGGATCAGAGGACCTCCACAAGTCCCATCCAACCTAAATTATTCCACAGTTTGGAAAAAAGTTATGTGTGTGTTTGGAAGGGGTGGCATTTTTTTAATTTAAGCATTATCTGTCAGGTTAAACGCGTTTATTACATTTATTCTCTATGCTGTTGAGCAAGAGCCCTGATAAAGCCTAGCTGGGGGAAAAGGAGCAGGATGAATTGACAGTGCCTGTGCTTTTCAATATTATCTGTTACCGGAGAAAATATACTTTATAGCAAGTCCCAAGTGGTACCTAAATAGGTGATACAATTAAACCCACTGATAAATAGGGGCTTTTGCATTAATGCAGTTTCTAGCACCACCCCTTCACCTGCACATGGTTTGCTTTGCATACGATGGGATGTGACCGTAGAAAGCCCTTTTTTTTTTGCAGTTCTTCTACCAGTCACTGGAGAAGCCAGTGTCCACGTCCACTCAGTAGCTACCCTGCAACATCTGGCAGCAAGCTGGAGCACGAAGCCTCCCAGCCACTAATTGCTGTCATCTCAGCTGGGGGCTGTTCACCAGCACAGAGAAGCACCTGCCCTTCAACTTCACTCCAAGGATCTAATTTAGGAATATTTATGGGGATTTCTTTGTAACAATAGTTTCTATTTAATGTCTTGGTAGTTCCACATGTACTGTGGATTTTACCTCCTCAGGGAATACTGCAGAGGAGCTGGCTGAGCTTTTCAGTTTCTCCTGCTAATATTAACCTGGCATCTGCCCTAATAATAAGCCTTTTGGGGGTGACTATATACAGCCTTCTATATAATAAATGGTTTAGGATATCCTGGCATGGCAAGCCACTGCAGCCACCTCCTCCCAGGGCTGCAGGTCCCTCTGCAATCTCCATCCCTCTGCTCCCTGCCACCTCCATCCCAGCCCGGGGCCTCTCTGCAAAGGGCTTCTTGGCACATTCTCAGTCCCAGAGTACTTCCCCATCTTCCCTGGTTGTTTCTGATGCATTCACTCTGTTCAGTTTAGTTTTCAGTGCCAAGCTTGGCTCTGCTATAGGATCACGTCTCCCAGCTCCCCTCTGGGGATTTCCTTGGCTCCTGCCCACCATGCTGCCTGTCCCTGCCTACAGGCAAGAGACTTCTCACTTCTGCACCACCCTTGCCTCTGCAAACCCTCATGGTTACTGATACAGACTAATTTTTTTTTTCTGGTGGGGGAGCCTGGAATAAGGGAAAAGTCAGATTATTTTTGCACCTTGGGGATTGGCCATGCACTTGACAGACCTAAAGTGGATCTTTTGTGTGTGATTTTCTGCACAACATGTTGATGTGGTGGGTGGAAACAGCATTTTTGTGTCCCCGGTTTGGAAACTTGCAGCTTAAATTATGTGTGAGTGGCAGGTCTGAAGCAAAGGAGACCTGGCTTGCTCAGCCTTGCTCGTGAGGTGGGCTGTATGTTCTCACTTCCAGTACTGAGAAAGAGGAGGAAAAAGAAATTATTTCCAAAGCAGAGGGTGTAGAATTTGAAAACACTTTATTTTCTTGCCACAAAAAAGTTACATACGACTGTTACTACGCTACATTCACTTACATAAATTTAAGAGAACCTTGGCTGGAGAGAGGGGTGGGTTGCTAATGTGCGTGCTTTTCAGGGTTGCCAGTTTTTCACGCCATGCGAGACTGTCTGGATGCTGTCCCCATGGTTCATGCTCTTCTGTCCCCCTCGCTGATGTCCCATGCTGCTGTGCCACGGCCGGGTGCAACCCGGGGGGTTTATGTGCAGGGGGTGAGCCCCACTGGCAGCGGCGCAGGGGCTCTGCTTCTGGTGATAGCTGCCTGTGGGCACACCTCTCATGCTCAGAAAGTTGAGTATATTCTGGGGGGCTTTGCAGATTCTGGTGGGGCTCCTCGGGAAGGCAGCAACGCTCCCTTGTGCAGTACAGAGGGGAGACAGAGACCTGGCTTTGCATCAAGGTGGGGCACTGAGCAGGCTGGATTAAAACCACCCACGGTTGCTCATGAATTTATGGCTACAAAGAGAGGGGTTTCTAAAATGCTTAACATGGCCCTGTTCTCACTGGAGAAGGCATAGGGGATTTTGCAAGTGGATTCAATGGGAATAAGAGCCAGCGCTGACACTTGCAAGGGGATGATCCCTGCCTGCACGGGAAGCAGGGGGCTGCTCAGAGAGAGCTGTGATGGGCATTGTGAAAAGCAGCTCCTGGGAAGGGAGGGAGCTCCTGCCTGAGCTGCTATGGGCAAGGAGAGGGAGCGTGTGGGAAAGCCCAGTCACCAAGGGATAAAGCAAGAGGCAGGAACAGAACGGTTCTTAAAACACTTCCTAGGACAAGAACGGGAGGCCCCTGCTATTTGGCATAAACCCTCTTTAAAATATATAATAATAATTGGCATTTCATGTTTTGTAATGCTAATCCCAGTGGCTAATTGGGTAGAATTGAAAACACGTGCTGTAGCTGGATCAGCCAAAGGCATAGAAAGAAGCATATTTAACTCCTTGGGGCGACCCAGATTACACAACAGCAAGCCAACTGGAACACGCCACCTCTCCATCACCTCTCCCGCAACCTGCCTCCCCACGGACCACGCAGGGGGGCTCCTCATCAGCAGCACGTGGGCTCCCCGTGTCACAGGGAATGGAGAAGAGCCAGAAGCCCTTCCCCGTCCCGCTGTGCCGGCACTGCCGTACAGCCCACAGCCCACCCATGGCCCAGAGGGGCAGCAGGGACGCATGTGCCTGGGCACATCGGATGTGGGTGGCTTCATCTGGTGTCTCCTTAGTAGCAGCTTGATGACAGCACCTTCCCTACAAGGCTGCACTGATTTTTGGTGGGTTTTGTTTTTTTTTTTTTAAATTTTCTATCAGTGGGAACAGCTGTAGCACAGGGATATGGTGGCATCAGCACTTAGTGGCATTCAAGCTCCAATCCCTCCTGCAGCACTGTCAGGATCCCCATCTTTTTGCAGGGCTAACAGGTGGCTTTGCAGAATACCGAGGTGCTGGGGTAGGGGAAGATCTGCAGAGGTTGCTGCTGGAGGGAAAATGATGTTTTATGCATGTCAGGCTGGGGCTCTGAACAAGGCAGACTTGATTTTTATCCTGGTGTTTTAGCAGGCAGAATGGATGCCAAATTACTGTCTCTGAGAAAAACAGCAAAAAACCTGGGGTGAGGTTTACCTGACGTTTGCTGCTCCTTGGTTAAAAACAGTATGTATGGGTTCTGGGAACAGCTTCAGAAAGGCAGAGGTTTGGAGCAAGAGGTAATATCTTTTATTAGAGAAACAGATATTGCTGGAAAAAATGGCCAAGCTCTTCTCACAGCTGCATTACTGCTGTACCATGATTCATTTATTAATAAATATATTCTTACAATTGGAAAGGGGTCTGTTCAAGGCCCTCTGGAAACTGATTTGAATTGTGCCATTGCTTGT
>NW_009260844.1:1016065-1039129 GCF_000687185.1 Egretta garzetta | reverse complement strand
TGATTATATATGTTCCTTTGCACCAAATGACACCTGCTGTCATAATAACTTCCATTTTTATTGCAATGTAATACAAAAGATCTCAAAAGGCTTCATAAATTACTGAAAGATTTACAGAAGGGAACAAGATATTTTTAAAACCGTAAGAATGAATTCTGTTTTTCTGTCTTCTTTTAGAAAGCACTTTTTAAAAATTTAATATTTCTCCTTGAAATTATTGGGAATATCAAAGCTTATCTGTTTATTGCAGGGAACCACTGACTAATGAAATGGTGGACATTGCGTGGCTTATTTGCTTCCCAGCAAAGGATGCAATCCTAAATACTTGGAGAAAAGAGACAGCCCCCCCTTCACCCTGCAAGTACGAATTCCAAAGAAGTTAGAAAAGAAATTAGTTGATAAAAAAATACTCCCTTACTTAGTCTGACCACCTTTCACTTTCCTGGACCCTTCATTTTCCCACTTTTTCATGGAGCTTTCCAGGTTGTACAAGGCTTTGATTTCCCTAGAAAAAGTGAGCAAACCCTTTTTGCCTCCCATATGACTTCAATAATAAATCTGTCACACTCTGCCCGATTCATCTTGAAGAAATGACACAAAAGAATTTACAACCCGTTCAGCAGATATCGGCAGCACTGGCATGAATTCAATTTGCCCATGGGTGGACGATGGAGTAACATAAAAGCAGAGTTTATATATGCTCCTGACAATAGCTGAAGGCTCTCCTGGCACAGCCTGGAGGTTCATGACCCATAAATATTTCTCTCCTGGCAACTGCAATCTCAGCCTCCTGCTACAGCAGGACTTGTAAAAGCTGTAGACAGCCTATTGCTCTCCTGGGACCTACGGGCTCCCCTTGCAGATTTTATGAATATCAATCACAGGCATTATCTCATAAGACTTACAGGTTACCAGCTGGTCTGATGTGTAAAAGTGCAGCTTGCACTGCTGGAGACTGTAAATGCCACCAATTTTTACTATTTCTGGTTATGGGATATGCAAGACAAATTACATTTTCATCCTTTAGAACTCAAAGTTGCTGTTAACAGGGCAAGGATCTGACCTGAGTGTTACCAGGCACATGTGAAAAGAGATTTTTACCTACCCCACAGTTGTTTTCACAATGCCTCAAACCTCTTAGAGAGGTTTCTGGTAGAGCTGAGAGTGTTCTCAGGACTCTGGGAGGTGATCAGCCACGTGCTCCTGGCAACACCCAGCTTCCCTTGGTAGTATAGGTACCAACACCCTGGCTTAATAGAAAAAGCCGATGTAAAGAAGACCTTTATAGATCAATCCATTTATTTCAGATTGGTTGGTGGAGCTTTTTAAACACCCATCTGTCAGAAAGGGAACAAACCCTTCGATACGGAGAGCTTGCTATTCTACATTATTTGGTGTCTTTCCTTTTGGGTCTGTTCCTTGCATTTGGTCTTGGCAGATTGAGGCTGCAGAGACATCTGCGACTTCAGCGTATTTATACATAGGAAATAAAAGTATTTGAGCTCAATTTCTCCATATGCCTCTTTCAGCTTTCTATTATTAGAAGGCAAACATCTTGGATGGGTTGCCAGCTAGCTATAGTCAGGGCTGCCAACTGTCCCTATTTCATATTCTAGGTTGCAGATATTTTCAGGCTTGTCTTTTAGTATCTTTAGAATCTGCCTGGTGAAAAAAAAAAGTCATTATTTCACTATTGGCTTATAAGAACGAGCCATTAAATTTGATAAAACACATGGAGAGTGTTTCTCAGTAGGTCTCTGATTCACCTCTTGTCCTAGCTCCTTTCAAGGGAAGGTTGAGGATATTTTCATGCTCCTGGCATTAGAAAATATGGCTCCTTCCTATGTTTGCCAGGAAAATGAGAGAGATAGTGGTGTCCCCCCTACCCTGCACCCCCAAATGTAATGTTCTGACCTAGATGTGCAAAGAGGAAAATGAGTGTTTGGGCAGGGGAATCTGGCACCTGGGGAGCCTTTCACAATTCATACCCCCTGTTAGTATCCAAACCCAGCCTGCTCCTCTCACTCCCTCTCAGAAGAGAAGGCACCATGTAGCCACAGGACCAACAGCCCCCAAAAAGAAAAGCAACAAAATACCAAAAATTTAAAATGTACATGAAAATTGTGTGGAAAATAATAAACTTAAGTGTGTCTACTGCCTCATCAGCAAGACCATAGGGCTTTACTGGGAGAATGAGGACACTGTCCCAGCTCTTGCCTTGGCCCTTACGTTCTCCAAAACCTGAACCCACACAGGAAAGCATGGTAAGAAATATATCACTTTATTTCCCTCAGATGAAGTGCCATTGGGCCCATGACACAAACAGTGGTCCCTCAGTGACAAGACAAATGTGCCATGTGCTGAAGATGTGCCAAGAGTGTCACCCAACACATGCCATGCACAAGCGTGGTGAAACCCTTCTATTAAAATGATCCTTTTAAAACCAGGCAGTGTTTCAAAGCTCTTCTGTATTTGGCTTAGATTCAGCTCCTGTGCTGAGAGGCTGAGCTCTCAGCATGCCCTGGGCTTGGCTCTCCCCATGTTGCAGGAGAGCATGGCCAGGCACTGTATGAAACCCAGGTGTCAGGATGCTGCAGACCACAGCTCTCATCCCCATCCCCACCAGAGGTGTCTGGCAGGGCTTGGATGAGGGTTAAATGAGCTTCTCTCCCCAGGGAAAGCATCTCCTTGCTGAGGTAATACATCACTGTCTTGCAGTGACACTAATACACAGAAAATGCACTACTACTGGATTTAGATGGTAAATGCTGATTATGGGATAGCTGTGCTGTAAGAATGTTTAAATGAGCAATCTGAGATGAGGATTGTCCCTATGACAGGTGCTGTGGCATCTCACCATACCCACGGGCTCGCAGGGTAAAGAGTCAACAAAGGGGGAACGGTGTTGTTTCCATTTTAACAGCAATGCTAATGCACCATCTTGCCCAGGGTCACCTGGGAAATTAAAGAGCATTAATGGATTTTAAAAAGGCAACGAGCTGATTTTGTGATGAAAATGTTTGCTCTCTGGAGCTAGATGCCACTGAGACCTTCAAACTTTCAGTGCCGATGTGTGCTCCAGGTTTGCCTCCATATCTCTGGATCAGAGTCTCCATCTCCAATCTCAGTTTGAAACGTCGGCTGATCCACTCCTTTTAATTCCAGCATAAATATGATTCATAGGAAATTATGTGTGAAGCTCATTAGAAGCTTTCTGTTTTCCTCCAGGATGCCCAGGGGATGTCCCAGCAGGAGCAGAGAGTTTTCTGCAGAGACACTTGAAAATTGTCAGGAAAGAGCATCCATAAATAAACACAAAGCTAAACCAGGTGCTGCACTGGATGTGGCTCATCAGAGAAGGTGGTTGCAGAATGGGTGGACGTGGCTCAGACACTCTGGACCTCCTTGCTGGGGTACCAAAAGCAGCTCCGATCCAGAGCTATTACATATTCGCATGCCCCCGGGGCCAATGGCGGTGTGAAATGCAGACCTATGGGGCACTGGCCCCAGGCTGCTTCTGAAACACCAGACACTGTGTAACTGCCTAAGGCAGGTTACTGACTTCTCCCGAAAATCTCTAAAGACGGGACTGATTCAAAACGGCATCAAACTCCTGAAATATGTGGGGTTTGAATCTGGCCCCCTGCGAATATTGCCAATGGCTCCTGACTCTTGTAGAGGATTTATGCACTGCTTTGGGCCCAGGACCACTGCTTGGATGTGGTGGATCCGCAGGACTGTTTCCTTTCCTTTGCAGTGCTATGTCCGTAGCCTTTTGCATATCTTCATGCAAATATGGATGTAGCACTGAGCTGCACAAAGCTTCATTTCAGCTGTTTTCCTTTAGCCTTGAAATATAACCAGAAAATTATTCTGTTAGTTAAGACTGAGCTGACAGCAGGAGCAGATTTGATGCTCTTCCCTAGTGCTGTTAAGCCTGCTGAGCCCTGAGCAATGAAGGAGGTGGACTTTGGGGTCTGCAGAAGACCAGACGTCCCTGGGTTCCTGCACAAGGGCATTGCACTCATCAGTGAAGTGGTGTTAAACTTGCCCTGAATGTGGTGTGTCCTTCAGGGTTAGGGTAGTGTCAGTCATAGCCTGCACCTCTCAGTCCTTCTTCAGGTGCTATTAACCTTCGCATGGATGTCTGGTATTTCAAGACCTGCCACATCTGATGCTTGAGCAGGCCTCCTGTGCAGGCATATGTGTCACACAGCTTATCTGCCAGTCATCCAGATCTTCTACACCATAGAATCATAGAATCATTTAGGTTGGAAAGGACCTTTAAGATCACTGAGCCCAACTGTAAAATGAATACCACTCACTGCACCTGTGTCCAGTTTTGGGCCCCTCACTCCAGGAAAGTTGTTGTATTGCTGGAACATGTCCAGAGGAGAGCAACAAAGCTGGTGAGGGGTCTGGAGCACAAGTCTGATGAAGAGCAGCTGAGGGAACTGGGGTTGTTTAGTCTGGAGAAGAGGAGGCTGAGGGGAGACCTTATCGCCCTCTACAACTGCCTGACAGGAGGTTGTAGCGAGGTGGGAGTTGGTCTCTTCTCCCAAGTAACAAGCGATAGGACAAGGGGGAATGGCCTCAAGTTGTGCCAGGGCAGGTTTAGATTGGACATTAGGAACAATTTGTTCACCAAAAAATCCCTTGCGATTCTGTGATTCTGTGAAAGGGTTGTTAAGCATTGGAATGGGCTGCCCAGGGAAGTGGTGGAGTCCCCATCCCTGGAGGTATTTAAAAGACGGGCAAATGAGGTGCTTAGGGCCATGGTTTAGTGGTGGAATGGCAGGGTTAGGTTAATGGTTGGACTTGATGATCTTAAAGGTCTTTTCCAACCTAAACGATTCTATGATTCTTCAAAACCATCTGTCGCCTTCAAATTTCATGTCCATGGTATCTTCAGGTATCACATCTGAGGAAACCTGGGTGACTTGACCCGCAATCAGACTGAGCTGTAACTCACCAACAGACTCACAGGCGATGGTGCTGTGCACACCGGTACATGCCCCGCTGCCGGGCAGTGGCCAGCCAGAGCCACCCCAGCATGTCCGAGCAGCCCAGGGGAAGGGAGGTGAAGGCACAGATGCGGAGGGAAAGGTGCCAACAGCAGCACGATTTGGGGCTTGGGGCATGAAGAGAAGGTTGCCACACCGTGGGGACGCACGGTGGGGGGGTCCGAGGATGTTGTGGTGGCATGAGTGAGAGATGCCCTGAGGGAGAGCCGGCATTATTGGACCGTAGGTGACAGAGAACAGAGATCCAAGGGAAACCTGGCTTTTTGGGTTCTGCTGCACAGGGAAGAGCTGAAAAGTCCAATATGCTAGAAAAGCCTGCACAGATTACAATGATAATGCAGATAATTAATACAAGCCCTTACCTACTAATAGTCCTCAATAATGAAATGTCTTACTGTGTGTAGTAATAGCATATAATAGCAGTAAATGAATAACATCTGGGGTTTTAATAGTAGACTATGGACATCTGATTTAAAATCTGAAAATAGCTTATACCCTGTTGCTGTGAAACATCTACTGTCCACACATGCCACAGGCCAAGTGGAATATATTTCTTTTTTAGCTCTTTATCCTTGCTGGAGGCATGAGCAAACACAATAAGTCTCCTAATACATTTAGCAACAGCCATATGGTAAAAGGGACGAAGGCCACATATCAAGTAAAGTAGAATAATTTAAATGAAAAAATGGTGGAAAAATACCAGCCAAACAAGCAAACATGCCGTGGTTTGGGCTGGCGAGGAGGGATGTGCTCCTGAAATGGCTTATCAGGCCTTTCTCTTTGAATTCAGGATCTCTGTGCTTGTCCTTCTCTCAGGTTCTAATGTACTTGGCTGCAGAAGGTGGCACATATCCCGAGCAGCATTTTCTGATGTTGCTTTTGCAGTGCAAGAGGCAAAGAGACTTCTTCTGGTGTGGCACTGGAGGGTTCCTGGCTGTGCTCAGTGCTGGTGGGCTCCCGTCTGCAGGACATGACTTGACCTGTTCTTCTCCAGGTTGTGGACAGATTCTCCTTGTCAGCTGATGTCACCCAAGTTCATAGCCATGCACAAGGAATCTGTGGGACAAGATGCCTGCTGGACACCAGGGCCAAGGCCCAGGCGGACTGTGGGGAATGCCCTCCTACCCCTCAAACCCTCTGTTTTTAGAGGGGAAAAGTGCTCCACAGCTCCAGCCTGCCTCTGTGCCCCCATTCTTCCTACAGAAACCATGGTGGGTGGGTGGATTGGTGTATGCCAGGTTTGCTCTGGTGGGGGCCAGATTATAATGGAGGGATTTCTAAGACCTGTCAGACTGGAGACATTTCCATTCTCCCAGCTTGGAAATAGCACAGCGATGTTTAGCACTCTCTCCCCTAGTTTGGGAAATAGATCCCAGTGAAAGACGCTGCTGAGCTGGTTTTGAGATGCTGCAGCTCCAGCTGGAGCTGAGATGAAAGCCTGCCCTGCATCCCTTCAGAGACTGGCCTGAGCCTTCTGGGAGACTTCCCCTGATGCAGATGTGCTCTCTGCTGCTGCTGGTCATCACCAGCAAAACTTCCCGAGATGACCAGGGCTATGGTGACACTGCCTGACAGGCACAATGGCAGGTCCATTGCTCTCAAGACAGACGTTGAAATAATCCAACTTGGCCCACTTTTTCTCAGTCACGTTCAGCACAGACCTGAGGATCTGGTGGTGACCCCCAGGCTAACTCTCCTGCACTGGTATAACCTGGCGGCAGACAGGCAGGCGGACACAGCTGTCAGCAGCCCAGCTCCTACCTCAAGCTGAAGCCAAAGGTTCACTTTGCTTCTTAAGCATTTTTGTATCTGCAGCCACTGCTTCAGGCGAATTACCAGCTGGGGCAAAATGCACAACATAACATTTCCCAGCTCCTGCATGCCACTGTTACACTGTCTGTACTGTTCAGTAATTGTGACCGATGCCTTGCTTGTAGAAGGTAGATTCAAGATTTGCAGCAAGAAGCAAAAGGTAACAGTCCAATAAAAGCTCTGCAGCCAAATCTGCAATGCATATAAGAATGTGTTAGTGTATCAGATACGGTTTTCCACTTTCCTTGGGCAGGGGAGAGAGCTTTTTTAAGCCAGTTTTAACTTGTAATAGGCTGAAAATCAGATAGCTTGTATGTGGGATCAGTAGAGGAATGAATGTTGTAATGACCTTGGAAGAGAACAGTGGCTTCTGTCTGCTAGGTCAGGCAGTACAGTAGCATATGAGAAATAATCAAGGGACTCATTCTCCAGCTAATTAAAGACTTGAAAATATAATTTCATGTTGTGAGTGTTTGCAATTAGTCACAGATGCTACTGATCACTTGCTGTGCCATTATTTTTCCATGAATGTACTAAGAAATGCATTTTAAAGTAAAATCAGCCAAAGGCTAGAACTTAAGGTTAGATTTGACAAAACTCCAGCTTTCCTGTATTTTGTCAAGGATTATTAACTAAAGAAAACTGTTGTGAATTTCTTCAGTATAACACATACGTTACATATGCATATGTTTTATGGTTTATACACTGCTAAATGCAGATATCCTCGGTGTAGCTTTAGGCTTTCTTCATAGGCTTCCTCAGCGGGGAGAAATAGACAACCTTCAGATGTCTGTCTTGGGAGAAAATTAATCACACTACCCAAAAAAATCACAATTTCTCTTAATTTATCTGCACATAGGGAGTACAGTGAGACTCTCTCAAAAGTAAGTGAGATGAATCTGGTGAAGTGAGTGATAGTCATGGTTCAAATTTGGTGGAATTCCCAATCCTGATTTGCACCACTGGAGAAATCTCCAGCAGTCACGTTTTATGGAGAGCCTGGCACCTACAGGAGCAAGCACAGCAGAGTGCAGCTTCTTACAGGGCTTGGGGCAGGTGATGGGCACCAAGATGCTCACCCTGACCTGCTCCTGAGGGCACCAAGGCAGGACAGCAAGACCATAGCAAACCGTGCTGCTAGGAACAAAAAATCCGCTGGGAGCAACATATATTTACGTGGGGAGTCACCTTGCCAACTCGGAGTCTAAATCCATTGCCTAAGTCTAAGCTAGTTATGCCAATGAATTTCTAAAGCCAATGAAGAAGAACATGTACTTCCAGGAGGGATTGGTTTTATCCCAAGAGAAGTGGGAAGAGACTCTGTCGGTGATGCCTGTTGGTCTCCATTGGTCACATCACGGCAGCCCAGGGCCGGTGTCCAGGCATGTACAGTCAGGTGAAGCAACTCAGATGTTTTCACGTGATTTGGCAACTTCACCAGAAATTTGAGGGTAGAGTTTTGGGAGTAAGATCCTAAAATAATCCCTCATCCTGAGTCCAACCCCTTCTCCTTTTATTAAGCTAATGACGTAGCTTAACAGGAGTAAGATGGAGGAGATCAATCCCCTGGTTGAACAGAACAGCCCAGCCTGAGCACATAACACCATGGTGCAATTGCCATTTCCCTTGGCTTTCCCCTCCTCTTTCGCTGGCAGGCTACAGCCAGCCCTCACGCTCCATGTGCTGCTTCCCATCGGCAGCAGGACTGGGAAAGGACACTGCTAGGAAAGATGCTTTCTGCAGGGCAGTGAGCACATTTCTTTTTGTTCTGAAGACAAATAAAGAAGTTATGGATAAAGTATTTCACTGGATAGTTTCCTGACTGATAAAATTTCATCCCTGAGCTTAAGAGCGCATATCCCCACAGAATTGACTCGCCACAGAAAGTCAATAGTGACAAATGTAATACCAGATAATTGTTGCAGGGGACAAACTCCTCCATCTGGAGGGGAAAGACTGGATGGTCTCAGTGGGATTTTCATAACTAACTTTTCAGATTGATTGTACAATGTGTCTCTAGACGCTGGTTTGCCATCATTACTTAACATTATAGAATGAACTGCCTGTATTTGCATTTAGGTCTTTTGGTTTAAAGGAGAAGTGAAAGAACAAAGTAGGATTCATACCAGCTGTATGTCCTATCAAGGGTGCTTTTCTGTCCTTTCATCCTCAAAAAAATCCCTATAGATCTGTAGTCTGGTAGAGAATATCTGTCTTTAAATTTTTAAAAAGACGGCTGTAGAAGATTTACTGGCATTTAACCCTACAAAGAATAGATAGCCTTCGATCTCAGGAATTAAACAGGAGAACCCAACCAGAGAGGACAAAAAAAAAAAAAAAAAAAAAAAAAAAGGAGACATTTTTCTTTACTTTCCACATTTTTACATTAAGGATTCCGCATCTCTACTTCATTTGAAAGCAGTTATCTACGTTCTGTAGGCTTCCATCAAGATGTTAATGTGACATTCACCCGAACAAAATGTAGCTCTTCTAACGTTATTGTGATGGCCGACCTTGGGGAGAAACTTCATTATCCCCTATGTGCCAGCTGAGTGGACATTTTTCTCTTGGGTTGATTGTGCTGATATTTTCCAGTAGCAGTTTTCTAGATTAATGGGAGTGTCTTGGATGCAGAGGGACTGCTGGAGTAGGGTTATATTAATGAATGATATCATATGTAGTGCTTAAAAGCCTTCAGGAAGCAAATTGTTGGTAGCAACCAGAACAGATTGGGTGTCCTGAAGAATAACGTTCCTGTGGGCTCCGAGTGTTGGTCTGAGGAAATAGCTTGGGATAACTGGGACCAAGCAAATATCCTGCTACTGGTCACGTTTTCCCTCAGACAGGAAACAGCAGAGCACGGTGCTAATGCAACACTTCTGCTCCTGACACCTCAACTAGTTTGGGCAGGATCAATCTCCCTACCTCACCCCATTACGCAGTATCACATAACCACAGACCTGTACTCACTCCCCACCAGCAATAGAGGTTTTAGATGTTTCTGGTCCTTCCACAACCACTGTTGCTGCTGCACTGGTCTGAGAGTTATTGCTTATGATGCTGGCCCACAGCCTGGTGGTTTTGCCCAGGCTGCCAAGTGTTTTTTGCAGCGGTGCAAAGCCTCTGTAGCAAGGAGGGAGCTTCTGACCAGAGGTTGCAGCGCCTGGTGAGGAAGCTGTGCCATGGCCGCCTGCCAGATGCGCCTGCGGCCACCCCTCATCTCAAGGAGGTCACACGTCACACCAGTTGTCATAAGCTTGCAGTGGAAAGGGGAAGTAGTGAAGGGGAAATACTTCGCTAGGATATAATGTTCTTCTGAACATCTGGCACGAGCACATCACCTCCTGCTAGTCCAAGAAGGTGCAAATATTTGCTAAGAATTATGACCTGTATATTTGCAAAAATACTTGCTACCAAGCTTACATGATTGCCAACATTTTGAAAATCTGCTTTGCAGACTGGCTTCGCTCCATCCATGCCAACTTTGCATGGCCTGTTGGTTGCAGCCTGTGGGCAAAATGTGGGTCACTGGCCAGGATGAGCGAGCCTCCCTTTGCCAGTCCAGCAAGACCTATGAAGTGGTGTCCCTGATCCTGATTTGTCTGAGCTGTGAGCTGTGGGGACAGCCACCAACCTGCTCTGGGCACGGTCCATGGTGTGGCAGAGAGAGGCTGGGGGGGGCAAGTGAGTAGGGGCGAATAGAGAGGGGTAAATACAGCAAAGTGGAGCGAGATGATGAGCACTGGGGTATATGGGGGGAATCACAGAAGGAAGAGGGGAGAGAAAGAAAACAGCTTGGGGGGAGCCACAGACAGGAGGCAGAGACAGATTTGGGACACGTGCAAGGCAATTAACTGAGCACAACATTGTTAAATCTGAGTCTTCAGTGTTTTCACCACTTCTGTGTGTTGTGCATCACTGCTGGACTCTGGGGATGGTACCAGTGTTGTTTTATTGTCCCAGAGGCCATTTTACTTTTTGACTTCCTCTCTTCTCCCTCCTAATTTTTAATAGGCAAGTATCACTGTTGATTAATGGGGAGAATGGGAGGTGGAGAACCTTTATAGGCTATTAACCTTAACGAGGGCAATAACTAAGTGATAAGTCCATGCATGTTCTTCTGCAGAAGTGAGTGCCTGAAAGCTGCTCGATATTTCACATGTGGCAGAGATGGACTCGTGAGCAGCATTAACATGAAATAGCTCTGACCAGCTGGGGCAGGAATAAATCTGCACACAGCAACACCCAGTACAGCCTCTCTAGCCCGAACACACACTGTCTCGTTGCAGGGGAAAGATGAACCAGAGACACTGACAGTTACTTAAGTAAAAATTGCCCCTGAGTGGTTAAAACCCTTTGCTAAAAATGCCAGCCATTTGCAATTCATATAAACAACCAGCTCTGAGGCATATTATTAGCAACACCCAAATGCTATTCCACACTACTGTGAGGACCCCTCGCTTAGCGAGGGTTGAACGGCCATAATTGCTGGCATCATTTTAGTAATGCACAAAGCCATTTTATTTCTATTCGCTTTCATAGGTGAACAGATTTTGAAGATCTCCCATAGCATTTGTGGTAGGAATTGTGATGCCTCACTAGGATGGAAATAAAACCCCCAAAAAATTAGACTTTGCATTCCGTGTTTGCTTGTGTGAGCTCTGCTGGTTTGGTTTTTTTTTTGTAGGCACATATAAAGGCAGTTTTTGCTTTTGCATTTGCACAGTTCTTGATTTCCATCAAAGTAATGAGTTTTGTATCCTATTGAAGACACAATCTAATTTACCCTGTAGGAAACAGGAAAATATGAATATTCCCCAATTCTAGTTAGGATTTTGGCATAGGAAGAATAAGCAGCGGCAGGGCTGGATGTTAGCGTTGTTTCTCTACAAGCTGCTGTTGGGTGTTTCAGTTGGCTTGTAAATCCCAACCCACCCTCCCTGCTTGCACCCAGCTGCACGAGGGCTGCCCTGCCCCAGGCACCCCATAAGCAATGGGGAGACCCAGCCGCCCCCAGGGAAGGCTTGTGGTGCTGTATCACATGGCTGCATTTCTGCCCCGAGAGCCGGGGTGCATCCTGGCCTGCACCCACCCAGTCCAGGTGCCTTTCTCAAGCCGCTGAGCCCCCATGCCCTCACCCAGACCTGAAAGGTCCTTGCCTGAATGCCTGCCCTCTCCCAAGTGGGTTCGGGTGTCTACTTGTCTGCCTTCGCTGAAAGGCTGTCTTTCTGCAAGGAAATTTGGGATTAATTTCTGGCGTTACATGAGATGATGAGCAGTATAACCCATGGTAGTTCCTGCTGCTTGATGAGCTTTCTACTGTATAGAATCATAGAATCGTTTAGGTTGCAGAAGACCTTTAAGATCATCGAGTCCAACCGTTAATCTACCTATGTAGTTAAATAAGTTTACTCTATGTAATTAAATAAGTAAAATAGCTTATAACACTTTGTTAACTTTCTTCCCAGGTCATGCCACAGCGCTCAGAAGGCATGGCATGCTGTGCATGCAGAGGTCAGCTTAAAACCAGCGAGGAATCAGAGTAATGGTGAAAATGACACAAAGAAAATCATCCCCATTATGCATTTGTGCATCTAAACCCCTTGAGAGTCTGTTTAATGTTGCTGACACATCCCTAGGATTTTCTAAGAACAAGTTGTCCTGACCTCCCTTGTAAATCTTGAAGCCTCTGTTCTGTTCAAGGTGCTCCCACAAGCCGGATACGCCTCGCTCCATCAGCACACGAGCTGCTTTCCTGCACCCTGGCCATCTGTTTCTGAATGATTATGTCTAGCCTGGGTTAATCTGCTCTTTGAGGGTACGTCATGATGGGAAAACCACAGTATGAATGCAGGCTTCTCAAAGATGGTTTCTTGGCTACAGTAGCTGAAGGCCAGACCCATGGAGTCCAGGCTAGTTGCCCACCAGGCAACCTTGAGAGCAGGAGTTGAAGCTCTTTTTACATCCTATGCTGCAGGGAGCCACACTATTTTAGTTGTGCTAGGAGAGAAGAAATTGCTTCTCTCCCACCCCTTCCTCAGTCTGCAGATCCAGACCTGTTGGTGCTCTGAAACACAACACACCCCTATTGCTGAGTTTAGGGGGAAAATGGTATCTAAGTGCCTTTTACTCAGAAATTCCTTTTTACCATCCTTTTTACCAGTGTTGATAAATCATGATGGGATGGAGGTTCGTGTTGTCACTCCCCTGCCCGGGTGATTCCCTCTCCCCATGGGGTAAATAGCAGGTAAATAGTGCTTTATCCTCATGCGGTCTTCTGAGCCTGCCTTTAAAACCACCCACTTTGCAAGCAGCCAACAAGCAGCTCGTCCCCTTGACGTAACTGTGTAGCACCAGGCAAGCAGGGACTGCAGAGTCATGCCTTAAATTAAGATAATTTGCTTTCAAATAAGATCTCCCCAAACTGGAACTCATAAACCAGAGCAATTTCTTGTAAGGTCCAAATCGAATTTGCTTTTGGGAAAACCTAGCTTAAGAAGGGAGTGAATTGGCCAAGCCCTGGGCAGAGCCAGGTCAGCAAGGATCACCTTCTCCTGTCTTTGTGTCCCGACTCCAGGTCTCCAGTGTGAATCACACTTCACAGCCACGGCTCTAGGTATTCCTGGGTATTGCAGCTCTGTTAGCAAAAATTTCAGCTTTTGTTTATTTGCTTTGGTTTGAACCAGTTTTTCCTTTAAGTAGACAGAAAGATGGGATTCATCCCCCAGATCCCTCCAAATCTGTGTGTTCGAGCGATCTGCAGCTGAACTGCTCAGCCCAGCTCCTTCCAGAGCTCAATGAGGAGAAATGGCCACTTTTGGCGTGTGGTTTGTCAGGTCAGCATGGGCATCTGCTCCAGGGTGGGCTGAATCACACACCGTGAGCTCTGCTGCTGTGAAGTAGTTGAGTACCCATCCCTAGAGGTATTTAAAAGACACGTAGATGAGGTGCTTAAGGGACATGGTTTAGTGGTGGTATGGCAGGGTTAGGTTAACAGTGGGACTTGATGATCTTAAAGGTCTTTTCCAACCTAAACGATGCTATGATTCTGAGAAAGCAGCTTTGGGTGACCAACTGAGATGTGCACGTCCCTGTAGGACTGGAGGAACCCTACCCACCGTGTGTCGTATCTGTCTTGTCAAGACAACTTCTGGTTTGAATTCCCACCGGCTGAATTCCCAGCTCTGTTTATCAGTTCCCGGTAAGCTCTGTTCAATTCGCATCTTTCTTTGCTAACACTGCAAAGGTGTTTGGGTTTTTCTTTTTAAATTGTCTCCACTTCATCATAAACTGCTTGGTGAAACAGTGGATTCAGATGTTGAAAAGCCTCACGTAGCTGCCTCCTCAACTATGCTGTTAACATATAGTGCTTTATTTTTCCAAGTATCTCATTTCTGAGACAGAATGCCTGAACAGCCCTCTTTTTATAGAAAAAAAAATCTTAAAGATTCTTTTTGACATTTGGGTTTTTTTTTTTCATGCAGACCATTTCTGTGGAGATTCTTGATGTTTAGTCCTAGAAGTAAATGAAACAAACCACGTTATCTTATTTGTGGTTCACTATATTTGATTCTTGCATTTTTTGGATCTAAAAATACCTGCTGTGGGAGTATAGCACAGTTCAGGGAAGGACTGAAACACATCAGTAATACACCCTGAGCCTCCTGATCGCCCTGGCATTTCAGCTACCAACCCCAGTGGTGCTGAACTCCCCTTTTCTAACTCCCATGTGCAGGTTTAATAAAACACTTGGGGTGACTTGGAGAAAGCTGAGCAGTATTTGGCGCGCAGGGAGTTTTCCACGCGAGGAACATTCAAGCAAGATCATCCAACTCCATTTGCAGCTCTGTTTTTTTCAGTGGGGAGACCTTTTGTGCCCCACACGGTGCGGCTTGCTATCAGTGCGATTTCTTCTGGACACTTTTGCTCTCTATTTAAGGTCATCCTTACCTTACTTGTTGAGTTTAAGTCTGTTTCCCCCCCGAAAGAGGAATACAAAAATGTATGGGACAACTTTTAAGAGAGCTTTTGCTCCATCTAGTGGCAGAGCCTTTGAAGTGCCTGGAGGAAAAAGCAATTTAGCAAAAAGCCGATTTCCACTTAAAACTTGCTATAATGAAACCTGATGTTCATATTGCTGCCTGTTTACCTTTGTGTTTCATTGCAAAGCTCTGTTATTATTGCTGGTATGGATTTCTTGATTCTGGCTGCTATCTGAGACAGTACTGGTCCGGACGAGCTGAGAATTTAATTCAGCCTGAATTATTACTGAATGCAGAGAAAAGATAGATTGGGGAGGGAGGGGAGGGGAACAATCCCAGACCCCCACAGACCCAAATTGCAGGAGGTTTTGCACCAACCCTGCCCAGCACTTGGGCAAGTCCCTACAGACAACCATGGGCAGTGGTGTGTCCCTCAAGGGGGAAAGAGGGAAGAACATAAGCATGGCTCCATGCCTGCAGAGAGGACGTTTGTTCAGGAGGTGGATGCCTGGATTCCTGTTGTTCCATCCATTTCGTAAGGCAAAGTGAGGAGCACATACACAGGGGACTGAGAACCACCTGTAAAGAACTTCTTTACTTTGAGGGTGACAGAGCACTGGAACAGGCTGCCCACGGGACTTGTGGAGTCTCCTTCTCTGGAGATATTCAAAACCCACTTGCACGATGTCCTGTTCTGGGTGACCCTGCTTGAGCACGGGGGTTGGACTGGATGATCTCCTGAGGTCCCTTCCAACCCCTTCCATTCTGTGATTCTGTGTAATTCTGTGACTTGCTGAGGGAGTGAAGACACAAGGTCAAATCCCATGAGGCTGGGATGTGAATTGGTCCTAGCTGAATGCTCACAGGTGAGAAGCTATAGTAACAGCAGCCACCCTGTACCAGCATCCGAGTGGTCTGTTTTCTGAGGCACCATCTAACTTGCTCACAGCCAGGAGAAAAGCTTTGCTTAATTCCAGTGGGAACTGGACGCAGCCTTGGCAGAACAACACATCCTCCTGATCCTGATCCAGAAGGGAGCACACTCAATTGCTACTGCCCACGTAGCAATAAGACCTGTGAACAAGGAGGCTGGGATTGTAACGGAAATACTGCCAGAATAAGGCAAACCAGAGCTGATCGCAAATCTACTAAAAAAAAAAAAAATCAGCACTGATGTTTGAAGGGTTGTTGATCCAGATTTAAAAATATGGATAAAAATCTCCTTGTATAAAAAAGTGTCATTGAACCTTATTAACCTGCTCTTTTTCCGGAGAAGGAATAGTGTCTTACACTGTGCACCAGGTCTTTATGGCAGGAAGGTGAGGAGGACTTGTTAATCCCAGTTTTACTCCAGAGCTGTGGCAAGCAGCTCCTTTTTTCTGCTTGCTTAGGGCTGGCTGGGGGAGGACCGGAGAAATGCTGCATCTTTCAGCTGCTCCCGCTGCACGAGGCGGCTGACCAGCCACAGCAGGAGAGGGTGGGCTGGCAGCCCGGATGTGTTTGCTCTGGTACATGGTTTGCTTCTCCTGCCTGGGACTTAATTTGGTTGGCCTGGTTGGGGTTCCCTTGCAGCATCCTCCCTGGCCTTTGCAGGTTGGAGGACTTCATCCTCGTCAGGGGAGAGGCCTGGAGGAAGATAAGGAGCAAGGCATACTTGTGAAAACAGAGGATAAGGCAGCACCAAATGTGGAGCTGGGTGGTGCAGAGAGGTTAACCCTTGGGCACCATGGTCCGGGTGTCTCGGTGGAGGGTGCTCCCCCAAGATCAGTGGTTGCTCTTTGCTGGAAAGCAGCTCCCTTCAGAGTTATGGAAAGAAACAGGCACTTTTAGAGCACAGCATCCTGCAGAAGGGCCAAAAATTGGTCACTGCTCCTGAAGGGAGCCCAGAGTGACAACTCAGCCGCCACCAGGGGTTGAAGAGCAGCGAGAGGACATCCATCCCTTCTGTGTTGCACTTACAGGAAGGTCCTGTTCTGTGAGGAGTACCCAGCTGCACAAGCAAAATTGTTGCAGGTTTAAAGACGTGATGGTGAAACTGGTAGGGTATATTGCAATATCAGTTTGAAAGGTGTACACAGAATGAGGGAGGAAAAACCTAAGACCTTAGAGGACAGTTTAGCCTGAAGTATCTGAAATAAGCTAAGAGACGATGGTGGGCGACCACCATTCACACCTTTGGACTTTTACAGTAGCGTACGCAAGAACATTATAAAATGCTCTAGGAGGATGAGCTGCGCATTAAGTGGGGGACGGTACAGATGGGGAGGCATTTCCATCTCAGGGTGCTACTTGCTCTTGTGAAACAGCAGGGGAAAAACAAGGAACAATTTCAACTTCCACAGTTCATACTTGAACTATTGTTTCAACTCAAAAAATCTTTGACGGAAGGAACATCCATCCCTGCTATTTACCACTGGTGTGAAACCACAGGAGCAGAAAAAGATCTGTAACTTTCTTGAGCTACAGGTTATAATTTGAGAAGATAAAGTTTCTAGCATCAGGAATTATTTCTACATGACAAGCTTGATCTTGACAAGCATAATATATGGTGGGAATCACTCCGTTGCTCTCAGAGCTGTTCGACCAGCCCCATGCTGGGCAGCCTCTCTGGTGCCTGGAGTGCCGAGAGATTGCCCAGAGATAACACGCTGTCAGAGTACACCGAGGAGCATTACGATTTTTTTTTTTTTTTTAGAAGCAAACATAAAAGAGCTCGATAGCTCTCACAAGCAAAAAAAAATATTCTGAAAGGAAAACAAACAAAATGGAGAGCTAAAAAGCATGATTTTTTCCCATTTTGAGCCTGCTTCTTTCAGGTACATAAAAATCGGCACAGGCTGCATTTTTTAATGATTGTTTGTGCTTTCTTTCTATGCATGAAATACAAGTAGCAGGTGTGTCTCCTTTGGAAACGAGGCCTGCTTTTGCTTCCTAAATGTCAATCACCATTTAAAAAATGTCACTCATTTTGTGTCTCTCTGCCCTGTGCTGTGGCTGATGGCCACATGTGGAAAAAGATAACGAGTTTCTCACATCTCCCGATTAGCACAGAAGGTTAAACATGTCTGGCTTATAAAGGCTTCCCAGCTTCTTCCCTGAGCAGCTTCCCCACCTCCTTGCAATCACTGCTCATCACTGCTGGCCAGGCGGGAGCTCCAGCCCAGAGCAGCAGGCAGCGCTTCTCACCACCTTGTGCTCTGGACCTCAGAGCAATCCTGGACAACCTGGAGGTGAAAATACAGCTGGCTGAGCAGGAAGAAAAGAGAAATTTCAGGCCAAGGATAAACCCTTTCGTTCACTCCTTCCTGCACTAACAAGCTGCCAATTCTTGGCTGTCTGGGTGCCGGGACTCTTCTGTGCTAGCCAAGGAATTTACCAGGTATTCAAGGGATGATTAGGAAAACTCTTATTTCTACGCAAAACTTTGTTCACTTGCTTCAGTGGCTATTTGAATGTAATTAACAACTTCATCAGAAAGGCATATGCATAAGAAAAATTGAAATAATAGCAGTTCGTGGGGTGGCAGGAGGTGGAGTTATTCAGGTTTCCTTTCTAAAACTTAGGAAACTACAATCAGAAAATAAGAGACTACAGAGTTCTGTACTTTTCAGTTACATTAAGATCTGTAAAAAGTAAACCAATGCTTTTTTAGGCCGCAGAAGAGGGGTAGTACCCATTCACTGCATCTCTGCCTTCAGTGCTCTTTGCTAGATGTGAGTTCGTCTATCATTTAAGATATAATATAGAATATGAAAATGATACATTTTTAACTTAAAATATGCACTTAGGTAATTTTTAAGTTCCCTTTGGCTTTTAAGCTGCCTTTAACCTCTGATATCTAAACAGGACCATCTCAAACCCTGTCCCCCAAATCCAGAAGACCACTTCTGGTCCAGCTGTACCATCCTAGGGACAAACTGACATCTGTCGGACAGCCTGAATTCTGGCATTTCCTCACTTCTGAGCATTTGATGTTTCAACCTGAGCTGCCTTTCTAGCATAAACTTTCTTACATGTACCATGAGATAATTTTTATGGATGTGACTCTGCCCAAAGGCACATATAAGGTTAACCGCTGTATAGGTGCATACGAGACCATGGGGACTGGCATGGCAGAAGTCCCAGAAGACTTGAGCTCAGGTCCAGGCTGAGGACAGATGTTTCCCAAGTTACACGTGTTCTTCACACCCACGAGGCAGAGCATCACCTCCTGCCTCAGGCAACAGGCATTTTTGCCTACTGGTTATGCATTTAGCAGTGGAACCACATGGCCCCATCCGCCCATTTTCTGGGCAGTGCCATCATCTGGAGACACTGTTCTGGATGCAGACTGTGAATGAAGATGATTGCTGTAAGGAAATCAGAAGGAATTGGTATCTCTAGGGAATGGGCTGAGAGAGAAATCTACCTCTGCTGTTTAAACTGCATAACCCATATGGTTAATCTGCCTTTTTTAATATGAAGGGATTTTTTTGGAATTAGGTTTGCCAATGTTTTTGCATTGCAATTTAACAAAGTCACTTACCTCAGAGCTCAGGTTATTATTAGCAATTTTATATTCTGCAGTTGGTAGTTTTCTTGACTGTTATTATTAGCATTTTTATATCAAAATCCTTTGAGATAATCTGAGCTACAGGGAAAAGCATCTGGCATTCCTTTATATTCCTCGAGGGAGGTTCTGGGTTGCTCATTTATGTTTCAATTGCTACTTTATAGCTGTACATTTCTAGATGGTTTCTTATGCACCTATTCCCATATCATGAATTCATTCTTACAGACAATCCAGACACAGTAGTCTGGCACAAACCAGGTCTGCTCAAAGGTTTATTACTGTGATTAAGAGATGGAGAAATAACACATGTGTTTATACATATGCAAAACCTTAATAGTTAACCAGGCTTTTCCAGGAACAGTGGCACTAAGGAAGGCTGGTTTCCCTGGAGGAAGCTCCTTCACAGCCACCTCAGGTCTCCTCCCCACTCCCACATCACACTGTCCACATTGCAGCCTTCCTCTGCATCCTGCCCACGTGGCAGGCACTGGGGATGGTGTGGAGCAACTTCTCCAAGGGTTGCCCAGCGGATGGGGATGTTGCCTTGGCTGATGGCTGCTGCTCCTTGGGAGGGGTCAGGCTTGACTTACGCAGCCATTTCCCTTCCTGCATGCACTGACTTGCCTTTCCAGTTTGCAGTCACTGACCATCACTAAGCCTGTGAGATTTAGACCTTTGAGATCTCTATATCACTGTCAAGTTTGACTCAGATAGGCTGATGGTATCGAATGGAGGTTGCATGGAGGTCGCAATCCACCTGAAGTTAATTGTCCAAGCTCTGGGTTCACTGGTCAGTGAAGGGGAAGAAAGAGGCACTTCATAGATTCCCACCCCATGTCTCGGTCGGCTTCCTTGCCCGCGTACCAGAACCTTTTGATCCAGTGACTGTCTTTCAGATGGCTGCAATTCAGTGAAGCGACTCCCAGATGAAATGCATGAATTTCCACCGAGCTCTTCCTCCTTGTAATGTGACTTTTTCCCCAGACTGATTACATGCCTGGGAAGAAAGAGGAATTTGGCAGCAGGAAGAAATGTCTTACAGAGTTAGTGCTTGGATCATAAAAAGGGCCGGTTGATGGAATAAAGGTCTGCCATACTAGTTTGTTACTAATTATTCCTCAAAGTATCAATCTGAATCAATATCAAAAGTTTTCAGAAGGCATTTCATGTCTTTTAAATCCATCTGTTCCCCATGCTCCAGGAATTGTTTCTGTGATTTGAGCCTCCATTTTTTTCCTACAACAACAGATTTTCTTCCTTCTGGTGTGGGGCCTCTCCCTTTCAAGCTGTCTTTCTGACAGGGAAACAAATATTAGAAGGAAGGCTGATGTTTTGTCTTCCATCTCCAGACCATTGAAAATGAGCCAAACACTCTCCACCCACTTCCTTTCATTTCTCAGTTCCTTTAATTTTTTACCCCTGAGAAGGGGGTATCGGCCTATGCCAGTCCCCCTGGCTCCAAAGAGGCAATGAGAAATGAAGATGCATGGCAGCCCCAAAGCACTTTGATGAGACCATGAAGTGGTTTCAGGGCTGAAACAGCAGCAGCTGCTTCAGACCAGGAGCTGAGCTGGCTGAGGAAAAGGAGGGATTATTCTGTGCCTTCGCAGTGGCTCCGGCAAGTTCAGTTTTTCAATCTGAGACTGTTCAGAGCCAATACAACAACTAAACCCCACCTCTGCAGCAGCTTTAGCCATCAGCACAACGTCCAGGCTCTGACCCTATACAAACACTTCTTAGCCTTGTAGAAACACTGTCAGGGAACATTTATGTCTGAGACACATATTTGGCATCAGTGAATTGAACTTGATTGTGTCGAGATATGGAAGTGAAGCATTTGTCCGTAAAGGTGATAGTAGCTTTATTTCTTGACTAGATATAAAAAGCTAAAGACATGATAGTTTGTATGCATGGTTAAGTATGAACTGTGGGGGTGTCGAACAAAATTATTACTTTTTAAATGACAAAGAGGAAGATTAAGTTATTATTTTTTTAAATAACAAAGCAAAAGTTTATTTTATGATACAATGTACCTTTTATAAAATTATAGCAAATGTTAGACAAAAATAGTGAAAAATATCAACCACAGTAGTTAAGGAATGCTTGGAAATGAGTATGCAAGCTGCAGGGAAAAGAATCTAAAAGGTGTGATGGAGTCTAAAAGTAATTTGTTGAACCTCTCCCCTGGGTGGTGTTCCTGGGTGCTCTGCCAGCAGCCAGGTACCTTCAGACAGACAGGACCACCATGGATTTAGCACTGAGAAGGGTCTGTCCCTCGTTCCCTGTGTAGCTGCCCCTGCGTGGGAATCAGCATGGGAGGAGGTGCATGGTGGCACCATCCCTTTGCCTCCAAGGGTTTCCAAAGCACTTGTTTGGGACTGGCAGATGTGGGACATGACTTATGGAAACCCACGCTCATGGGGAACGGTGGCTGGAGGGCTGGTGGGGCTCCACATGTCAGCTGAGCCCCTGGAGACCCCCTGATCTATCATGAGAGCTCAGAGGATGGGTCAGCTGGAGATACTTGCCTACATGCTGAACCTCCCAGCTGACTCTCGGTACTGGGCTTGTGTGCAGTGGCACAAAGAGCATCACTCAAAGGTCCAGACAGGTTATAACTATCTGGAAGACTTTCCTCATAACCTGTGTTCTCCCTATGTTTGGCCGTGTTTTACGGAGCAGCTAGATGTTCTCCTGAGCTCCAGTGACCTGACAGAGAATGGCTTGCTCTAGTCATTTTAACACATTCAATTCATTGCAAACTTCATTGTCGGAGAAAATATGGAAACACAGAAAGAAGCAGAAGAAAAAGAGCTCATCTAAAGCCACAGGAAAGAGACGATGTAAAGTCGAAGGCAAAGGGGAAAAAAGTGGAAAAGATCCAGCCTAAAATCAAATGGCAGGGGGGAAAGCTGGCTAGAAAGTTTAATTAGTTCTGTCTAGAAAGAGAAGAGGAAATGAAAAATGAAACAAAGAGCAGAATTAGCACTTGTGAGAGAGAGAGAGAAGAAAGATGCTGAAAAGAAAGATGCTGGGGAGAAAGAAGCCTGGTAAATTAACCGAGATGCAGCAATATATGCTGCAGAGAAATCCTTTCAGCAGGCTCAGAGAATCTGTCTCCATTAAAGTTTCATAGTGAAGGCTCAGTGGGATTTTCAATATTTAAAAAGTGTTTCTGAAGGTAGCCAAAGGGAGATGCACTGGTAACTCTTGAAAGGCTGATGCATTAAATTTTATTATGTCTTCAAATAGCATGGGACAGTGTCTAACTCTAGGTTGCCTTAAGAGAGCACTCATGTCTTGCTGTGCTCCCTCCTCTCATTAAAATGTCCCTGTCTGGGGTGTTTTACATCTTCTGCTTTTCCCTCTGGTGATCACTGGTGAAGATGAGGCAGGTGCAGGGGGGCTGAAGGCAGAAACTGGGAATGGTGGGGCTGCTGAAAGGCTGCTGGTCAACCACTCCACAGTGCTGGGTAAGATCCTCACACCCTACTGAAAGGCAGAAGTGGAAAGACAAGGTCAAGGCAAAGGGTTTCACCATGTGGTCCCTGGTGCAGAGAATGAACACCGTTTTTATCTGTGCAGACAGAAATGACAGATGCCCTCCTGGTGACGGGTAGGGCTTCAACTGCCCTGACATGGGACATAAAGTGCCCAGGCAGGGACAGCTTGTCCTTTCTTGAAGTCCTGTCTA
>NW_009260844.1:1013830-1016054 GCF_000687185.1 Egretta garzetta | reverse complement strand
TGGCGTTTTTTGGCGGTCTGGGTAATGAGGGGGGGGGGGGTGTGTGTGTGTGTGTGTGAAAGCCCAAAGGGAAAATAACTCAGAAATGCAAAAGCTCTTGCAGGTAGGGCCATCTCACCTTTGCCAGGTGCACAGGCGGGGGCCTGAGATCAATGTATGCTTGGAAGGGGAGAAGAGGAGCAGCAGCAAGGCAGAGGGGCAGGTCTCTGCATGGAGGAGCATCCCTGCTCCAGAAACAAAGCCAGGTCCTCATCCCTGGTTGGGTAGCAACTGTCAAGCTCTCTCCTTCTTCTTGTACTCAAATTACCAGGCCAGCAGAATAACTACTTGAAAGATATAAAATAACATGATTTAGTCTTGTGGTGCAGTCTTCCTTCTAATCCTCAACTTTTAGGATCTTCCCATCCCCCAGGACGCCGTACATCCTCCGCAGCCAGCAGGTGGCTCTGGCTGCTGGCGTTAACCGTCTTTGTGGCCATGGGTTTCATTTTCTAGCACTTGCATTTCTGCTGTGCCACCCCGAGTTTCAGTAACTTTTAAACAACTTTCTAGAAATAGCACTGTGTGTGTCACGGCCCTTGTCTAAACAGCATAAATCTCTCTTTGCTGCCTATACTCTGACCTACTCTGCTGCGTTGCAAAGCATTCCATACAAGGATCAAACTCCCAGAAGCTTTTACACTGACTAGCATTTACATGAGTTACCCCCTTTATACAATAAAAACATTCGGCCCAAGAGTCAGACACCTACATTTAGGCGTCCACCTGCCCACGAAGCGTGTAACAGGACTACTGTCAACAGAGGTGGCGTCTACACAGGCTGCTGAGCTCAGCTAGAGGTTTGGAGGACCAGCCTGGTAGCCTTGGGGCTGGCAGCACTGCTCCCCTGACCACAGTGCTGCCCACGTGGAGCTTAGGGGCTGGGCTTGCATATGGCAACCTATAGGTAGGCTGCTAAATTTAGGGTGTTTCAGTGAAAATTGAACTGCTCCTCACATGTAGCCACTTCAGGACAGCGTTATCTCATCCTTTCCTATCCAAGCAGGGCAGGGATGTAACACAGCACAGGCCCACCGGACTGGCATCGAACCAAAGGTGGGTGCCACTCAGCCAGTGTCTCAGTTAATTTAGAAAATGAGAGCTGGAGACCGGTCATTCAGATTCAGACCCAAACTCCATCTACCTCCTGCCTCTAGCAGCTACTGTTAGCAGCAGATGCCAAGGGAAGACTAAGAAGAGACAAGTGTCAGTAATACCTCCCTCGCCCAGCCCCTGATATATTTTCAGCTCAGAGGCTTTCGCTTGCCTTGGTACCCCTCAGCAGACCCCTCTTCCAAGTATCTGTGTGATGAAGACACAGGTCAGGCCATGCGATGGGAAGGAAGATCTGGCACTGGGTGCTTTCTCAGCATGACTTCTCTGTCCGGAATGCGAAAGAAACCAAGTTCCCTACTGAAGGGATGCTAGGAAAGGTGGAAAGGAAACTAAGGTGGCAGCTCAGATGGAGAGGTCTCCATTTGGCACATGTATAAAACCAGGTGTGAAGAATCCCATCCTCATTGAATCGTGGGATCCAGAAAGGCACCTCCACCTGGTGGCCGGTCTGTCATGTGCTGCATGGCTCTCTGTAACTGCTGCTCATTGACCATCTTTATTCCCACATAGGGTGGTGACAAAGCACAGGCACAGGCTGCCCGGGGGAGCCGTGGAGTCTCCTTCTCTGGAGATATTCAAAGCCCGCCTGGACAATGTCCTGTGAGACTTGCTCTGGGTGACCCTGCTTTAGCAGGGGGGGTTGGACTGGATGATCTCCAGAGGTCCCTTCCAACCCCTGCCATTCTGTGATTCTGTGATAGTTTTCAGTGGGAAAGTATGCAAAATGTTGTCTGTTTAATGGATCACAGGGAACCATGAATACCAAGAAAATAATAAAAGTCATAAGTAATTGTTCTTGAAAAAAGTGATCCAATTCTTGCCTGAAAATTTAATTCTCATAATGATTGAAATTCAAACAAGATATCAGACAAAACTTGAACTGAGACAGCAAAGAGCACTGAACATGTTTCAAGCTTTTTTCATCACAAGCCACCTGTTGAGTCGCAGCGACCAAACCTGAAACCTGCTCTCCTTTGAGTGACTTTCTTTGATGTGCAATTCTTTCCTTCTGGTACCTGTGAAAGCAGTTTTGAGGTATTTTAGATCCCTTTGCTTACCAAAGAAACAA
>NW_009260844.1:997299-1013752 GCF_000687185.1 Egretta garzetta | reverse complement strand
TCCCTACCAAAGAAACAAGCAGAGGCATCCTTTCAAACAAAATGGCAACATGGTGAGGTTCTGCTGCAAGAAAGCTTTCTCTGTCTCCCAGTCAGCTGCCCTGCTCCAGGTTTCCTAATCCGATGGCCAGGGATGCAGAGACAGAATGAAACGACCCAAGAAACCGGTTGTTATGAGGGACAGACAGACTGCCACGGCCTTCTCCAGCTGCCTTTCTCCTCCGAGGCTGAGCTCACCCTGCGCCGTCCCCTTGGGGCTGCGGCATGCTTGGCTCGTGGGCAACACAAGCAAAGGGGCATCTGGGCTCTCCCCCACTACAGAGCTCAGCGCAGACACGATGAAACCTCAGCCAAAGTCTGATAGTTTCAGTTCCCAAACGACTAATGCTGCTTAAAAGTAGAAGCCGAGATAGGGTAACGTAAAATTATTTGTTGTCTGCCCCAAGAGCAGGGCAGGGCTATCTTTTCTCTCAATAAATGAAATGGTTTTGAACCTGGTTATAATTTCTGGTTTGAATTTAGAGACAAGTGTGGTGATACCAGCCTTGTGCCAAGGCTCGGAAGCAACTTGCAGCAGCGACGATGCAGCGTTTCGCAGGGCTGGATGGGCCAGGTGGGGCTGTGGGATCCGGGCAGCATGGTCAGACAGATGCTCACCTCCACTCCACATCTGGAGGGGCCCTGGGGCAGGGGACAGTATAAACTGCAATGAAGCTGCATGGCCAGTGGCAGGAATAGAGCTAATTCCAGGTACCTGAGACTTTACAGCCACAACAGGGGATTTAATTATCCCTTTACTGGGCTTTAAGTGAGCTGTAAGACTAATCTAAATTTAACTCCCATTACAGGGTCGGCAGTCTCTTTACAATCTTCCTCAACAGACAAGTGTCAAATTAGGGCTATATCAACAGATAAAGGGAAAAAATAAAGCCATTGGTGGCCATAGATTTGCTAGCTGATATCTTTATACTCTGCTATAAAAGCCTATCGTCCTTCATTTAAAGAAAGTGAAAATTGTTGACATCTCTTTCAAATGCTAATCATTAGGAAGCAACTTGAACTAAATATAATTAGAATTAAATAATGTGCACCTTTTACTGAGGAATAGCAACACTCAGTATCTTCTGCTATTTACGCTTCCCAATAATCTGAGTCATTAGTTTGGGGCCAGATGCTGGAGCCCCTCTGCACCTCTGAGCATCACTGGTGCCATTGGGATGTGGCGCTGTGGCTGGGCGCTTGGTTTATAGCAGGTTTTGAAAAATGCAATGCTTTGCTTGGGTGCAAAGCCTTTCCAGGGCAGAGAGGGCTCTGCTCTTGCTTCCTGCCCAGCACTGGAGCAGCCCATGGCTCCCGGGGCCTCACCCCTGGGTGCAGCGGAGCCGCCTGGCCGTGGCAGACCTTTGTGCACCATAAAAGGGTGGACTTTGGCAAAATCCTGCCCTTGGACTTTCATGCACCTGCACCTGCTGACCCGGATAAGAGGATTTTCCAGGTTATGGTGCATGTGAAACGAGCCGGGCATGGGGCTCTGCTGGAGGGTCACCCCGGGTTTTGGGGGACAGCTCTGAGAGGTGAGAGCCCAGTGAGGACACCCAGTCCCTGGCTTGGAAGAGCCCATCTCCTGTCCCGCAGACCTGCCCTGTGTGATATTCCTTCCCACCTGGGCAGCAGGAGCCAGGGCCCGTCCGCAGGACCAAAATCCCTGGCAAGCAGCAGGAGGAAGGGGGTTGCCTGTGCCGTGCCTGAGACTCATGTGCAGTCATTTTGCTCATGTAGATTTCTCTCTCCTGGATGTTTCTTTACCAGACAGGACCACACTATGTCACGTATCTAGCCCAAGCCAGATATCCACCTATGTAGTCAAGGGAGAGAGTTAGGTACCTCCAGGGGGTTATTAAACCTGATCTCTGATGCACTGTGCCTATCTCCCTTGCTTGTTCAGAGAGCTCAGATGACCAGCTTACGGCTAAACACTTGCATTTTGCAAGACTGAATCTAGTGAGATGAATCCTCTGCAACCATGGGCAACAATCCCTGACAGGCATCAACTACCTAGAAATAATCCTAGAAATAAACTATTTAGCCCCCTTTATACATACACTTGTATAAGAACAGAGCTAAGCCTAGCACACAGCAGACCCAAACTAAACTATGCGTTTCTTCCCACCCATCTCAGACCATTGCTACCTGTTGTACTCTCACCATAAATTCCTCCCCTTTTCAGAGCTTAGGAGCCACCTCTGAACCGTCCTGGCCACTTATCTACAAGGTTGGCACAGAAAAGAGATGCTTGTGCTGCCCTGGACCTTTGCAGAGGAGCAAATCCTGCCCACCCTGAAAATCTGAAAGAGCTGAGGTTGGAGGGAGCTCCCTGTTTTCTTCTTCCGAGTTACCTGGGAGCTGGAAAGGTAAGCAAGGTCCTGGCTGGAGGAAAGGCCTCTGGGTGAACCCCGTGCTCCTCATCTATTTGCATTGCTGAGAAGTGCTTCTTATCTTTTGGACTTTCAAACTATGGAGTTTAAAGAAATACTGGAGTGAAATTATTGCTGCTGATGATTAAAGCACTATATTTAGGCTTCACTGTAACTTAAACACCAGATTATGAACTCTGAAGTATTTTTTACATGAACCATCCCCCCATGAACAGTGAGCTAAAATACACAGTTTTTTCCATTTACTTCAGCCAAGCGCAGCACAGTTCTGGTTATATATTAGACCTAGAGAATAGTCTCAAACCTTGAATAAACCAGGAAAATACAGAGAGTCAGGGAAATCGGCCAGTGAGAATATCCTAGCTGCAAACTTCATAGTTTGCCTGCTGATATCCCTTGTTAGAAGGAGCCACTTGGCCTCAATCAGCATTCAGACTGGGGGGTTTGTTGGTTTCTGTTCCAGAAAGACCCCACAAAATTTCAGTCATGTGAGACCCACCACCCAAGGTGAAGTGCCTGAGTGGAAATTTAGCTTTGAAGGGATTTAGTCCTGGGTTGCGGGCAAATATCTTAGGTAAAACAACGTGGATAAAGCCCTGCTGAGCCAGCTGACCTTGGGAGAGGCAGACAGGGTGTTTATCTGAACTTCAGTTATCTGAAGTCTCCTGTTGTTTGAGGAGGGATTATGCCGTCCACCTCACACCAGGAGAGGGGATTCTATATGCCCCGACCACCCTAAGGCGCGTGACCCAGCGTCCAGTGTCACACCTCAGGAAGGTGAGTGACCCTCTTCTGGGGAACAAAGTGGTTTAGAAATTAAAATCCCACATGATTCAGGCTGCATGGTTCATATGCAGTCATGAAGGGGAAAAGCACAGAATGGAAAGAAAGCTGGAATAATTTTGGGGAGACACCAAGTTGAGATTGTTTAGCCTGGAGAAAAGGAGGCGGAGGGGAGACCTTATCACCCTCTACAGCTGCCTGACAGGAGGCTGTAGTGAGGTGGGTGTTGGTCTCTTCTCCCAGGTAACGGGTGATAGGACGAGGGGAAATGGCCTCAAGTTGCACCGGTGCAGGTTTAGATTGGACATTAGGATGAAAGGGTTGCCAAGAACTGGAACCGGCTGCCCAGGGAAGTGGTGGAGTTCCCATCCCTGGAGGTAATAAAAAGATGTGTGGATGTGGTGTTTACGGCCATGGTTTAGTGGTGGAATGGCAGTGTTGGGTTAACAGTTGGACTTGATAATCTTAAAGGTCTTTTCCAACCTAAATGATTCTACGATTCTTTGAGATACAGTGGTGAGGCAGCATGTCACCCCAGGCAGTCATGAGGTTTGCACGCCTCCAGCATTTTTCCAAACATCTGATGACTGCTATGAAACACCAGGACAAGTATTTTGATCACTTCTCTGATGACTTTTTATCAGTCATCTCTTAAAAGCCTGCTGGTTCTTCAGTCCATCGCAGGAATTTGGAGCATCCCATACCTATCATCATCCCACCTTTCTGTAGCTATGCCCAGTAGAACAGCTTCCCCTCGGTGAGCCTGAACCTGAGACATGCAGTGGCTCCATCTAGATGGGCTTTTAAAAATTACCATGGTGAGTCCTTGGGCCTGGAGACCAAGTAGCATGTCTGGTCTGAGCCCATATAGCTAAACTCCCTGTCACATCTATACTGCCCACCAGGAATTGCAGAAGTGCAAAGCCTTCCGCATGCTGAGTGGCACCAGGATCACAATCTCCTATGCAGTGTAGTTGGGCAACAAGGTCCCCATCCAGAACCTCCTCCCCATGCCCAGATCAGTCCTGGTCCTCACTTGGAAACCAGAAGTGGAAAAAAAGTCAACCATCCCTTTCTAATTAATTCTCCCCACTCAGGAAAAATAAAAAATACATCACTGATGACTTAAGATGAAGTTCCCAGTATTTCCAAAACAGCGGTGTACCTCCGCTTGTAGGCTTGATGGTCTCTTGTGTTGCACTGCCGACACAAAGAGTTAAGTAAAAAAAACCCAAAAAACCAGCAAACCAAAACACTGAAGAACATTGAAGAATTATTCCTAATCCTCTTTTGCTTCACAAAAAAAAATTCTAACAAAGCCTTTTCATACAAGCAGCAGTGAAAGAAACAGTATGGTATATTTACAATTAATTTTCAGCTTATGAAATCACCTCACGAATGAAATGTGTGTCTGAGAGTCAAGAAGGGAGAAAAGATAACACCAGCGAGGGGAGAGCTGATTTATATAGTGTCTGCTGGTTGCTTTTCATTTTCTGAACAGCAGGAGGAGATTAATGATATTGTCACAACAACATTAATGATGCTGTAAAATCATAAGGACAAAGAGAGCCAGGATTTGATAAAAGTGAGATTTACAGCTGCATCAGTCAATTTAATTATCGTTTACTAGGCTTAGACTAAGCAGTAAGACTAATCTCCATTTAACATGTTTTACAGGGTCTGTAGGCGCTTTACAATCCTCCTCCATCCAGAAGTGTCAAATTATGGCAATATTGATAAAAGAGTGGTGTAAATGGCTGTCTAGTCAATCCCCGAACCAGTTAATATCTTCCTTTACTGCATTGTAAAAGCCTATTACTCTCAAGTTTTGGAGTGAAATTTGTGGACAGTAATCTGAGTTGATAATGTTTAGAAAACAAGTTCGGAGAAGATAAAGATCCGCGTCCACCTGCCTGCGCTCGCTATAGAAGGCGGCGCTAGCTGCCTTCGCGCCAGCTCGGCTGCCTGCCCTCCCGCCCTGCCAGACCTGCCCCCGCCAGGGCTGCTCCCCCACTGCCTCTCCCCTGGGAAGGAGCTTCTACACCACATGGAGGAGAAACAGACCCAAGCAATGTCAGGGCTTGGCATGTTTTTTAGCATGGGGTGCTCTACAGCCCAGGATGATGGGGCCCCACAGCCCGTGGGGAGCACTGGTTCTCCCCAGCATCACTTTTCGACCGATCCCTGGGGCGGAGTGGGAGCAGGTGCAGGGGCTGGTGGTGGCCCCATGGGCTCTGATCCGCTGGTGCCCCTGCTCGCATGGTAACGGGAACTGCACCACCAAACCCCATGCAGAATTTTACCTCTATGTCCCAGAGCAGCAAACAAACATGGGGATCAGGTAATTGGAAGCCAAATGATTACCTAAGTATAGGATATTTGTCCTTATTAGCTCATACAAACCTAGGATAGATTATATAGAATCATAGAATCATTTAGGTTGGAAAAGACCTTTAAGATCATCAAGTCCAACCATTAACCTAACACTGCCATCCCACCACTAAACCATGGCCCTAAGCACCACATCCATACGTCTTTCAAATACCTCCAGGGATGGGGACTCCACCACTTCCCTGGGCAGCCCATTCCAATGCCTGACAACCCTTTCGGTGAGGAAATTTTTCCTAATGTCCAACCTAAACCTGCCCTGGCACAACTCGAGGCCATTTCCCCTCATCCTAGATATATATTAATTTCCCATGTGCTGTTCTTAAAAAACAAAATCCCTTGGGTACTTCGGGTCACTAGGCTTGATTTTTGACTCTCCATGACTTTGCGGAGTTACTTACGCTTCTACAAAGAGGGTAGAACCTCCAACCACCTCCACCTGACAGGCTGTCTCATGGCTGCCAAGCCCTACTTTTCCACAGAAGTATCTTTCTTTGAGCTATAGAGAAGCAAGCTTCTGGCATCAGGAACAGAGGAAAAACACTTTAACTTGCACTTTTTTCAATCTTTCATTTTCAATGAGACTGAAGAAAGCGTAACTCACAAAACAGACAGCGGCTCCCCATAAACTGCACCCTTAAAGGCTGCGGGCGTCACTTGTTTGCCCAACTGTTGCTAGACACTTGGTAGCTTGAAAAAATCTAAATCTTCCCTAATGAGATCAGATTGTCTTTCCCTGCTCTCCAAGCAGAGGAACATCAGTCTCTCTCTGGCCAGGTATGGCTGGCAGTGAAGAAATGGATTTTTCTCTGATTTACTGCAGGCTCTGGCTCTGAGAAGTTGGTGGTAGAAATTTAGATCTCGCTTTACCTCTCCTTATTTCATACTGTGCCTTTATTTAAGTGCTGTGGGCCAGCCTGCTGCTTTGAGCCATCCTTTCTGCTGGTCAAGAGGCTTCGAAGGCAATTTCTGAGATACTTTGGTCTTGCTAACCCATGTTACTGGGCATTTTTTGAGTGAGGAGTCAGGCTTCCTGGGAAACAAACTTCAGGGCGCAGGCTTGCACTGTGTCACTGAAGGACAGTTGCTCTGTTCATGCATTGCTTAAAAAAGTCAACAAACACAGAATGACTGAGCCCAGTGTTTCTACAATATCTTATTTTTAGCTGTCTCAAAAAGTTTTTCTATTAATACTGAAATAATCCTCTGACATAAATCCTCTAACTAAAAATACTTCTTTTCCCAGGCAAGGAAAAGAGGCATACTTTTTTTTGGACAATTACCCAGAAAGTTTACAGCAGAAAATAGTAACAGAAGTCAACTCTTCTGACTTCTAGTTATGCTTGAAACACACTGCAGCCCTGCCTTATCGCCTGCTTTCTTTAGCTGGCTAACACATCCACTACCCTAAACCACAGCAGGTATAACGTGCTTCTGACAGCACTGAGCGGCCCCCTCGTGTCGCCACCTTTAGGTCCCGGGACCACAGTGCCCACCCAGCCTGGGAGTTGGTGTGCCTGGTGCAGGAGGTGCTGGTGGACATGCCCAGGAGAGACATCTCCTTCTGTAGGACATGTACCACCCCAAGCCCTGGCTAAGACCAACCCCAGGACTTTCCTGGGGGATGGACTGTTAAGAAAATCAAATGTGTTAAAATCAGACACACTGTCTGTGACAGGCTTGGCCAGCTTCTCTCATGTAGCCCATGTTCCCAGCTGCTGCCTCCACTGGGCTCAGCTGGCGAGACACCACTGGTCTGCGGATCCCAGCCCAGAAGACCACATACAGGAGCAAGCTGGAGCTCTGCAACAACTGGAGGGAGGCCTTGTGCACCAGAGCTTTAAAAAATTGGGAAGCTGGCAATGCCATGGTGGTTCCCATTGACCTGACCCCACCAAGACAACGATCGCCTCAGCGCTCCTATGTCCAGGGACTCTCTGAAGAAGGGGTTTCAGTTAAAGGGGTGGCTTGCCCTAAATCATCAACAGTCTCAAACTTTACTGCCCATTTCAAGGAATCTCCACAAAGCCTAAGGGAAGGGATGTAGAAATTGGTAGGAGTTTTGTCTAAACAAAGTCTTCAGGATTGTGCCTCTGTCAATAAGTCCTGCAACGTGCTTGTCCGTGCAGGAAATGGGGAAAGAGTCAGTTTGGGATTCTTATCCATCGGATCTTATCAGGGTGGTAAATCTGGTCTTTGATCTTTTGTCAACAACGCACAAAGTTGGAGGCAGCTGCCACCACCCTGCTCAGCGATGCAGTCATCAGGGTCTCATAAAACATTTATGAAACCCATCATAAACTGGCCCGATAAGGAGCAGGGCATTGGATTTCAGGAGTCAGCAGCTTCTTGGGGAAGATCTTCCCTCTAACTCCACGGCTCCTTTGTTTAAATAGCAAACACAAGCCATCGATTGCACCCTGCCATAAAAGCTGGGAGCAGGGAATTTTCACCAGCCCTGGTGCCTGCTGAGTTTGCGTGGCAGGCACTGGCCTTCACCATTTGCCTTTCCCACTCGCCAGTCCTAGAGTAGGAGGGAGAAGAGGGGAGGAGGAGAGGAACTGAATAAAGTTATAACTGAAGAAGGAAAAAGTTATTTACAAATGGATGGTGGGACTGTTCCTAGAATAAGGAAGAAACGGAAGTTTGAGCTGAACTATTTTTGGTCCTTTTATTCCCAGCCTTGATGAATTTTGTGAGATTGTCTGGATTTGGTCCCATGGCTGAGCATGGGGTGGGAAATAATGAAACCCACCTTCTGTTCCTACTTTCCCCAGTTACTGCAACTCTGACTCTGGACAAGTCACAGTCCCTGCCTCTTCCTTACTTTCTGTAAAAGAAAACTAAATTGCCCTGCCTTGTATGCTGTCTGTTTTCTTTCCCAATTTTTTCCAAAAGACTAAATCCCTAATAGAAAATTAGGTGCCTCCACTGTCCATCCGGAGGCACCTAAGCCTCAAGGATACAATCACTCTGAGGTGCTGTGCAGTGATTTCTGCTTACTTCGGCAGCACGGAGCACCTCTCAGAAGCACGATGTCCACATTAGCACCATGATCTTCCTGAGCTAGAAGTTGAACAGCTGTACCACTCCAGGGACCATGATGATCACTTGTTTGGATATTTCTTGTTCTTTGGAACAAATTTTGGCCTGGGAGGTGCAGTTGGAAAAGGAAACTCCTGCTCAGATCAGGTGTGTATGTATTGCAGTCTTGTTATTTACACAGAGGGTTCAAACCCTTGATTTTCTGAATGCACAGGGAGGGCAATTACAAAATATACCCTATGTTTGCCACTCAAAGCCATGCTTCTGGTTAGCACCAATATGAAATCTTTCTCCCTTTGATGCCATGAGGTCACATTTTTCATCCATATTCCAGCTATCTTTGGGATCTTTTCCCAGTAAAGACACAAAATAACACAGGAAATATTAATTGGAACTCAGAAACACAAAATAATATCTGGTAAATCACCTGGCTTGTACTTTTCTTTTATTTGGTTGTGTTTTCTGTGATGATGTATTCACAAAGTTGGGATACAAACCACTACGGTTTCTGATATCTGATTTCATAAAGAAGCTTAATTTTTTCTTATAAGTAATTTAAATCATGTGGACTACACCCTATCATAACACGATATACTTACAGCTCCATATTTATTTTATCATGTAATCTCCAGGTGATAAGCAGCTGTGATGTTCTAATTGGTATTATTGCATTATTTACCAATGAAACTACTTAGAAGTTTGGTGGTGTGATCACATCTTCTCTACCTGTTAATTCAGTCTTGTTTCAGGTAATTTAAGTCACTAATAATAACAATTGTTCAGTACTAGCAAAAACCTGGTGTTGGAACAATTCCAAACAAGAGAGATAGATAGATACACAGATACCTTAATTAGGTATTGTGTTATCAGTTGCTTATAGTAATAAAGCACTAATTCAGCCCCTGGTATAACCACAAAACAACTGTAATAAATTTCAGATTTGGTAATAAAACACTACTATATACTTTGATTAGGTGATAAAACAACAGTTACTTTTTAGAAATATATAAAAAAGTACAGAATGTTTCTAATCCTAGATTTTTTTTTTGCATGCAACATCTTGGATAAAGGTTCCAGCGGTCCAGAGAGCTGCCTGTATTTTCCCATCAGTGAAGGCGACCGAGTGAAGCAACTGATTGCGTTGGCTGGCCCGTGCCTCACGCCATTTAGGCGACCCAGTTCTCTTCCTCGCTCCATTGCAAGTGAACTCAGGACCTCTACTTGCCACAGTCAGATGCAATTAGTCAGCTGATTGATCAACCGCTGTCACTTTGTAGCATGTCTTAATTGTGTGAACTTGCTCTGGCCCTGTATCGGGCTATGTTATTCTACAGAACCAAAACAAGGTCTTTTAAATGTTCACACATTGTCTAACACCACTCAGAGGGATACAGGCAATGCACTTTGCCGCGTGGTAGTTTACAGAAAATGTGACAGCCATGGCATTTTGTGCACCCTGGTGCAAAGCCAGTGTCCAGCATCCTGCGTGGGTGGCCTTCTAGCAAGCCTCAGTGCTCTGAAGGTGACGCCAGGTCATGAAATTGCTGGTCCAGGCTGGCTTTTGGATTTGAAAGAAGGGTTTGAATCAACTAAATTAATGAGGAGGACAGGAACCTCCTGCTCCAAACAGCTTGACTCCAACCAGGGGCTTCTACTGGGGCTCTGTAGGATGTGGGACCACAACATCATCTTAACTTATCTGCATGAAAAATCCTGTGTACTGTAGTGACGAGACATGCACGAAGAACTGCATGCAGAGCAAGATGTCTGGAAAACTTGATTTAAACAGGTACAAATCCTAGACCTCGTGCATGTCTTCTGACCACAGGAGGAAGGGTGGTGCTGAGGCTGTGGTGCAGGGCCTGCGGAGGCGCCGGCCGGAGAGCTGTACCCTGCGCCTGGAATGAAAGGGACCCTGCATGAGACTGCGCAGCGATGGCACGAGTGCTTTCTGCACCATGACCAAGCAGTTTTGGAAAACAAAAATGCTGTCTGACTAAGCATCTACATGGGTCCTATAGATCAGAGGACGGGAGACTCTGCTATTTGTTCTTCATTTCTCTGCTCTTTTCAGCTCTTCTCCCCCCTCCTTGTTCAAAGGAAACTGCTACCAAAGATGAACTTTATGCTCTCCTCTGTTTCTTCCACTCTCTTCCAGACTCTTCCGCTTCTATACTTCTCATTCTTGCTCTTCTACTTCTCTTCGCAATCCTGCATCATCCTGGCAGGCCTTTGTCTCTGGTATAGTTTCTCCTACTTTCTGCCCTCACACCCTTCACAGCCTTACTTGCCTCTATCCTATCTTTCTACACCATGGGCTACATTTAGGCTGCTTGCTCAAAGTGCCTCGTTTAAGTGTTGCCATCAGCAGAGGAAGGAGGTAATCTCTGGCAGCCCTGGAGAGCAGTTGGGATTGCCGGTCACCTTCTTGGCCTTAGCCACCATGGTGGGTCACAATAACTAAGCTGGGTACATACAGGGGAAACGCGAGTTCATCTCTGCGCATTGTGTACTGGGGTGTGTACCTGCAGTGCTCCCTTCCCGGGGGCAGAGAAAAGCATATGCAGCATCCTGTGCTATCCCCCCCACTGATAAAATGTCCCGCTGGCATCGCTGCCTCCGTGCGGATCTGTATCAAGGGGAGAGCAAGCCTGCTTCCTGCACACCCTCTGAAGTTCAGCACAGTGTAGATCATCTTCTGCTTTGCTACACTCCAGGAGGGACCCTGTGCCAAATCCCTGTAAAAGCTAAAGGCAAATGGTTAAGGTACCTGGAACCAGCGTGGTGTGTTGTCCCACCAAACCTTAGCCCAGGTGAGTTGGGGTTTACAAAACTTCCAGGACTGGTTCATTTAAAAGCAGAATTTGAAGACATTTGCAGAAGACTCAGAGCTCTCTGTTTAGACCAGCTCAACGAGGACATGAAGGCCATTCTGTTCTGCCCTTGCACAGGATGAAGGTGAGGAGATGAGGAGTTAGTGGAAAAAACCAGTCCTCTCCCCCAGTGAGAACTGGGGAAGTGTCCCCACAGAGATTTTTTCACCAAGACTTCACCTCTCTTTCCCATGCTGGTGAACGGGGATTTTCCCCTCTGAAAGAAGTGTTGCTGGCCTTCAGGAAGACCCCAGAAAGACATCCCATGGAGAAGTGCATGGCCATTGACTGCCCTCGGTGCATGCTAACGCCCTCTCTCCACTCATCAAGCAGCTCCATTTTCAAGATCTAAAGACAGCTTCAGTGGGGGAAAGTTCTACACCCTTTCTGTCCCTGCTGGCCACATGCTTCCTTTTCTTAGGCACCAGAGAAGCCACAGAGCTGGAGAGATGCTTGTTCTTGCATTCATGAAACAGCTCTTAATTTCCCTAAATTGTTCTTTCCTGGGTACACGGTGCCTTCATATCTTATTGACTGCAGTAAAATAAGCCTTTACTGAACATGTATATTTTATACCTTAAGGCTGACTGCCTGTGATGTAGTTGGTAAAATGGAGTGGAACTACACAAGAATTATGTTCATTATTCCTAATGAGTAAAATTTGCTTACTGCAAACTCCTGAGTAATGCTGAAGAAGATTACGGATAAATGCAACCAAAGTGATTCAGCCCCCAAAATTTCAAAGGTTTTTGGAGTATGCACCCGGACAGCTTGCTGTAACTGATGAAAAGGCTTTTGTCAATAGTGTGCACCCTTCTTTGTACCAGTTAGTGCCAAGTGATTTCATAGCACACAGAATTGGCATTTCTGCAAAACATCAGGATTTGAACTGGTGAGACGGCAGGGGAGGCTCAACATTGCACTGCTGTTTTGCACACGCAAAAAAATCAATAGAGCCCTTTCCTGGTCTCATGAAAAAGTCACACCTTTCTGTGTTTCATAGAAAGAAGGATTATGGTAGATAGCATCCTGATTGCAGCACACAATTTTCTGCAAGGGCTCGGCCTCCTGGAACCAGACAAACCCCTTTGATCAGCTCCGGCCCCACCGAAGCGTGAACCTCAGCCAGGATCAGGCACTATGCAATCCCCTGTGCTCTCTGGAAGCTTCTGCAGGGATTTAATTAACTCAACCAGAAAGCGAATCTGCCTGGTCTAACTGGCAGGCCTCGCTGGTGTCAATACCAGGTTTGCTCTCTGTTACTACACGCTCATGCTTACCCTCAGCTCTGTGCCTTATGTAGGCGGCATGTAAGGCAGTGGCCCATAAAATCTGGATGTATGGAGATATGACAAAACTGGCTGAAACTTCACTGGGGTGGGATGGATTAGGATGGCAAGATGGTGGGAAATAAAATCCTTCCATTTACTAACACCTTGTAGGTTAATGTAAAAGAATAAATCTCTCAGCCTGAACAGCTTTGTTGCTAAGTCAGAGTACGGGGACCATGCTCTTTCAGAAGGGCAGACAAATTCCTGTGTCAGAGATAGCTATCTCTGCTCCCTCCTTTTGACACCGTGGAGATGCCTTCTTAGGTAGCATAGCTGGTGCCCTTTCTTAGAATTGGTGCAGATGATTACTAGGTTCTGGTACTGAGAAGAAGGCATCATCTTTATTTATGTCCTCTTGGGAACAGGTTCCAAAGAGGAGCTTCCCTGAGTGACTGCGTGGTCACGCACTTATCGTAGACTCACAGACCCACAGGATGGTTTGGGCTGGAAGGGACCTTTAAAGATTATCTTACTCACAGGCCCCTCACTCAGCAAGGCTGCTGGGTTTGATCTCCTAATTCAATTTCTTTACAGATTTTTTTACTGTCTCACTTTCATGGGATTTGAACCAAATATCTACCCTGAGAGTCACCAACCAGAAAGGATATGCAGGAGCCAGCCAGATACTGGCTAATCAAAACAGTTGACAAAATGGTTCTGATTCCTCTTTGTTTGAAATTTACAATTTAGGAGACCAGGAATAGGACAGTATTTAAATTCTTGAATGAATTCAAGATTGAACGAATTTCTTGCTGAAGTTCAAGGCTTCAGCAAATCACCAAAGGCTTCAGGAAAAGCTTCCAGAGTCCTGAAAAAAAAAAAAAAAAGAAAGAAAATAAATAGACTTAAACACCTCTAGAAGTCTTCTCTATATGAGTGAATCTCATAAGATTTGAGGCTGAGATTTTGTGTGTTCGGAGCAGTCCACTGAGGACAGAGGCTGTCCTTGCACCATCCCATTTCACCTGAGTGCTCTTCAGTCCTGATTCCATGTTCTTGCAACCACAATGTCCACGTGACCTCATTATCACCCAAGGAAAATTCACCTGGCTGCTTCCTCCTCGCCCTGCGTCCCTCGGGCCGCCCGCTCCCCCCTGGCTGATGGAAGCAGGAGTTGCTCCATGTTCCCAAGAGGCCAAGAAGTACAAACGGGCAGCCCTGCAACGGTCCGTATCGCTGAGCTCTGAACCGCGGCCAGCTGGCTGGCTGTCAGCACGCAATCCAAACACCGGCCAAGGCTGCGCTGGCTGCAATAAACCCTTCAGGGCTGCAAAACAGGTCAGAGATCTCAAAGAATACAGCCCTGCTTCAATAATGATTAACAGGATGGTGGCAAAAGTCCCTGAGGCTTTGACCGGCTCTGTGTGTGTGTGCATGCACACATCTGCATATGCCAGTGGGAAAGTTTATCTGTCCCATGCCCAGAAAACCCTTTGCAGGGGCTAAGCCTCTCTCCCAGTAGGCTGTTCACTCAACCCATCCTATGGCCCAGTGTCCCTGATTTTCTCTGCATTGGCAGAGAATTCCCTACTGTTTCATTTAAAACCATGGGCAGAAACAAGCACAATGGACCAGGCTGGGTTAGTATTTCTCCAGCTTCTATAACGGACAAGTATGCAAGACCAGATTCCAGTCTCTGGTTCATGGATGTAAATCTGAAATTGGAGACAACTGGTGTTTTCTTAACTTTTGGACCCCCTGACTGAGATAGAATCTGCAAACCCGACCTGAACTGATGCCGTATAATCTTTTGAGTGTTGTGTTATGTGCCAGTGCATATCCTAAAATCAAGTGGTTATCTGTTAAAGTGTTAACTTTCAAAGCAAAATAACGTTCCAGTTCCTTGTGGATCCCATGTAATTTTTTTTTTTTCCTCAGTCTTAATTTCTGCTTCTTATGTTTTAGAATCATAAAGTTTAGGAATTTTTCCCATGTTTTACAAAACATGCTATCATAACTTGTCAGAAAACAAGTGCTTAAAAAAATTCCAACTCTGCTTTAAGCTCGTTACTCTTGGTATATGTGTCTGTGTGTACATATGCTCATATAATGGATCTGTAATAGTGTTGTTAGATGGACAGCTAGAAAGAATAACACTCGGAATGAGATCAGAATCAGTAGCAGTACCTATTGTTACTCTCTCTATGCTCCATTATATTAAAAAGTGTTCCAAAAGGTGAAAAACCGGAGGCAGGTGATGGGAGCATGGTGGAGACAGCACCCCCTTCTGACCCTTCTTGGCTTCCCTTTGGCTGAGGGGTCAGCAATAGACGTGCAGGGACACTGCTGCTGTTCAAGCCCAGTTCTCTTTTGAACAATCAGAACCACTTCAGCTGGTTCTTGCAGTTGAAGTTGCCCATGCATGGTCATAACAGTCTGCAAGCTGCACCAGACACCAACTGCCAGCCCTGGAGAAGCACGAGGTTCCGTGCAGCATTCCTGAGGCACCTGAAGCAGGCAGCAAAGGGGCAGCAAGCTCTGGAGCGGGGCAGGGAGCTCCGCGGTGGGGCAGGGAGCTCCATGAGGAATGCCAAATCAAGTTCCTTGCAATCAGTGACGGTTTCCTTCCTTTGTCAGGATCTTGACTGGCAAACTGATCTTTGCATGCATTTCCTCTATCCTAAGCCAGTGTCAATAGAAAAGCAAATGGATAAAATGTAAATGGAGGCCACAAAACTCCCGAGTAGAGACGGATAACATTCCTTGACCTTCCTCCTCATAAAGCTGCATTACTTCCTCTTCTACAATGAAGATTAGTTGTTACAGTATTTACATTAGTTTATATGGCTACATCCTCAAAGCCTCTATTCAGCTAAGGGAGGCTCTGCCAAAGCTCATGTGTGGGTTTGCAGAGGCAGTGAGAGCTGCAGCCTCCCGCTAGCACGGTCAGCTCTGGCTCATGCTCTTGCTCACATCCTCATGAGAGAGACTGGAAGACTGCAACGAAATAAATGCCCAGCTCTTAGACAACGATTGCTAGGCTGGATGAATTCAGTCCCGTGAAAGAACACTTCATTTAGCTTAGGCAAAGCTGCGGGGGGGGGGCGGGGGGTGGGGGGCAGACAGAAAGGCAGCTGAACCTAATTTCAGCATCAGAATATGTTCATGTGTATTGTTAAGTCCTCTTTTGTACGCATATGGAAGAGGAAGGCAATAGCTGAAGGAGCAATCACTGGAATTAGGACTCCGTCTCTCCAAGTGCTTATACCGGTTGAAAAAAGCAACGCTTCCGATAACAGTGGGCCGATGTTGGTGTAACACTGGAGAGAAAAACAAACCTTCCAAATGAATGTAATGCAGCCCTTCCATTTGCTCTGCACCCATCTACAGCAGAAATACCAGGAAAATTCTTTACTCTGGAGAAATACATTAAACACTGTAACAGTTTCCGTTTTTTAAATAAGTATTCTGTTAGGGACCTAATTTTTTTTTTAACTCTGCTTACTCGTTTATCTCTGGGAAGATAAACAGTTTAATTTGAATTATGATACTACTTTGATTAATTAGCTGGTGTTCGCATGGCACGCTAAGAATGTAGAGCACTATAAATACTCATACCTTTCATAGAAGTCACCTCATGCAGCTTGGAGCACCTGTGG
>NW_009260844.1:989944-997265 GCF_000687185.1 Egretta garzetta | reverse complement strand
GATGTTTCAAACACTCTTCACTGACCACTTAAGTATTATCCAAGAATAACATGGGAAAAAATGTAATGTTGCCTCCTCAGACGGGCTCTGTCCCACATTCACCCATCCCACATCTCTCCCCCAGCCTTCCAGGAAGGTCCCTGAGAAGAAGCTGAAGACATTATTGAATTGTCCCTTTCATTTGCTTGCTGATTTCCACTTTGTGATTAAAATATTTATTGATGATAGCACCTGGCTGTTACGCCCTCAAATAAAAATGGCTTTGGGATCTTCCTGAAAGCAAGGTTTTAAACCTTGCAGAGTCTGATTATAGGGAGCTATGAGCACAGCTTCTTCCTTCCTTCCATAGCTGTGCTTGTGTTTTCCCCTTGCTGCCTGTATTTTGCATTTTTCGGCCTCTTCACTTGCTTCTTAGCAACACGTTTTCAAGGCAACAGTGCCTACACTTTTGTCATTAAGCCTCAACATTCATCGCATAAAGACACAACCACACAGTTTTCAGTTTAGCTGATCTCTGTCTCACGGTGAGGAGGAAACGACAGCACACCGAGGTGCCAGAAGGGAGCGATGCTGGTGGCGAAGGACCAGAAACAGTGACCCTGGCCTGGCTGATTCCTACCAGGTGTCTTTGATGGCAACCCTTTCCTCTGCCTTCCTTAGAGCCAGTCTGCTGGGCCTGTGGGGAAGGGCTCGCCCAGCCAGATGAGGGTCCACCTCGGAGCCAGGGGCCCTGGGGCTCCTCCTGCAGCACACAAGGAGCAGCATTCCCACCCGGCACACAGCTGGGCTCTGCCCAGAGCAGAGACATCTGCAATGGGGCAGAAAAAATGCTCCCTTATTTAATAAAGGGCTTTTCTTCTTCAAATGCTCAGATCACCTAAAACTGGTTTTTGCACCCTTTTTCTTCTTACGTACACTGGCTAGCTGCGCAGTGGGCAATACAGGCCTCTCCTGGCAAAATGGAGACATGGATTGAAACGTGTTCAGGCAGGGACTGAACTCGCATCTCTGCCATCCTTGAGGCGTGCACACAGAGCTGGGCCAGCAAAGGTGGGGAAAGTATTAGAGGAAGGCACTGTGATGGCTTGGTCTGTGGTTCATTAACACTGGTGTCACCAGCACATGGGATCTACAAAGCCACCCTGAACAGCAGATGCCACTTCTAGCTCTAGGAGGGCAAAAGGGCTATGATTTGTGTATAAAAGTGGCAGGTTTTATAGTTATATGTTTCAATGACAGCCATTAAAGGAGAAAGTCACTCCTCCAAGGACCACGCTAAGAATCTAGGAGGCCCATGTGTTAGGATCCAGGCTGCCACATCACATGAACAGCGAGACCAAGCTCAATTCCACACACCTGAAGATTTTTCCTTGTGTAAACCAAACCCTGCTGGGAATTTAAGGCAGGCACTTAAATATTGCGCTCACCTGTAACTGCCGGCACAGGCTCTTTGCATTTCATTGCACGCACCTGGAGACTGCAGAGGGGCTTAGCCCTTTCACTCAGGCTGATCTCCTGTGCCTGGTTCAAGGGAGCCCTAGAAATGTGGTTTGTCACTCTAAGGATGTGTCCAACCCCTCCCACTTTTAAAATGTCTCCCTCCAGGGATTCAGCAGGCATTCTCCAGTGCTCAGTATGGAGAATTTCGCATTCCTTATCGGCTATTTCAGGCTGTGGCAGGATGCTGTGTCCCTGTAGGGATGAGAATTTGCTCACTCTCTGGTCCTGCAGATAGTCCTTTCTTTCACGTTCTGGTCTCTGCTACGGCCTGTCTGCTCTGAATCCACTCTCCCACAAACAGGGACATGCTCTGTGCACACCTCAGTGTTGTGGGGTTCAGACCTCTCCAAAGATTTCCCTTAGGCTAAATGGATGGCACACATCGGCCTTACTTAGCATTTACACAGCATTACAGACGGGTGATGGGGGATATTGCTTTATGGCTAGAAAGATAGGGAGAAAGCTGACAAAGGTGATCAAAGGTATAGAAAGGCTTCTGTGCATGGAAAAAACAGGTAGAGTTTTTTGTCCTTAGCCCAAAAACCAGACAGGAGGATATGCTAGTGTGCTATAAATTACAAATGACATGGAGAAGATGAAGAAGGAGCCACCCGTCAGCCTTTTTTAATACAAGAGCTAAGGCTACTCACGCAAAAGCAGCAGGCTGTAATATCAAGAAAAACAAAATGAGGGTTTTTTTTATACAGTGTGGAGTTTATACGGTTGCACAATGTTTAAATCTGTGATGCGCCCTGTGAGAGGACATTATGAGTTTAAGGCAAGTGTGCATGGGTTCACGTATTTTTTGGATGTCCTCAGAGAGGTGAAATCCACTGAGCTGTCTTAGATGCAAAGGCCCCAGAGTCCCCTGAGCCACAGGTTGCTGCATGATGGAACAGATTTTTTTGGAAACATCACAATATACTTGCTTGGTCCTTCCACTTTTCCTTGAGCCACTTCTGTTGGTTTTCTCCATTGGAGATGAACATTAACACAACCTTATCAGGACTAAATAGCCTCCTTCTCTCTTCAGCCATCTGCTGGGGACAGGGTGCTGGATTTGCACACAGCCAATTGCAAATAATCACACAGTTGAACACGGGACCAAGTTGCACTCTTGCAGCTGCTCCCCTGTCGAGGGTCTGGCAGTGCTCCCTGCACCCAGGGATGCTGAAGATCAGGAGGAGGAACGCGCCCCCCTCAACCTCCCCTCCTACCTCCTCAGCTCAGGAAAAGGAAGGGTGAGTTTCTGATGGTGAAATTTCACTTTTGCCTGTCCATCACCTGTTTTTTCCATGTTGTGTTTCAAAACAGCACAATGACAGGCATGGCAGAGGTGATACCCAGGGGCAGGCAGGTTTTAGGAGCAGATGATCAGTGACTGGTATCAGGCAAGATAAAACTACTCTAATTTTGCCCAATTAACTCAGCAGCGCAGAGCTGAGTGCTGTTTTCTTTCTTTCCCATTTCCCCTGAAAGCGCTTTGCACCACCTGAAAGCTAATACGCTTTGCAACACCAGCAAAATGTCAGCAACCCCATTATTATTTTACCCTCACAGCAACCTCTGAGCACAAAGCTCCCAATCATTAAAGCCACTTGAGTTTGGCCTCTGGTCCTGGCTCCGCAGTCCCACTGTTTAATACAAACGATCAGATGTAATCGCTGCGGTGCCCAAGCAGCCCCAGCACGGCTCTCACCATGCCTGCCAAGCAAACCGTGGCAAAGCAGTCCAACAAAAGCAAGGATGGATGCTCCCACTAAAGAGGGGGCTTGTGTGACAGCAGCTACTGCAGAGAGTCCGGCTGGGGCCACGGAGGCTTGCTACGCCATGGAGAACAGGGCAGGTGGGATGAGAGACCTGAGGAGAAGGAGGTGAGACCTGCTGTGTGCCGGGTGACCAAGAGGGATGGGGCTGGAGCACAGGTTGCCATGGCAACACAGTTTGGGGAGGCCTCAGCACGAATGCTGAACACAGTTCTTATTCATTCACTTGGGCATCACGCGGACATCTCAAGAGTAGAGAGACACAGCTATGGAGCTGGGCTTGCTTCATTTAGGACTTGGCTATTGTTTGCGATACTGGCCACCCACCTTGAATGTTTCCAGGGATGGGGCCTCCACTACCTCTCTGGGCAACCTGTTCCAGTGGTTTACCACCCTCATTGTAAAGAATTTTTTCCTTATATCTAGCCTAAACCTACCCCGATTTAGTTTAAAACCATTACCCCTTGTCCTAACGCAGCTGGCCCTACTAAAAAGGTTTTCCCCCTCTTTCCTATAGGCCCCCTTTAGGTACTGAAAGGCCGCAATCAGGTCTCCCCGCAGCCTTCTTTTCTCTAGACTGAACAAGCCCAACTCTCTCAGCCTGTCCTCATAGGAGAGGTGCTCCAGCCCTCGGATCATTTTAGTAGCCCTCTTCTGGACCCGCTCCAACACTTCCATGTCCTTAATCAGCATCATTGCCTCACTGCAGGGTGAGACTCACTGCTTTCCGATCCTTTTGACCAAAGTGCTGTTTTGGTCAAAGCACCCCCAAGCCATGGCTCTCTCCAGCAAAGGAGGCGAAGCGGTGGTAAGGCGGATTTGGAGCTGCTTCAGGAGCTGCGCTCAGCCCCGAGCCTCCCAAAGCCTGCCTGCCTACAGACCTGCCTTGTGACTGACTCCAGCATCGAAGGTGATTATGCCCGACTCCAGCACTGCTTTTGTCTGGAGGGTTCACAAGAGCTCTCGCTTGTGCGGGTGCCTTGGCATCTGACAAGCCAAGAGCTCAGCTACAGCTGTTTGCTCAGCAAAGTTACTGAAAAGGGTCCTTGTCTCCGTCTGGCTATCCGCTTTCATGGCATTTATACAGACTTTCTTTGAAAGCTCTGTCCTGCTGCCAGGTCAGACTGAACTCAGGCAACATTTTACACTCAACACAGAGGGGATGCTGCCAGCTTAACCACTCTGTGCACCTAAATCAAACAAGGCTAATAAGTACTTACCAACAAGTAACCTCCTGTCTTGGAGGACAGGTGGAGAGAAGCCTAACATGGGTCTGCTCTGATTAGGTATCATTCAATGGGGTCATTGGTAGGACAAGGGGTAAAAAAGGGTAAAAAACTAAAAGAAGGTAGATTCAGGCTAGATATAAGGAAAAAATTCTTTATGATGAGGGTGGTGAAACACTGGAACAGATTGCCCAGAGAAGTTGTGGATGCTCCATCCCTGGAAGTTTTGAGGTGGGCTGGATGGGACTTTGAGCAACCTGATCTAGTGGAAGATGTCCCTGCACATGGTAGATGTCCTTTAAAGGTCCCTTCCAACCTAAACCATGCTGTAGTTCTCTGATTCCATGATTATAGGGATGATGGAGTGAGGGGCATCCTTATAAAACTGGCCCCTGTCAGCAGACCAGGAGGAAGATGGGATTAGGATGTCGTATGATCTGGACTGACTGTAGAAATAACCTGAAAGCAGAAAGACAAAATTAATGCAAAACAATAGGCAAAGTTTGACATTCTTGAAGAGGACAACTGAGAGTGATATGCCAAGAGTCTTCAGGCAAACATCAGGTCATTACACAAAGTACAGTGACCATATTCTCTACCTCTACCAACATTAGGACAAAAGTAACCCAGCTTCTGTAAAAAATACAGGACACAGGAACACTTCCCAAGCTGTAGATCCAGCTGCCACACCCCAGCAGCAGTTTGTGATGGGATTTGAGTGCACATCCCCTTCATTTCTCGAGACCCTGGTTTTGGAAGGATGGCCAGGCACAAGGGACAGGGACAGAGATGTCACATATTCCAACAGCACCTGCGGGGAAGGTGCTGGCCTCACTGCTCACACCTAGCCCGGTGTGCAGAGCAATTTTCTTTTGAAATGAAGACTTTTTTTTCCCGGGGTACTGATGACTCAGGGTAATTGTAGAACCCATATGTAGACCATAGCAGGCTAGTTGGAGGCCTCTGAAAAACAGGCTAGACAAAATTCTGTCAGAAGACATACAAGCAGACGAGTTTTACACTAATTAATCTCCTTCAGCCTATTACATTTGATCTTTGATTGATAAAAAGCCAAAATCCTCACACATTTTCTTTTTCAGAAAGGGGCATTTTATTAACACACACACCAAAAAAAAATCCAACCCCACTACTTTCAAGTTGCTTTTGACTTCAGGAAATCATGATCATGCTGGGAACTTCTCTGTTAATTCTATCAGTGCTTGGAAACCAAATACCCTGAGGCCTTAAAAATGCCATCATCAGACAGGCTAAGTAGGCAAACAGATATTCGTGAACCAGAAAGCTGGCAGGATGCATTGGGTAGAAAAGTCTTTAAAAGAGATCGTCTTTAATAAAAGACAATTATAACAACATGTGACCATAGCAACAACGAAGCGAGATGCAGAATGGAAGAGGTAAATATTCCCTTTAGCAGATGGATGTCTCTCCTGTCTTCCATTGAAATTGTATGCTGAAAGGCTAACATCAGATTTGTTCAGAAAATTGTTACCTCTGAACCCTCTGCACACACGCAACTCCCCTGAGCCTCGGGAAAGCCTTTTTTTCATTTTTCAGTGTGAATGCTGTTTCATGAGGATGCATTTGGATTAGTTTTTAGAAAGCAAGCTGGGGAAATCTAGAGAACAGTGAGGCTTCCTCCTGCCTGATCTCCTTTGGCAGTGGTGCCGGGTCTCCCCACCATCTCCAAGGAGATCCCTGTCCTTCACTCCTTCAAGTAGCTTCAGCAGTTTGGCCCCTAAATTCCTGCTTACCATCTCCAAGCTGGTGTTAAAGAGTGAGGTTATGGAAACAGGGAAAGGGAATGCTTTGAGAAATAAATAACATAGCTGCCTGGTTTGCTCCATGCTGCGTTTGTCCCTCTTTGAATGGCAGAGGGCACAGGAGTTTCTCTTCCTTCTGAGAAGCAGAGCCACCAGCCACAAGGCCGAGTCCACCATGGCCCCACAAGCAGAGAAAAACCATCCCACTGGCAAAATGAGGTCCTGCAGGCCTTTGATTTCAGTATTTACTCTTCCCTTTCAATTCCCTGCATGAAGTATTTCCAGGTAACCCTGTGTGGTCAATAAATAATATATCATCCCCTGATGAAAAAAACCTAGCTACGTCAAAGGCGCCTTTCAGTCTCTGAGGCTGGCTGGAGTTTATCTCTTACCTTCAACTGGCAGTTTAGAAACATTACGACAATCAGATAACCAGAAATGAATAAGCACTTCGATGGTTCGATATCTCACTCAGCAAGTGACAATAAAAAGCTCATAACTTCTCGGTGCTCTGTGCAGTGGGCAGGGGAGGCAGAGCAGCAGGGTCGGCTGGCCCTGGGGAGGTGGCACCTGCTGCCCGCACACAGGTTACACATCTGCTGCTTAAAGGAGGGCCCACAAGCACAATTCTCCACAAAATGTTTAGGTCTCACCTGTAGAGCTTCAGACCTTGCCTCCACAGTCTAGTTTTTTTGTTTGTTTGCTTTTTTGTTTGTTTTTTTTTTTTTTTTCCTGGGGATCTCATTAGTCTGCAGGAAAAAAAAAGGGGCTTCTTTGTTCTTAACATTTTGCAGGTTGAAAAAATGGGGGTGGTGCACAGGTGTGGCAGCACAAGGTTATAATCCCCAATCTGTGAGCCCCAGCTCAGCCCCTCCCCGCATCCCCAGCTTGTCCTTCATAGAATCATAGAATCATAGAATGGTTTGGGTTGGAAGGGACCCCTAGAGGTCATGCAGTGAGCAGGGACACCGCTAACTAGATCAGGTTGCTCAGGGCCCCGTCCAACCTGGTCTTGAATGTTTCCAGGGATGGGGCCTCCACTACCTCT
>NW_009260844.1:937443-989747 GCF_000687185.1 Egretta garzetta | reverse complement strand
GCTCCAGCCCTCGGATCATTTTAGTACCCCTCCTCTGGACCCGCTCCAACACTTCCATGTCCTTCTCGTGCTGAGGGCTCCGGAGCTGGACGCAGTACTCCAGGTGGGGTCTCACCAGAGCAGAGTAGAGGGGCAGAATCCCCTCCCTTGACCTGCTGGCCACGCTTCTCTTGATGCAGCCCAGGGTATGGTTGCCCTTTTGGGCTGCTTCCATCTGACTGGCCTGACTTCCCATGGGACCTACAGCAGGAGTTTTATAAAACCTCAGGGAAAATGCATGGCTGTTTCTAATGGAAATGGGAGGGGGTGAGCTGTAATAGAATGCAGTCATCCTGATATAAGGAAGGGAGCAGGAGGTCTGCAACAGCTCTGGCAGCAGTGACTTTAATTTGCCTCTGTGTACAGAGGGCAAGACTGGAAGCAGAGGAGGTGGGAATCTCATTGCTCTCCAAGAAGCACTCCTCAGGAAGCGACTTCAGCCAAATTTTCTGTTGGGGAACTTCATCTACACCAGAGGAGCCTTGTGGCTGCGCTATTGCTAATGCCTGGCTAACCCTCCTCCGAGTCACCTGTGTGGAAGGAAAAACTGCACGTTCTGTAAGCAAAGACATTGCTTTTCAAGGTTTTTCAAGATTTCCAACCTTTTTCAGGCTTGAGGGATGGGAGGGATTGGTAACTGCTTCAACAGCAATGGGGACCAGGTTTTTTAGATCCAGATCTTGCTAAGCAATGGCACTAATGCGGACCCAAGGCCGAGTCATGTTTCCCTCCAGGTTGATCGGCAGAACTGACGAACTGCCGTGGTTTAAGATCAACCCATATGACACAAGCATGCACGTGTGTCATGCTGCCCACTGATTACAACAGGTGGTGTCAGAGATTACTTTTAAATTGTTCTCAGGGCTGTACACTTTTGGGGGGTCTCAAGTCCCCCATTTATCTGCAGAATAATGGGTTTAGCTGGGATAGAGTCGAATTTCTTCATAGTAGCTTGTACGGTGCCATGTTCTGGATTTGTGCTGAAAACAGTGTCGATAACACAGGGGCGTTTTATTTATTCTTGAGATGTTCTCACACAGAGTCAAGGCCTTTTCTGCTCCTCATGCTGCCCCACCAGTGAGTGGGCTGGGAGTGCACAAGAAGGTGGGAGGGGGCACGGCTGGGACAGCTGACCCCAACTGACCAAAGGGATATTGCATACTGTATGAGAGTGCTCATACAGAGCAATAAAACTGGGAGGAGTGGAGGCGGGGGGCTACCCATGCTGGTGGACTGGCTGAGCATCAGTTGGTTGGTGGTAAGCAATCACAGAATCATAGAATAGAATCATAGAATCGTTTGGAAAAGACCTTTAAGATCATCAGGTCCAACTGTTAACCTAACCCTGCCATCCCACCACTGTTTTTTTTTTTTTTTTTTAGTTTATTAATTATTAAACTGTCTCTACCTCCACCCATGAGTTTTCTCACTTTTTACGCTTCCATCCCTCCCCTCCTCCCTGTCCCAGTTTGGGGGGAGAACTGAGCCAGCAGCGGGACTTAGTTGCCCACCGGAGTTAAACCACGACACCCCACAGAGAGTTCCCAGAGAGGGTCACCCGACTTTTGGGGACTGGGCGGGGGACGACACCGGTGCTGGGGTGATGCCCCGCCGCTGCAAGAGCAGCACAAGGAGCCGCATTTCTCCACCAGGTGGCGCTGTGGCACCGCAGCGCTCTCCCCTCCGCGGGGAGGGGCTCAACCTCTCCCCCCCGCGAAGCGAGAAGTTGACTCCCCCCGCTCCCCTCACAAATGTCTTCATCTCCTCCACGACCTCTATCTCCAGTTAAAGCAGAGCCTCAGCTGTTACGGAGTGAGGTACAGGGCTTCTCAGGGATCCCCATTTTGGGGTTGGTTTTTTTTTTTGGTGGGGTTGGTGGGCTGGGAGGTGGCTGTGGTCATCTCCCCTGCTTGAGCACACCAAGACCACCCAAACTGCTGGTGGAAGGGTCGGGGTGTCCAGGACACGTGTTGGAGTTTGGTAGCCTGATGCATTAGGAATATACAGGGTTATAGCGGGAAGGGGGCAGCTGCAAGCAGAACCATGCTGTGGAGACCAATGCTGTGATGGACCTGAAGTCCACATGACCTGGATGGTCCCTCTGGCACAAGGAGGTCAATGATGGGCACGGGATGTTTGCAGAGGTCTGTGCACCCTCTTGGGCTCTCAGCTAGAAAATTGCAAGGCACTGGCATGGTGGGTGTCCTGAACCAGCATGAAGGAATAAAGAGCAAAGAGTTGATGGAGATGATGAAGTGATTTAGATGATGCTGGAGGGAAGGGGATGGGTGGGAAGAGACAAACCTGTAAGACTAAGCAGTAGGGTTGGGGAGAGTAAGGATGCTTGAGGAGGAGGTGTGCAAATAATTGCGTACTTGGACCAGGGCTACATGGACAAGGGCACACACGCACAGGCTAGCTGATTTGATGGTGAAAGTGAGGGAAAGCAAGTGCCAGCTTTTGCAGAAAGGGAGAGGGTGAAGAAGAAAGAAAAAAGGAAGGCAGAAAATGTTTCCCAAAATCAAGGGCTGGTGCCAAGGCCAGGCGGGCATGGGAAAGCTGCAGGGAGGGCGAGAGCTGGAGTTGTTGAAGTGGGGCTTCCTAGGGCATGGGGGGGAGGTGCGTGGCTGCTGACAGTAGATCTGCACCCCCCAAACTTTTTTATGCTCTGTGATGCTTCTTTGGCAAAAGAAAGTGTAATTTCGTCTGTCAGGAGATGCCAGGAGGCCGGTGTGTAGGTAAGGGCTGAGATACAGTTCCCTTACCGTGGACATTGGTGCCCATTCTCCTGTACTGGCACAAAGTTAGACCAACACAACTGCGACTGTGAGTGCCTGAGACCCATTTTTCATTCCAGGAGCTGGGAGTCTTGTCTTGAGAATCATAAAATCTTGTTGAAGAGAAGGCCTGGAGATGGTACAATCGGTCTTTCTGCCAGTGCTGAATTATTCTTAGACCACATACTTACAGCTTTATTTAGTTACATTTTAAACAGACAATAAACCAAATTCACTGTCTAATCTGTCTTCTGGAAAGCTCTGCTGATATACAGCTTAAGTTTTAAGTTTGCAGCTCTCACGAGCATTTCTTGTCCTCTTTGAGATGATTTGGGCTTAAGTTTAAGCAAAACAAGGACAAAATCAGTAGACTCATAGCTCTCGGTCAGTTTGAACTTTCAATATTGGCAACACACCACTGTTGTTTAAGTTCAGGCCCGGTGCAATAACTCTAGCTAACATACAGTAATATCTCTAAAAACATTCAGTGTTACAAATGCAAGCAATAGGATAATAAGCAATAAAAAAAATCAATCATACTCTGACTCTCTCTACTTCTTTGGGGAATTGCCTGTTGGCATGGAGATTGCCCTTCGCATAGTACATGATGTATCCCAGACTTTGAAAAGCCCGAGAATAAACGGGCTTGAACTTGAATAAGTTGAGGCTGGCAATCAGAATTTGAAAAGTGCTGTGAAAAGTGAGAGCCTGGGACAGAGTCTTCCTGGACGAGCAGGAAGACCAAACCCAAGCTGTCTCCCTTGATGGCTTGAATGACTTAGGGAAAGGATGAGGAGTTTGTCAGCCGGGACGGGAGGGGATGTGCTGTAGGCCTTCTGCTCCTGGAGCCACTCAGGCTTGCTGATTAAAGCGTGGGGTTACTCAAATAAGGAACAAAATGAGAAAGGATCATTCCTACTCTCTGAGGAATGGAGAGGAGGTTGCATGGGTGGTGGCATTTCCCAGGTGCTGGTCAGTGTTCTTAGCGATGTCTTCTCCATCACTGCACAGGGTTTGTAGGACAGCAGTGTGTACAACCCACTCCCTCCTCTCTCCCTTCCTTCCATCTCCAGAGCATGTAGCAGGAGTAATTCCCCTCTGCTGAACCCCGGGGCTTCACACCAGTTTTCATCAGGGGTGTGGGTTTTCATCAGGGATGTGGCAGCTGACTGCATGGCTTTGTGGCCAACAAGCTTCTGCAGAACCCATGGCGGATGTCCATGCACCAGTGCTTGTGCGTCCTGGCTGCTAACCCCACAGCATCTCCACCAGCTGATAGCGGAGATGTTGCTGGTTGCAGAGGAATGTGCAAACTTGCCAGTGTTGGGTCCTGTTCCAGGCTGCAAGAAAGGAGTGTGCTGTACTGGATACAGGTTGTTCTTCATCTGCTTATCCCTTCCAAGCTGGCTTGACTCCTTCTGCCCTTGCTGTCTCCAGTCTGTCTGTCTCCTACTGCCCTCCCCCTCCTCCCATACTTTTTATCCTTGGATGAACTTATTTCTGTCTGGCATTCAAACAAAGACACGTCCTTTCCCTCCTTACTTCTCTGTGCCCATGGGAGAAGTATCAAAAGCAAAGGGTTGAGAGGCTTTCTGGCCTCTAGTCCATGGCACCCAGGAGCTGAAATCAACTATTGCTGAGGAAGTCCTGCTCCAGCGTTGGCCTGTGGATGAAGCATGGGTCACTGTCCCCTAGGGATAGTCTGTGTGCAGGACGGGCAATGCACCAGGGACCTGCTGGGGCAGAGCAGGCTCAGCACCAGCATAAAGCATCTGCAGAGGCATCGAGTTTGGAGGAGTCTCTGGGGAACACATGAGATCTGAGAAAGCAGAGGCTGATAAATTTCAAAAGCATTGATGATTTGTGGTGGTGTTTTAAGCCCAGAACTTCTACTGTTAGGTCACGCCATGCACGAAACGGTCATCTGCAAAATATTTCTGCCTAATTTAATTCTTGGAAACAACTGAAACACCACAATCCTGTTACGAATAATGAGCTCAAGGCAGACCACCAGCATGGGGAAAACTCAGTTCAAATGGTGCCTACTTGGCAAAATTGTAAAGCCACCAAAATCACAGGGGTGGCGTAAATGAGAGCCTAAGCTGCAGGTGGCACCATGCGGAGCATAATTCCAAGTGGTAGCCTACAAGTCTGCTAGATAAACTAGTGCCATCACGCTGCCTTCGTCCTTGACATCCACTAGCAATGAGTCAGTAATAGCAATTATTCAAATAAAAAAAAAAAAACACAACTAAACAACCTTTTATTAAGTCATCAAAAAAAGCACATTTTCCCAAGCTGAGTCACCCCAGCATGACTGTCCCTCTGACTAATGAGGTTCTCATGCCACACAGTCCCTGCCACAGCATCCCTGCTCTGCTCATCTTCCCCTTGCCTTGCTCATTACTGCTTTATCCTTCGCCGGCTTTCATGTGTAGCGACGACTGAAGCGAGACCAAAGGAACACTCTGCCCGCATTTAACACCAAACATGGTGTGGTTTGTGGTGGTTCTTATCAGTCAGGTGAGGTACATTTTCCGGACCGAACTGAGAAAGGAACAATAGAAAGAAAATAAACCCAGTGAAAGCCTATGTCTGGCTACTTCTCCAAGACGAAATGCAGCACAGCAAGTAACTCCCACAAGGAGACAGGGCAAAGTGGCATTGCTCCATCTGCATCAGTGCAGCTCACTTCATCCTCCTCCTACTCATCTGGGAAGAGATGCTCCCCAGCTCAGGACAGTCTTTTTAGGCAAGGCTGAGCCTTCCCCTCCCAGCCTGTACAGACACTTCCTGCAATAAAGGTTTTGTTTGTGCCTAAATTTATCAGCCTTAACTCTGTGCTGGCTTTTTCCAGGGTAGGCATTAAATGCAGGTGGACTTGGAACGGACTGAGCCAAAATTAATGGTTGGACTTGATCCTAAAGGTCTTTTCCAACCAAAACAATTCTATGATTCTAAAATTGCTTTGCTCCATTCACAAGCGTGAAATAAGGGGAACTGGCATAGTTTTTAGCATTAGTGGCTTCTGGAGAAACATTTGCATCCCTGAGGCTGCTGGCTGATGTGACTGGCACGCCAGGAGTACCCATGCTGCTTTTGAACCCCACACAGCTTGGGCCAGCTTCTAAGCCCCTGCGTGCACTTGTTAGGCAGAGAGGTCTCAGTAGCCCCATCTCCTTCCTCCCTGAGCCTGCTGTGTTCACACCCATCCCTCTGCACAGCTTCATTCCTGCCCATCCACTCACAGCTCCACTTTGCATCTCGCAGGGATGAGCTCTGAGCCAGCAGCTTCTCCCTGGCCACCCGTGACTCTCCCAGCTGCTGCTGCTGCAGGGGTGAGCTGTCCCAGCCCTAAGCAGGGGTAAGGGCAGCCCTGGGAACCGGGCAGGAGGATGGATGGAGTGACTGTGAGAGGCAGGTGGTGCCAGGGGGATGGGGAAAGTAGGGTGAGATGGGCAGAGGCACTGGGGATGGAGGTGTTTGATAGCTGTGGGATGCTGAGAAAGAATGAGGGGCATTGGGAGTAACGGGGGCTGCCGGGAGCAGCTGGCATAGACAGCCCTCAGGGTGGTGTTTGCTGGCTTCTTGGGCACCCGAATGTCCTTTTACCTGAATGGGTTTGGTACACGTTGGTTTTGCATAACAAATTTTCCCAAATGATCTCTTAGGGTATTTCCTGTAAGGCCTGAGTGTGGTGGGCTGAGTGCCCTTTAACAGGACCAGCATCTGAAGGGATAAGATGTACTTTCAGCTAATTGCCATGTGCTCCTCATTTCTCAGCTCCTTGAGTGGTGGCCTTATCAAGAAGGCAGAAGTACTTGCCAGAGCTTTCAAGGAAATGATATAGAGAACGGGCTGACATTGTTACCATCCATGGAGAACAATCTATTTAAAATAACACCGTTCAAGGCCCCAGTTACTAATTACGCTTTATTAGTTGGTTTTCTGCAGAAGCAGCGTATGCAGAGCTATTGCTTATACCAAATCCATGACATGAAGGCTTACTATGAATATTATGTTAGCGAGTTACTATGAATATTATGTTAGAAATATATGACTGAAGGTTGTCAGCAGCTCCTGAAAGTGTGGTCTTTTTTAAAGACAGAAATCTTCTTGTTCTTTCTCTCCATCTTTTCCTCCAGGCAGGGAAAACATCAGTAGCAATGAAGGATAGGGGTGCTGGGGGCTGCCTGATGTGGAGGCAAATCTTGACTGGTGCAAAAGAGATGGTTGGTTACTGTGTCTGCTAAAGAAGCCTGGCACCTCATAAATGAATCTCTGTCCTTGAATGAATTAATAGTGATTTCCATACAAGTCAGAAGGGTGCATCATCCAAGAGTCTGCCATGCAATCCCAGGCAGTTCCCTTTGCTTGCTGAAGGCCGTAGAGCTGCTGGCAGGTGACAACTTGCAGGGGCTGCATCTGTTTACCTGTGGGAAGGTTCTGCTGCTCCTGAGTGGCTCGGGGGGAAGCTGCATTCCCCAACAGCTTGTGCATCCCCTACCTTCTCCCTGAGGGCTGATTTGGTGGGGTGAGAGAAGGGTGGCTCTGGCTCCTGAGTCCTGGGAGAGGCTAACACGGGGTTCTCCCTTCCCCAAGGGAATGAGGGAGGAGGTGGTGAGGGGTGAAGGGGGATTCATCCTACTGACAGCCCCTGGGAAGCCCAGCCCCTGCCCACTGAAAACCAATTCCCACCCTCAACCCCCTCAAATATGTGCCCCACCATCTCCCCCCACGCTCTTCTCTCCCTGCTGCCTGCCTGCCGCCCGCAACAGAATTGAATTTCCCTGTGTGGCCTTGAGCCAGCTCTGGCATTCCCAAAGCTGCTGAGAAACCCCTCCCTACTGAATGGACGTGCTTATGAAAGCAAACCTGTTGCCTGGATCCCCGAGAGCCTGGAGACACAGGCATGGTTTAAAGTCTGCTGGCTTGTGAGTGAAGTTCTTCTTACCTCCAAAGGGTGAGACTCTGGGCTTATTTCTGAACTCAGAAAGCTCAAAGGAATATTTCCCACAGCATCATATTCTTGAAACAGTCACACACACACCACTGGTCTACTCCTAATTCTCTTTCGTTCTGCTGGTGAAAATCATTACTTAAAATACAATTTTAAAAAATTCTAAACAGGCAAATGAAAGAAAAAACTAGCCATGACATCAGCAAAACAGATACTAATAGACAGATATCAAAGGGATGTTGCCTTCGGCTGCACACTTGAAATACTGCTGACGTCAATCTGGGGCACTTTTTAGCCTCCTATGCTTTGCATTTAGGATGCTGAAGTACATTACATATAATTGGTTCCACCTACACACAATTTGTTGAGGAGAAAAGCAACAAGATGCAGGTTCTCACCACGACTGTAGGCACAAGGCATATTCCTGACACCCCAGCAGCTTTCCTGCAGACTGGCCTTGGATGAGTGCCCGCAGGGGAGGGCTGGCAGGAGCTGTCACAGCTCCCAGCCACCACCTCCTGGTCCTTCCCTACCTGAACTGCAGACAGGGACTGACCTCAGTATGCGCACAGGAGGGACCACGGTCCCATACCCACATATGACATTCAGCCGATGATGAGGAGGACACAACTTTTTACCAGGGCCTGTAGTGACAGGACAAGAGGCGACGGTTTTAAACTGAAGGAGATTGCAGTATAGACTGGACATAAGGAAGAAACTTTTTACAATAGGGGTAGTGAGGCATTGGAACAGGTTGCCCAGAGAAGCTGTGGCTGCCCCCTCCCTGGAAGTGTTCAAGGTCAGTTTGGATGGGGCTCTGAGCAGCCTGGTCTAGTGGAAAATGTCCCTGCCCGTGGCATGTCATGAACTGAATGGTCATCAAGGGTCCCTTTCAACCCAAACCATTCTATGATCCTTTGAACTTTCTTTTGCATTTTCAGCTCAGGAGCTGAGTGGGTGCTATCCTGGACATTACAGACTGCACAAGAAAATGCTGATATTGCTGAAGAGAGTTTTTCCTCACAGCTGTCCCAGTACTGATGGCACTGACATACTGGCTCAGCTGGGTGTCAGAAAGTATCCGTGGTGGACACAGGACCAAGAAGGCGGTAAGCCCAGGGCACTTCAGGGGCTTGGATCCCAGGTTCCTGTGACTCAGCTGACAGCATTAGTGATGGAAAAAGTATGTTGAAGGCCCTTTCTATGACTGCTGGCTTGATCGTTTTAATCAGAAAACAGGTTAATAAAAATAAATAATATTACTACAGTATTTATAGCTGTACTAATGCTATCCCAGCAGGAAGGTCAGGATCCCATGTGAGCTGAGGGGAGGAAAGGGATTCAGACAGGAGCACGCTGACCTTCTGGTGGAGAGGAGCAGGGTACACTTCTTAGCAAGAGCCTTGCGGTGAGAGGCTTCATGCTGGCAGGGAGCTGGCAAAAGCTCTAGCTTACCAGTGCCCCCACCATCCTAGAAAGTCAGGCCATAAATGCTTTTGCACCCCTCCAGCACTCTGCAAAGTCTCTTTCCAGGCCTTCCGGCAAATTTGTGTAGCAAGAGTTATCAGACCACTCTTGCTGTCTTGTATTCCCCATGTGGAGATGGTAATTCCAGAGGGTTTCATAATAACCTCCACGCTTTTTGACCTGCACATTTTGAAGAAGCCAATGCCCAGTTCTCTGAGGTGGTCCCACCAATGTCATTCCCCCAGAGAGGTGGGGGATGCTGAAGTGGGCTGTAGAGGGGTAGCGTGAAGATGGTCTGTCTTCCCACTGCTGTGCTGCTTCTCCAGTTGAGTTGTAGTGGGATATTCCACTCATGTTGTCTCATTTTAAGGTATTTCTCCTCTTCCCTCTTTCCAGTTGCTGGTTTTCCCAAGCAGAAAACCCCCCAGGCCTTTCCAACCTCCCAACAGCAAAAGCCTTTCTTGGAGGAGACTTCAGTGGGGTGACTCAGGGAACCCCCAGAGCGTACCTGGACTGAGCGGTCAGAACCTAGTGTTTGCAAGTTGTTTCTCCAAGTTATTCTGTGGTGTGTGTGTGCCAAAAAAATCCCACAACGGCCCATGGTTGCCTCGCAGCCATCAGCATTCATGGCATTCATGCCAGCAGAGCTTCCCCTTCCCTCCACGCTCCCCTTCCAAGCACTCTTCCACCCTTCCCACGCTTCAGCTTGGCACAACCAGATGAAGAGCAGGAGAGCAAAGGACAACCCCAAACCAGTCCTTGAATCAGATGAACCCTTTGCTCCATAGGGATCTCACATGACAACTGATTTTGGGCTCTTGCAGGCCTACAGAGAAAAGGCTGTGTCTGCGACGTACTGGGGCTCCGATTCTTCACGCACAGTGGGAGCTCCTGACCTGTGCCGGAGGCAGCAGGCAGTAGGTTGGACCTTCGGAAATCAGATCTTTTACTGTTCAACTGTATCTAAAGGGAAGTTGGCCTGTATCTGAAGACAGCAGGCAGAAGAGGGAGGAATAAAGTTACATTTGTGCTCAATCTGACCTACTAAACCAAACAGCCCAATGTGAGCATTGCGATGTAGTATCTTCGCCTCCTACAGGCTTGGATTTAAAAAAATGGTTTTCAAAACCTTCCTGTAGGTCATGCTGAATCTTTTACTCGTCTGTGCCTTAAAATAAACAGGCTGCTTTAGCTAACCCAAGTTGGGTCTGGCTGTCCCTTTGGGGAGATTCCAGCTGACCCTGTGGAAGGGAATGTTACCTCTGTCCTGTCTGCTGGGAGAAGTGAACACCCTTGTCCAGATGAGAGCTTGGCTACCGGGCCCAGGGGGCCAGCTGGGGCTCTGCAGAGCCATGGGGAGATGCCGAACATGTGCCCTGGCTGCCTGGTGTCCAGTTCCTCAGGAGTCCTGCGGCTGCAGGCAGCACCTCCTGTTCTCCCCAGCAGGCACTCATCGCCGCACCGCCACGGCTGGGCGCCTCTCGTTCTTTAATTACCCCTCTCACATAATATACTTGAAATAAAGACATCTAATGTGAAGAGGGAATAATTCACAGAAAGGTCTGGTAAGCAACTGAGGCACTTGCAATGCAGACTTCCAGCCTCTGTCCCCTCTTATCTCTCTTCCCTCACCGGAATAAAATACAGTCCACAGTGGCATAGGCAGAGCAGGGAAAAGACACATGGACGCAGAGTCCTGCCCTCTGCATCAAGCAAGCCAGCAGAATATCCTGCAGAGAGCAAGACACCCAAAGCTGCCATCTCTTTTCGAGGCTCCTAACTCCAACCTGCAAGGTGATGCCCATGTCCTCACGTGCCTTGGTGCTTGTACCGAGGCGCTGGCCAGGGGATGGGAGGCCGGAGGAGGTGGAAACCGAGAAAGGGGAAATCTTCTCATACCCAACTGGTGTTGTCCTCTCAGCCAGAGGGACAGGGGTCCTGCTCCTCATCTCTTTGTGTAGTTTATATATAATAGACATGGGGAGAAACAAATCTGTAAGGAAGGCAATGGTTGGCTTTAACACTGCTCCCTGCAAAAAATTCTGGCAAGGCTTTGGGGCACTCTTCACCCCCACCCCCAAGGACTTTTCATTTCATTCCAGATCAAGCACATCTCCACTCAAGTTTCAGTATCACTGCCAAGACTGCGTGAAAGCAGGTTTTTTGCATTTTCAATATGACCTGATTCTCACAGAGGCTCTAACTACTATGGGCAGACACAGCTAGCAGCTGCTCTGTGTCCAGTGCTGCCCGTGCCACCTGCATACCCATGGCTCATCACAGCCCAGAGGCCTTTTCTTGCTTTCTTTCTGGTATTTCTACCTTGACTAACAGGATCATCCTTCTTGAGAGTCTGGAAACTTGTAAAACATCAGTCGTTTAACTAAGAGACAGGTTAGCCTCACGGACCTGAGCCATCGCAGTGCTGGTGTGCCCACTATGTTGTTTCCTGGAGAACTTCTCCTCTCCTTGGTACTTCCCTGCAGCCATTGATTTTCTGGAAGTATTTGCCAGAAGAACAGGTTGTATTTTTCAGAGTTAAAGAAGGGAGGGACAAAAGAGGGGGACAGTCCGTTTTGCTAACAGCAGCACTCAATCCTCAGCTGCTTGGAGTGATGAAGACCCCTGGTCCCCAGGCTCTGCTGCTGCGCCAAGTCCCCCCTCCTCCCTGCCGATGGCAGCGAGCCGACAGACCGCTTGTCTTTCCCTTGCCTTAGTCAGACATAATGGAGGGGCTGACGCAAGCCCATCACCAAGCCGGCTGGTGTAAACCGTGCCGGGAGGGATCCTCAGACATGGCGAGCGAGGATTTATGTCTGGAAGTCCAAGTCACTGCCTACTCCAGACAAGCGAACTGTGGCAGAGTGGGCAAACAATTCATATTAAGTGGAAAGATATTTATGGATGCAACCGCAAAATGCTTGCTGTGGGTTTCTCACCAGCTCTAAAAATAAGTGGCTGCCTACTCGGTTCTTTCTGCCTTTGATGGCAGCTGTAATATTTGTGGGACTTCAGTACATACACCTAGCCTCAAAGCAAGAAGTGCGATTTAAGGGGTTGGAGGAGCACCTAAAGAAATGCAAGCGCTGGCTGGACTTGGCCACTTCGGATTGCTGCTCGGTGCAGCCAGGTGGGAAGTGGAGCCAACTCTCGGCTTCGTGCAGAGCTGCAGCAGAGTAGCACAGCCTTGGGGCTGCCCAAAGGCAGGTGGGCTGGTCTCAGCCAAGGTATTGCACTTGGACGCTGACCTTGATTTCAGTGAAGTTGTCCACAGCAGATGCTCGGAGGTCAAGCCAGCTGCAGACTCCTGGGATATTTGCTTATACCAAAAGCATGCCCTAGTTCAGGATGTTTCAAAGAGCACTACACACCAGCAGAGTGCTGCAAGGCAGATTGACCAGAACTAATGCCCTTGCACTGGTACCAGGGTTAATATTTTCATCTCATACCTGGAATCAAAATATCCTGCTGTTATTTAGCCCTGCCCCACCTCTGACCATCCTCCCCGTGCTGAGGTTTAAGGGCCCCTAATGGAAGCTTCTCAGAAAAGACCAAGTGTAAACATAATAAAGGACTATAAATAATCAGCAAAAATGAGCGCTGAGATGTGTTTTGATAGAGCTATTGGAGGAAAAAGCTTTTTTTTAATGGAAAATATGAACTAGAATGGAAGTAAAATGAGATTCAGCCTAAAAAAATGCATGGTCCCCTCTGAACAGGGGAAGTGTTCTAATAAAAACCTGAACTATTTGAAGAGCTTGGGAGGGCAGTGATGTTAAGGAGACATCCCTGGGATTTGGGGCAAAGTCACTGACACTTGGCAGGGAGCTGTTTTTTCCATCTCCAGCTCTCAGATATGGTTTTTACTCCCCAATACCTCAAGTAAAAGGAAAATTATGAAGATTTTAAAATAAAAAACTAGTGGAAACATTCATTTGGGTCTCCACCTTTACCCACCTGCCAGCATGTATGAAGTGTGGAGAAACTTGATGACCTTTGAGACTCCTGCGCTTTGCTCAGGTTTGGTTCAAAAGCTGCTGCAGGAACAGCACAGAGGGAAGGCTGCGGGTGAGGCACAAAATTCAGGGTAAACTTTTCCAGAGTCCGGTCTCTCCACTGAGGAGAGCCACCCTGCAGCAAGAAGGAGCCGCTGGGTGCAGGAGGGCAAGGAGAGGACCCCATGGAGCCCACCAGTGCGGCAGCCGGCACCCCAGCACATCACTGGGGACTAAGATTACAAACCCCACTCCACTCTGAAGTAAAAGCAAGCCATCTCCTCACCTTGCCAAATTCCTGGGTCCAGCACCTCCTGCCAGCGGGTCTGCCATTGCTGATCCGGATTTTGTTCTTCCTTCTACAGTATATGTCAGGGGAAGAGGTAAACAACTTCACCTCTAGTTTCCCAGCGTTCACAGCTCTGGGAAATGTACTTCTCCCTCAGGACATGGCTGGCAGGAGCAGGAACAAGGGGAGGGGGTCCTGAGGCCCCGGCAGCACACCAGGGAGACATGGGCAAAGATGCTGAACAGCTGCAACCCCCTTAGACCTCCCAGTTAATCCAACCTGTTTCCAAGAACACTAATGCCAACCCTCGGGGTTTCCATCCTTTAGGGATTTGCAATCCATTGTGGATCAAGGATGAAACCTTTCCCTGTTGTTCATGGTTCGGTGTCCCCCAGGCTGGGAGACTCAGTTAGCCAGGGCAAGCTGTCACCCCAGGCCCCTGGGGAGCCGCTGGCTGGTGGGAAGAGTCTGGCACAGCAGCAGCCGAGGACCAGAAGCCTCCTGAGCATCCCCAGCATCTCACAGATAGACCTCACATGCTGGATGGCTTCAGTGTCACCCAGCATCTCTGCACAGCCCAACATCTGGTGTGTGCACTTTCCCTTTGGAAACACAGAAGGTGAGAGTGTGATCTAGAAAAGAGAGGATTTTCTAAACAGAAGCAGCTGCTTTCCTTTCCTCCAAGATCTCAGCAATAAATATGGACTGTCGGCACCCTATGCATCATGGCTTGTCCAAACCATAGGTTTCAAGTCTTCCCCTGAGCTGGAAGACAGGGACAGGGAGCAGAATGAAGCCCCCATAATCCAAGAGGAAATGGGTAGTGTCCTGCTGCACCACTTAGGCACATATTAGTCCACGGGTCTGGGTGGGATCCACTCAAGGGTACTGAGGGAGCTGGTGGAAGTGCTCACTACACCACCTTAAATCATTTATCCGTGGTCCTGGATAACTGGGGAGGTCCCAGTTGACTGGAGGTTGGCAAATGTGATGCCCATCTATAAGAAAGGCCAGAGGGAGGATCTGGGGAACTACAGGCCTGTCAGCCTGGCCTTGGTGCCAGGGAAAGTCATGGAGCAGTTCATCTTGAGTGCCATCACACTGCACATCCAGGACAACCAAAAGATCAGGCCCAGTCAGTATGGGTTTATGAAAGGCAGGTCCTGCTTGACCAGCCTGGTCTCCTTCTGTGACCAGTTGACCCGCTTAGTGGATGAGGGAAAGGCTGTGCATGTCGTCTCCCGAGACTTCAGTAAAGCCTTTGACACCGTTTCCCACAGCGTTCTCCTGGAGAAACTGGCTGCTCATGGCCTGGATGGCCATATAGAATCATACAATCATAGAATGTTTTGGGCTGGAAGAGACCTTTAGAGGTCATCTAGTCCAATCCCCTTGGGTATGCTGGGTAAAAAAACGGTCTGGGTGGCTGGGCTAAAAAGAGTGATGGTGAATGGAGCTAAATCCAGTTGGCAGCCGGTCACAAGTGGTATTCCCCAAGGCTCAGTGTTGGGGCCAGTTCTGTTCAACATTATCACTGATCTGGATGAGGCCATTGGAGTGCACCCTCAGTAAGTTTGCAGGTGGCACCAAGTTGGACGGCAGTGTTGGTCTGCTTGAGAGTAGGGAGGGTCAAGAGAGGGATCTAGACAGGCTGGATTGATGGGCCAAGGCCAACTGTATGATGTTCCACAAGGCCAAGTGTCGGGTCCTTCACTTGGGTCACCACAACCCCATGCAATGCTACAGGATTGGGCATGTGGCTGGAAAGCTGCTTGGCGGAAAAGGACCTGGGGCCATCCTGGCTTGTATCAGGAATAGTGTGGCCAGCAGGACCAGGGAAGTGATCGTGCCCCTGTACCCAGCACTGCTGAGGCTGCATCTCGAATACTGTGTTCAGTTTTGGGCCCCTCACTACAAGAAAGATGTTGCATTGCTGGAACATGTCCAGAGGAGAGCCAAAAAGCTGGTGAGGGCTCTGGAGCACAACGCTGATGAGGAGCAGCTGAGGGAACTGGGGTTGTTCAGCCTGGAGAAGAGGAGGCTGAGGGGAGACCATATCGTCCTCTACAACTACCTGACAGGAGGCTGTAGTGAGGTGGGTGTTGGTCTCTTCTCCCAGGTAACAAGTGGTAGGACCAGGGGAAATGGCCTGAAGTTGTGCCAGGGGAGGTTTAGACTGGATATGAGGAACAATTTCTTCACTAAAAGAATTGTCAGGCACTGGAATATGCTGCCCAGGGAAGTGGTGGAGTCCCCATCCCTGGAGGTATTTAAAAGAAGGATAGATGAGGTGCTTAGGGACATGTTTTAGTGGTGGGATGTCAGTGCTAGGTTAACAGTTGAACTTGATGATCTTAAAGGTCTTTTCTAACCTAAATGATTCTGTAAAATGTAAACATGAATCCCCAAGTAACATCCACTTCACAGGAAGTTTTAAAATCTAAAAATTGCCGTGTTGAGGCCTTCTGACTCAGACAAAATTTCCAACGTTTGTGTATTAGTTCTCAGCTGGGATAGGGAGGAAATAAAATCCAAATATCAACATCTCCCGCAAGCTGGTAACATCCATTTTGCCTGGGACAACAACTACCAAAGCAAACCAAAAGGTCCTTAAAGGTAGGACCAATGTCCAACATCTTCATCATACCTACAAATTAGGAAGTGTGGTGTTCTTGTCTCTGCTTGAATTAATATCAGGTAATTAGCGCATCCCTACAGTAACGCTGCACAGGCACCAGCTGGAGGGATAAATTACAGCTCGGGAGCTGATTTCCCAAACAAGCCGTGGCAGGCACGCAGCGCAGGCTGGGGCTGGAGCCCAGCCAAGCGCGGGAGCGGCGCTACTGCCATCGGCTGTGGGGAAATAACAAGAGCAATTTTCAGTAACTGTTTATATATAAAAAAAAAAATAGCAATATATTTTCATGTTTCAGTGTAATTGGAATGAGTCCTCTTGACTTTGCCAGCGACTGTGCTGAGATGTGTAACAGCTTCAAGTCAATGGGTTTTGCCATAACTTTAGGTGACTACAACCGAGTGCCACTTTATTTATTCATCAAGGGGGATTTGTCAGGGGAGGAATACCACAATTTGAATTATCACCGGAGAGAGAGGTGCTGACAACTGTGCTCAGGTTTTTAGTACCTAATTAGCGGCGTGCTGGAACTGCACCTCCTCTCATTACGCCTGATTACAGCCTCATGCCGTTTTGTAAAGAATTAGCGCAATGTTTATAAAACCCTTCTTCAAGAGTTTGTTTCTGACTTTTTCTGCCTTGCTGCCAAGTTGTTCACCTCCCCTGGGTGGGGCGGGGGGACACACACACAAGAGCTGATATTTTGACAAGGAAAAGGGTGGTGGGGGTGCTGGGGAGACGTGCCCCCCAAGGCGGTGGCTAGCTCGGGGGAGCCACCCTAGCAGCGGGCTGGAGAGGCAGCAGCCACCTCAGGCAGGAGCGGCAGCACCCCATGAGCAAGCGACTGGGGAAACTCCATCGCCCTTCATTGGAAACCAACGCATCGAACTGGAGCGTTGTTTGGGTGACAGCAACTCGCTCCCCATCATGAGCAGAAAGGCACAACTTCCCAGGGATCCATCTTGCATCCCTTCATTACTTGTCAATGGAAAAGCAGGAATTCCCAGCGCTGGTCGCGTGCCCTTCCTTAGGCAGAAAGCGGTCCTCTAGCAAGCTCGGGCTGTTACTGCAGCAGAAGTGAGGCAGGCTCGCTGTTACACCCGGCAGCAGCACGACAGCCGTGTACAGTAAAGCTGCTGCTGTAAAACACAGTTTGTTTTAGCGTGGCTTTTCCTCCTCGCCTTAGCTGGCATCTGCTGGGTTTCACGGGTGATGCTGGCTGGGGAAGGCCGATGCCCCCAGCCCCCACCACCATGGCTTAATTACAGCAGCAGGAAACCCCAATGTGCCTGCTATGCAGGACAAAACATGAAAATGGCAATGCCAAGAATGAGGAATCCCACGGCAGATGGAAATCCCCACTACCAGAGGGAAAAAACCCCCAAGGAATTAGAAATAATATTTAACTAATAGCATCACCAAATACAAAAATGCAGTTTCCACCACTGTCACGGGGAATGCAAGTATGAATCTGAGCTCAACAGTAGTGAATGCCTCCTATTTGAGTGTCTGATATCCTCCATACATAATGATTGCTATGATTGCCCTTCCACAGCAGGTAGACCCCCAGCCCCACTGGGTTGATGCTGCTTAAAGAGATGGCAATAGCCTGGTCCCCCCTACAATTTAAAGATAACACAGTAATTCACTGGGAGATATAAATGGATGTGAGAGGTACAAATTTAAAATTAGAAAATGATTATGATATTATTAGCAGCAGACACAGTACATCAGATGATTTTACAGGTGAGTTTCAAGGATAATTTTGCTTAGGAAGAAGATAATGAAGTGAAGTCATCTTGCCAATGCTTTTAGTTTACAAATTACTAAATTTTAGGCAGAGCAGTCATATGATGCATAAATGGAGACAAAGGAAAAGATATTGTGACTTTGTTAGGAAAATTAAGCTGACGTGGTTGTCCAAGCCAGAGTGCAGATAGAGATGAGGAGCAGACCACTGGTAGGGAGCCTTGGAGCTAAAGCACGTAGGTTTTGCGTAGTGCAACGCACTGCATGGGAGAGGGGGTGCCCAGGCTGAACACAGAGTAAGGGGTAGCGTCCTCTCCGGGAGGCAGCTTTGCTGAGGCCCTGGTGAAGGGTAACTCTGTGCTACACCAACTGCAGTCACAGGGTTCTGTCTACCTTGAATCTGTGAACCTGCAGGTCTCAAGGGTGGGACTCAGGAGTCACAAGCCAAATGCTGGGGTTAGGGGTTAGACTTGAGCCTGCGGCAGAAGCATCCCACTGCTGAGCCTGGGCAAGGAGAGGCCAAGCACTTCTGGTCTGAATGCAAAGGGAACAAGTCTGAGACCAACTCCAGAGGAGGAGGGTGAGAGGAAGAGGAGAGCAGGACTAGAGCTGGTGGGATGAGTCAGGCTGGGAGTCAAGGAGCCGACCTTGTAAACCCCTGCTACCAAAACCCATCCATGCAAACCCAATGCAGATGCACAAGAGGTCACATTAGGTAATAATAGTTCTTTGGTTTTAAAACATGGAAAGTGGAAGCCAGGCTATTGTCTGTGGTACATGGTGGGTGGATGAGAGATAATCATCACAAATTGAGGAGAGAGAAGTTCAGACCTGCAAGGAGAAACTTCCACATTGAGAACAGTCAAGCACAGGTTGCCCAGAGAGGTTGTACAGTCTTGGGCATTTTCAAGACCCAAATGGAGAAGCCCTAGGAAACCTGGTCTGACCACAGATGCTGTCTGAGCACAGCTTTGGGAAGGGAGCAGTTTCTGCTCTTTCACTAACCAACTGTTTAATTCCCCAGAGTTAAAAGCAAACGAGAGGATGGCATGGGAAAGCAAATAAAAACACTCGCCACGGGGAGGTGTGACACAACAGAGGGTTAAGTGGGAAACAATCTCCTCCAGCCTGGGGAGCCAGAAGTGTGCTCCGAGGTCACCTATTTTCTTCAGAAAGTCTGTGTGAAGCCCACTTGCAACCTCCTATGACTCATCGCTTTTCATACCAAACTGTTCGGAATATAACCATCCTATCTCCTGCTCTGTTAGCTCAAATGCCAGGTTTTTTACAGATCCAAAGTTTCCATTCCTTCTAAGGACTGATAAATTACCCGCACAAGAAAATACCTCTGCTTCCCCCTGTTGCCTTTCATTGAAATCCAGAAAGCCACAAACAAACTCCAGTATTATCAAGTTTGTAACATCAACCACACAACAGGTAGAAATGGGAGGAGGGCAATCTTAATCCAGCCTCCTGGTGCATGTGCAATAACACCCAAACACTTAGACTGAAGCAACTGTAGCATGTGAAGACCTTAAACAATCACGGCAGCCTCAGACGTTTATGTCGTCTTAAATCCTCATGACTACTCAGTAGCCTGGGGGGGAAGGGCTGCACCAGGTGGGATCTCCTGCCACTGAAGAGTTCATATACCAAAGTTATGCCCAAGTCCTGGAATCCAGGCTCTCCATAAACCTGGGAGGCAAGCAAACTGATTGCTCTCTTCGCTCTGCAGCTGTTCCACCACAAATTGGTGAACAACATTTCCACAAAGCATTTAAGTTTTCACGACTCGCTGGTTTCTGACAAAATTAGCTTTGCTGGAAAATTCCTACCCAGTTGCAGCTCTGAAGACGCAACTACAGAAATACAATAGGAACTGACCCTCTTCAGAAGGCACCGTACCCCACTAGTGGATTTTACCCTGGCCCTTGACACCTTGGTGATCTCCATTCTGTTGATTCTAATCAGAGAGAAAAGGGTGGGATTTGAGAAAGTTGGGGCACATTCCATTGGCGCTGTGAAGATCAGGAGTAGCACGATGGATCTGAGCCAGTGTCTTACTGGAAGCTCGCATGGAGCTCAGGGTGGCGGGGCATTAGGTTTACTGTGACAAGTGTGGCTTGGTAGGTGGCCCAGTGCATGCTCAACGAGCCGGAACTTCTCCAGAGCTCCCTCCTGCAATCCCATTGCTTGCCCAAGCAAACGGCTGGATTTTATTTTCGACACCGAAAGAGAAACATGTTTCAACAGAACTAGATTCCCTTTTCTCACAAAGCGGCTCATGCAGCCCTGCTTTTAAGAGCATGTGTCACTGACATGAAGGCAACCACTTTCCCTCACAACAGCACTCTAAATCAAAAAATCGCCAATATTAGTCCTTGGTGAAATTCCTGACAACAGTCAAATACTTGGCACATATCGTATGTGGCGTTGGCTTGGTTTAATGAGAGGGTTTGAATTCTGAGGCAGTGTAATGTTCTCCTGACGGGACAGCCAGAGCCGTACCGGGAGCCCGGGTAAGAGGGTGTCCCGACAGGACCGCCTGCTCTCTCCGGTGGGTATCGCTGGGAAGTCACTGCAGGTTAGTCCCAGGGTGAACCCTTCAATTGCCTTTTCATGAAATGACGAATTTGGATAAATCTGCTCCATAACCACGGTGTTTCAGTTTGCCTTGTTCTTGAGCAATACGGGGCAACGCGTATCACAGTTTGTATGGAGTACACACATTACATACAGCAGCCAGCTTTTCTCTTCGCTTACCCGTTCTAATCCAGCAACAGGAACACCAGATTTAGTTTTTATTCTCAGGGCTCTTTGAGCACAGGACAGGCATTTAGGGAAAGGCCAATATTTACACCCAGCAACCAAGGCATGATTTACAAAAACAACCCCCCCAAACCCTCCAGTTAGCTGGCCATTCTGTAGCTCAGAATTGCACTTTATTAAATCAGGATTTTCATAAATGTTTATTTCAGTATTTTGTGAAAGACATACACAGTTTCACAGAATTACAGGTATGTATTTATATAAATTTGTAATTTAGTTTTATTACATGTCATAGAAGGGGTCTTTTCTTCTCAAATAGCATATATGCTTATGAAAACAAAAAACCCCTAAGGTCGACAGTATAAGCAAACAGAATAACCACAGTTCTCCAAGTATTATCAATTCAGTTTTGAAGATTTAAAATTCTATATGTAATAAGAGGGCTATTAGTGAACTGTGAATGAACTCATCTTAACTAGGTTTGACTGAATTCGTAAACTCAGTTTGAGTTTGAAACTCCTTCGAGTTTTTAAAGGAATCGAGATTTTTTGTGAATGCTTTCTGCAAGCCCCAAATAGTATATGAAGGAAACTAGACTAAATTCTGGTGGAAGATTTGTGCAATTAACTAAGCACAGTGAAGTTATGAGCAAAGATGGTTTTCAAAAGACTATTTAAAGAAGATGGAGCTTCTCTCCCATACTTTGCATGTGCAAGCTCTGCTGTCGATGTATTTTTATATGAATAGCACTGGTCATCCACTAACACAAGTCTGCGCTCACCTAGGTTTGAATACGCCATGCTGTTACGCCACACTTGGAACTTTCCTAACACTTTTTGACCATTGCTATTACTAACTCCAGTGATTTTAAGAAAACTAGGATTTAATGCAAATATTTCTTTTCAATTATACGGAACCGTAGCTTTTCACCACCATCCATGAGATGGATTCTTTACCTCATGTGAGGCTACTGAAGACTTCTATTAATAAATCAGGCCAAAATTGTCAACTCTATGTAAATAGTTAGGCTTGCAGCTCTGTATTAGGCATCTACAATAAAATGACCTTTCCAAAGGCACTGAGATTATGTACCTCCTTTTCATTTTAGGGGATTTTTACTGTTAACACTGAAAAAATATGCGGAAGACAAGTAGAATTTTAAACCATATTGAGACAATTAGCTTCAGGCACTTGCATTTCAAAAGTTTTTGGTTTTAAATACATAGCCTGTTTTCCAGGATAAAAGTAGCAGTTTGAAAACATCCATATTTAGATACTGCAGAGTTTAAGCATTTGCATGTCTACATTCAGCTTACATTTGCACAAGTATGTCAAAATATTTTTTAATTCCTCCTCACACTTTAGGAGAAACATTCAAGAACTGACAGATTTGTGGAAAAAAAACCCTCAAGTTGGCCATTAGCAAGAGTCAGTGATTTACATATAATTATCTAGACATCCACAACAGACCAATCTGCCAAATAAATGGAATGCTAATGTGACAGCTGACTTCTAATCTCTACATCTTCCTTACTATAATTAAAAAAATAACAGCAACAAGGGGAAACCAGCACTGATCTAAGGAGACTCAGGACTCTCATTCACCTAACTTAATCACCTACGAGAAGGATTTCAGTAAATTATTAATCACAAAACATCAAACTCAATTTTCAACGAAAACCATCTCCAGCCTCAAAATTCAGGTAGACCTTGCTTACAGAGTGGGGAAAATGCCTCATTACTTTTCATTTCACCAGAAAAGGTAAGTAATTTGCATTGAATCAGCTTCTCCAAGACGATGCTTATGGAGAGCTGTTGCTTCTTGAGGGTCCATACACTCTTAGGGAGCCCATAGAAGGTTTGTTCTCTCAGATATTCAAGACCACAAACTTTCAGCACTCCTTGCTTCCGCAGGAATTACTATGGATTTTGCACTGTACTATCTTTGGTCCTTATTGACAAAGCTGTTTAAAATACGTAACTCCTATTAAATCCAATGATTCCTTGGATTTTTGTAATATAACTCCTATTAAATCTAATGATTCCTTGGATTTTTGTAATCTCTCTGCATGCTGACCCCTACAAGCTAATCCAGCCCTTGAGGGAACTAAACAGAAAACACAGTGCTGCTCTTGGTACGTAGCCGTGGAACATCACACAGTGCTTTCTATCCATGCCCTGCCAGCAATGGAAACTGGAGTCAGATCGTGGTTTAATGAGATCATCTCATGAGCAGATGCTAAATGTCCCTCAGTTAGAAATCACCAAACAGAGCAAGTTAGAACAAGGATGACTTGGTATATAAAAAAACCACCCACGGGACGAGTAAGTCCTAGAAGCTGCCGTACCCATTACACCCGAGTGGAAAAGCAGGCAACCAGCTTAATGTAGCCTCCTACCCAGTCTTACCTCCAATTTCGCAAGGAATGTTTTGTAAGGTAGAATTTTTATGTGCACTTCATGCAGGTGGCTGCAACGCTAGGCTACGGCAGAGTAATTGGCAGGGGGGGTGGGGTCCTCCAGGGAAGGTTTGTGGCACCACACGTTTTCTTGGAGGGAAACACCCAGGTGGGGCTGGATTATTCGGGACTCTGGAGAATGACATTCAGTGTCCCCATAAACCCAGGACTACTTTTTTTTTTTTTTTTTCTGGGACACATGGCAGCTGTGTTTTCACATTATTCCTTCTCAATTTCCCAAACTGAAGTTGATATTTTTGCAGCTAAAGACAAAAATACTCGTGTGCTGTAACTATTATCATGGGTATGTTCTTTATGGATAAAGTCTTCTGTTGAACAAACAGCCGTGTCTTCCGATGTATGTAGAATGGTCATTGGTTTTAGATTTCAAGGCTCTGGGACATTTCTCATCTCACTCTAACCCTTATTAATAAGCTCTCAGTATGCTAGTTAGTTTTATTTTGAAAGTTCCCAAATTTGGCCAAAAGCGGTGTTTCACTGCTTTATATGCTTTAAGAACCACTATTACTCACTGAGGCACAAAATTATCATGCATTGTATTTTTTTTTAAATGCCCAAGTTCTTTTTTAACCTTTTTTTCCCTCAAATATGTATAATCTGGCACACAATCCCCTAATGAAGAAAGATAAAAGACAGCTTACGAACTACACAGTCACTTTTCATTTCTCCTCTGGTGAATTATGAATTTTTCTATAATGTAATATATATTTTAAAAAAAAAAAAAAGAGAGGCTAACTGGTGTTGCGATGTCCTGGTTTTGGCTCGGATAGAGTTAATTTTCTTCATAGTAGCTGGCATAGTGCTGTGTTTTGGATTTAGTACTAGAAGAATGTTGACAACACACTGATGTTTTTAGTTGTTGCTAAGTAGTGTTTAGACTGGCCAAGGACTTTTTGAGCTTCTCCTGCTTGGCCAGGTGCATAATAAGCTGGGAGGGAGCACAGCCAGGACAGCTAACCCAAACTGTCCAAAGAGCTATTCCATACCATATAACGTCATGCTCGGGGTGAGTTAGTCGGTCGATTGGGGGGGAGAGTGATCGCTGCTCGGGACGGGCTGGGCATCGGTCAGCGGGTGGTGCGCAATTGCATTGTGTATCACCTGTTTTACATATTCTGTATATTCTCTTACCATTATTATTATCATTATTGTTATTCTTCTCTCTTATTAAACTGTCTCTATCTCAACCCATGGGTCTTACTTTTTTTTCCAATTCTCTCCCCCATCCCACTGAGGGAGGGGGGAGTGAGCGAGCAGCTGCGTGGTGCTGAGTTGCCAGCCAGGTTAAACCAGGACATGCGATATATGTGCGGAACATACTTCTTGATCTCAACCCGCAGTCCCCACCTAATACTCTGCAATTCAGAAAAAGTTACCAGAATCTTATCACCAAAAAAAAGTGAGTGAATACATAGCCTATACATACCAAAACTGTATCCTCAAAATGGTCTCCCTTTTATCCAAAAAAAGGGAATGAAAAGGAGCAGTGGCCAATCCCAGAGCCTTGCATATGCTTAGTCCTGGCAAATGCAGTTCTTCTCTAGATACTCGCTGGAGGTTCTTGGTGGCTGCTCTGAAAAATCTGGGTCCTGCTAGAATACCCTGGGATTAGCAAAGACAGTGACAGTGACACCTCCCTGGTATCTGGCTCCTAACAGCTCTTAACGCAACCTGCTACTCATTCTGTTGGGACTCTGCGTAATCTCGCTGTGCCGCCATGCTGAACTCCAAGCAAACTCAAAAATCATCTGTAGGGCATCTCTATAAAACAAATGTTTCCTTTTTCAAATACATTTCTGGTTGTGTGATAATCTTAGGGAGAAATGTCGAATGCCTTTCAGAGTCTGCTTAAAAAGAGGAAGAAAGGGGTACACCAAGGTTGTGTTTGTTCAATCCCATGACTCCAGAGAAGTGGTTTTGATATTGAAGAGTACTTTCACCAGAGAGGCAGGAGGATTAGAAGACAAAAAACTCCAGATATTTTCAGTGCAAAAAAAAATAAATCTTAAACGTTGATCTCATCTCTGGAATACAGCGCAGTAATTTAGCGAGCATTGCCTGTAGCTGCGTAGCGGCAGTCTTCCTCGACATGAAAGATGCAGAGGGAAGACTGACATGACATAACATTAGGATAATCAGCTCCCAGAAACACAAATAAACGTGCACGCATGAAACTATGTAACTCGAGCTGAATGTCGTTAGCACATCTCCTGAGAGCTGATTAAAGCAGCCATTACAATACAGCAGCGTCGAGTGAAAGGGAGTTGAAATAGCGTAGCGATCACAGCTCGAAGCAGTCACGGGTATCAGCCTGGGTTACGATGTGACGACATTCAAATTCTGAAGAGCCGATACTTGACAGCAGTGAGATTTTCAGGCATCCGTGGATATTGAATCACTCAGTAATACAGCATGTTAATAGAATAGTCGGAGGTCTTCGGGTTTTTTCTAACTTAAAATCAGTAACCGAGAACACAGAAATGAATCCCAGTGAACAGCTGAAAAGGCTTTGTAGATCAGACCATTAAGAGATTCTATTCCATTTGACTGACATATATGCACGAATTGTGTCTGGGGGAGCACGCATTAATACAATCATATCAACCTAACAAATTTGTGTACAGAGGGAAATTTCAAATTTAGGCTTAAACAGCAAATCAAACACACACACACAAAGGCACAGCTCTCCAACAAGCAACAAAAGCCTAGCACGGCAGGATGTTTTGAGCACCCCCTAAATTCTCCAAACACCAGAAATCTGCATTAAACATAGTATTTTGTCTTTTGGGGAACTGCTGCTTTTATATCTAGCGTGTTAGGAAATAATTGTAAAGCTACTTCTCCGTATTCTCTGACAGATGCTGCTGCATGTTTCCTCTCCTGGATTACATCCCTGTGGAATGCAGATCAAGGGCACGACTGATGATCCTTCTGTAATTACAAGCTCCCTAATGCTGCCAACACAAGTTCCATACAACAAGCTAGGTAAAAAGGACCTTGCCCTTTTCTGAGCCGTTACAATCTCTTATGCAGGCAGCAATCACAAGCCATTACAGGGAAGGAAAGTATAATTTATTTGTACTTTTGGGAAGAAACTGGATGATCTTACTCAGTTCATTTCAAAACTGGTGATGTCTGCAAACAATCCTCCTTAGATATCCAACATATTCTTACACAAGTTCCCCCAAAGGGATTCATCAACTAGAATAGCAGATTCTTAGGTGTAGCCTAAAAATTAGCTCACTGAATAAAAAAAAAAAAAAAAAAAAAGGTCAGAGGCAGAAAATTTTGCAGACATTTTTGACTATAGACCAAAGAAAGTTTATTTCTGCCTCACCACACTCTATCATTAAGACTGGGAACAATAGATTCAGAGAACTCTGTATTTAAAAGACGGAGCCTGTGTTTGTTTCCATGGTAGTTGACTTGCATAGTTCATTTGTAACAATCAATCAGCAGCAAAGCTGCTGCAAAACGAACAACCCTTGAATACAGATTATGCAGAATATTAATTTCAGTAATAATTGAGTACTTGGAGGCTTGCATGTGAAGAGACTAATGTATTATACATCTCACATTATGCTGCGAGAGGTTAGAGGACTTTGAAGCCTTACAAGACAGAAACCATAAATGTGCATATTGCATTGTCAGGAGGGAAAACAGAGACTGAATTTCTAAGAGACACAAACTTAAGATCAACCCAAACGTGGGGGGAAAAGCGGACAGCTTACACTGTAAAGCCACTCTTCGAAAGCAAACAAACTGTATCTGGGTTACTTAAACTTTTAGAAAAAAAAGTCACAAAAGTGTCTGCAATGTAATACTGCAACCCACGGGTTATTAGTATGTACCAAAAAAAAAGAAGTTTTCTCCTCTCACAGATAAAGGTAACTGAAGAGATACATCTATCGCTGCTTTAATCTATGAATGCATCTAAAGGGATGACATGCTAGTTTCAAACAACTGCTCTCAGGCAGTTAAAAAAAGAACAACAAACCCAAAAATGGAAAAAAACCCAACCAAAAAAACCCCAAACCCCAACCACTCACCCACCCAATCCTTTTTGGCATCCTCAGTTGTTGATGCATTTTCAACACCTTCTAGAAAGTTCCCACTCTCAGTCTTTCAGCCCAAGCTGAATTCTGTCACTGAACAAAGTCAGCAGTTAGAACAGAAAAAAAATGATGTCACCTTTTCATGTGTATAAGTAGACAAAGCTTTGTGTGTAAGAGAATTCATCCCTGTTCTTCTATAATCCATGATGTGGAGATATGCTATACTAAGGGACAACTACTAATTTTGAATGAACAGTTATGAAGAAAGTTATGAGGATCTGTTTATGACATTAACTGTATACAGTTAAGATTCTTCTGGTAAGGGCAATTGAAAATTTCTGTAGAAAAAGGTAAGAAGCAGCAAAGGTAATTAAGTCCTGGTGAATGAAGACTGAAGATTTCACACATCAAAATTTCTTTTAGTTACAAGGATGAGGTTAATCATAAGTCTATGCATGACCATCTTAAACCTACAGCTGAGAGACCAGACCAAATAGCACAAGATAAAGTTCCTTTAATTTTAATAAGGGAATTATGAAAGTAACTAGAGGCCTCAGACACTTCAGGTTTTAAACTTTACGAACATCACCACAAAAAAGCAACCAAGCACTACAGACTTTCATCTGTATATGATCCAAAGAGTGCATATGCAGCAGTGCTTGCGACGACACTGAGATCGACACGGGGAACAAGCCAGGATGTCCCATCTGGCTTCAAGCTGCTGCTCCAGAAGGATGCAGATCTTCTCTGCACCTTGTGTTATACCTGCCAGGCCTACGCAGATGTCAAAGGGAGCGACAGAAGATCCGAAGTGGCATTGAATCCCTAGGAGCTAACATCCGAATGTCACATAAAGGTATGCAATTCGATTTATGACAAACTTCTGAAAACCCAATTCAATTTAACCATTCATACTTGTACCTGAGGACCTGAAAGTCACTATTTTCATGCAGTTAAAGGCTATGGATGTGGGTGTCACAACTACAAACGTGGCAGGATATGAACTGTTTGTAAAACCCCAAGTTTTTTTACATTTACATTACAAACAGTAGCATATACTCCCAAGTGAAGAACGACTTGATACCAAATCACACATGGATATTGTAACCAGCTGCATCTTCTTCGGATGCTGGACTCCCGTTCTTTGGTCAGTCTCTTATGCTACTGCTGTAAACACTTCTATTCTCCTTTCCTCCTGTTTTCCCTCCCACAAGGCAGTGATCCAAGAAATCCCTTAAGTAACTCGGCTGCATGTTTTATAGCAAGGTACAGATTTTTTTGGAGGAGATGGAAGTCAAGGAAGAACAATATTTCAAAATACTCCCTTCTCCTCTACCTCAGCAACCAACAACTTACTTAAAAACTCATTCTAAAGAAGTATACCACCAAAACCATGGCTGGCACCAAACTATTTTCATAACAACACATCTAGAAATATATATAATGCAGTGTATTTAAAGATGCTTTTCCCTCCATGGCTCAGGGCAGTTAGCTTAACATGGGAAAGTCCGGATACCTCTTAGGTTTGGAAACACTGAAAAGCACAGAAGGCAGCTGACTGATCATTCGGGCTCCACAAAGGATACAGTACTTACCTTTAGAGAACATACTTTATTTAATAGAAGTTTTTTGCTCCAATATACAAAATAGGGGACTGTAGTCCCAATTAACATTTACATAGTTACACAGCAAATACAACAACTGACGACTTTCCCACACTCCCCACTGTATTACAGCCAAGAAAAAATCCTATGTTTTACATACCAATCAGTTATATTTTGTACTTCCTGCCTCTCCTCAGTTTTTTTAAGTTGCAGTTTCTGTTATCAGTCTAATTAAGAACTTAAAATTATTTCAGCTGCACTAAATGAAAAATGAAAGATATAATTTGGAATACTATCTCAAAAATGCTACACAAAATAAAAGTCAGTATCTTATAAAAATACATTGCAGGAGTAAAACCAGTGATACAACGAAAATGTTTTAAATTTTGTTAGGGTATAAAATATTTAGCAACTAGCCTCAGCTTTTAACTGCACAAAAGAAAAAAAAAGTAAAAAAGCAAAAAAGAAAACCAACCCCAAACATTTTTAATTAGCAAAAAGTAATGTGACAGTTCTTTTACAATGCTGTACCTTTAAGTATGCAAAGGACTTCATCCTTCTAACCTGCACCATTGCCCAACTGATTCACCCCTTAACCCTTTTCCCACCGAAAGCTGAAAAAAAGGTTTTAAAATTATTTGAATCCTTCAAGAAAAATCCAATCATATTTTCTGCATCTCCTACAATATTTAAGCTTTACTTTACAGTGCTGGTAGTTTAATCATGATACATAATTTTCTATAAAAGAATTCTAGCCAAACCAAGGCTTTAGAAACTTTGCATTTTACAAAAGCAATTTGTTACAGTATGACAGTTGCTAAATAGCCCAATTTATTTAGTGACCCTGTTAAAGATTTGTTCAACTGAGTGAATAGGTGAAGTCATTTCCTGAGCTAAAAGATACAGGTAAGTAAATAGTCAGTTATAGCAGCAGACAGGAGACATTCTTTTTAAAAGTTGTAACAGTATCAATAAAATAACCTTAGAAAATTACAATAATGTAAAAATCACTAGCTGAAGAGGGAGTGACAGGGACTTCCAAGACCTGATTGCCATAATCTGGAATGCACAACCCATGACTTTCCAGAAATTACATTCAGCTACTGTCAAACAACGTATTGGTTAAGCAGAAGAATGTCAAATCGCAATAGTTCACATTTCTTACAGATCAGCTGTTTTGTCAAGATTTAATTCTTAATGCTGTTTCATAAACCTAAAGCAAGGCAAACTGCTTAGTTTCAGAAATTTTTACCCTACAGGACGTAAGTATTATTACTTTTAAAGGAATGTGGTATCTTCAGTCTTGTGAAATTCCAAGCCTATTTCTTTTTATTACTCACACATAATTTACACCTGAGACCTTGAGTGGTCCTTAAGATAGTCACCCATGCCCTTGGCAACAGAATTGGATCCATTTTTAGGAGAGGGAATAATATTCTGAAAATAGTTTACTTCAATCCAAATCATTCTAATTTGCATAATTATGAAACATTAACAAATTATTAAAGAACTATAAAGACCAGTATACCGCCACTGCACCATCATTTTCTTATGATACGCATTCTTAAAATCTTCTATGTAACAGTTTGATCACTTATTTTCACTCATTAATGGAAAGATGATATTCTAATTTAACTAAATAAAGTACCTCACTTAGATACCAGTTCCTCCAGAAGGAAATCTCTGTTCTGTGTTATTCGTTTTTTACAGACATTGTAGGCATTATTTTTAGAATTTATATTGGCTCTTCTTTAACATTTAAACATAATTAGTTTTAATTCAAATTAATATATAAAATTTCCAATACTTGTTAGAATAAAGGACAATACACAAGATCCTAAGTTACAATAATTTATAAATAAAAATAAGCTATTACAAACCAAATCTTTCCCCATACGGAGATTAAAAGCCATAATCTTGACTGATTGTTCCCGATCATACATTATAAATAACGTAAGCTTCTTCAGAGAAGCAAAACATACTTGCCTCCCCGACACCAGTTTATATCTTCAGTTAAACTACTACCATCAAGAAGGCAATTGTGTTGGGCCCAGATGTATCTTCTTCCTTACGTGTTAACCCTTCCAACCTCATTCTTTTAAACTTAAGCACAGGAAACTAAGTTCACAGAGAGTCCTTTACCTTTTATACACAAAGTCTGTATAAAATACAGATTTCTAATGCTCCTATTGCACCAATCTGGCAGTGCAGTTACAACCCGATTCAAATTCCACTGAAGTCTGTGAAAGATTCTCCAGTGACCTTAATGGGCTTTGAATTAGGACCATAGAGATAGTACTACCTAATGGAAAGCTCCTGCAAGAGTGGCTGGTATCTCTCTTTCTGCTTATGGGATGCAGTGGAGATGTGTAGTCAGCATGGTACCTGAGCAAATAAAATTAAAATGATACAAAGGTTTTTAAGAATCCCAAACTCTTTGCTTAGTTGTGTGCAAACTGTGCTACTGCCCCTGGAGCTCCCTGCTTTCCTTTTTTCAGTGCTTGCTCCACTCCAAGATAGAGAAGGTGTGCGGCATAAAAACCTCTCTTCACTACAGTTCCCCCTCAATCCCGAGACTGATAGAAGAGGATGTAACCAGACTCAGAGTTCTTTGAGATGTCTGATGTCAACCCGTAGAATTCTTCAATAGCTTGTGCATCAATTTTCTGTATGTAAAAACCCCAAAAAATTGAAGTAAGAATATCTTGCGTAACATATACATGGCATTAACTCTATTGTCAAACAAAAATAACTTTCACATCATTAAATGAAGTAATAAAATCCAAAGAAATTTTTAACTTGTTATGTTTCAGTTTCCCCTCTGCCATCACCTGCACAGAGCTCAGCAGATATATACATTTTATATATACATTTTTAAGTACTCAGTGAACCTACAGTGAGTGCAACCTTAAGTGCATTGCCTGCGTGAATTTCACACAGAAGAGTTTTAAAGACAACAATATCCGACTGAGACTTTAAACTCAATATGAAGAATGTAAGTAAAGACTGTCATTTCTAAACCTACTCAGTGTTAAGCCACTCAAGTGCAGAGGAGAATAAGGAGAAAGCAGAGAATGAAGGCTAACTTTTTCTATGTTTTTTACACAGAATGTTTGCCTGTGATCCCGTTAGCTTGGAACGCCTCCTATAACCAAGATTTTTCTGGAAAGATGCAAAACTTCTGCTGAGATGATGAAAAAAGTATTGTCTGGTTTTCATTGTCATCATTTTCAGTTACAAAAGAAATGGAAAGCAAGCTCTCTTGCCACATTTTAAATCAAGGGCAACTAGGCTACAGATAATAAAGAGGTGAAAAGATAAATTTTTCTTCACTTAGGCAGATTTTATTTAATCTCATTCCCATTATTTGGAATAAAACCTCTCTCAGGAAGGAGCAAGCCATTCCAACTTGATGAACCACGGGCCTAAATGTCAATGAGATGTTTTAGACCTAAGAACATAAATATTCTTTTCTTCCCCTCTAGAGGGGCTAAGAGAAAAAAAAAATACATTACTGCCAGGTGTTACTGCTTTAGAACTGGAGAGATCGTCCCTGATATTTGTGAAATTATATGAGATCTAGTACAGCGTGCTCTGTTTTCCCTGGAGGAAAGTGAACTTTTGACCCTATTGAGCCATTTCAATTTACACCTTTGTCTGAAACAATCCAGGATATTTGAAAAAACAGACTACCAGATTGATCCATTCCACTAAATCATAAGCTCCTAGCAAATAGGAACAAATGGCTTGCTCCAAAAAATTGCCCTCGAAAAAGAATTGCAGTAAAACCAATTTATCTGTATCTTCACTTGCCATGTCTTCTGGCCACAGGAATAGCTTATTAAACAAAGGTGAAAGACAGTGGCCATAAACAAAGAAGCTTCTGTTAAGAAGTATCAAAACCAAAATGCAATTCAAAGTGTTGTACAGTCAAGTTGTTAAGGCACAGCTCTGCACTCACAGCCAACGCTCATTTAGACTGGGGTTATTGCTCATTTAGACAACTATTGCTCATTTAGACTCTTTTCATTAGCATACAGTCCTTTAACTAATCATATACACAAGGGGGGTGCATGCGTTCTGGCTGGTGTGAGAAAAACAGTCCAGGGTTACACAAAGCTTACCTCAACAATATCATCATCAAAAAGCAACCAAAAATCATGACTCTTCACTATTGCGATATAATGTCCTCTGTTAGGGCCACTGTAAAATAAAATCAGAAAAGAACACGGACAATAACATACATGTACGTACAAATGTATTTCTTTTTTTTTTTTTTTCCTGTAGAAAAGCAATACTTAGCAGTAGTTAAAATGGCTACCAGTACAATTTCTGTTTGGATGTTTCTTTTCTTTTTTCCCCTCCACTTATATCATCTTCATAATGAGGTCTTACTTATCTCTAAATTTAATATTGTGCTAAAAAAAGGGTTACAATTTCAAATGAGGAATAAGCAGCACAGGCATTGAAAATATAAACAAATTTTTAAAAAAGAGAGACAGAAGTGAAATCAAGAAAACATTCCAGTGTTTCATAGGGACAAAACAGATGTCAAACTATTTCTGATCTTCAGAAAGAAAAAGCTGTAGAGCTGCTGTTCGTTTACAGTTTCAGTCAGAAATCTCTTTACCTGGTCCACTGTAAATAAAAACTGAATTAAACTGATGCTTTAGAAGTCTCAAGAACCCTCACAGCAATGAGAAGGGCTCCCAATTAAATTAAAACTGTTATCATGCACAGTTTATGGCAGACAAAAATATTTCTCCACAACTATGACAGAAAAAAAAACCCTTTAAAAGTATCCTATTTCTAATCAGATTTCAAGTAAAGACACCATACCCTTTCTGAAGTAGCTGAACCTTACAACTGAAAGTGGACAAGTAGTTAAAGCAGTTCTGGAACTTTCATAACCAGCTAAAAGCACTCATGCAATTTTTATGCCTAGCGCAGGGAGGGAAGGTTGCCACCTGTGAGGGACATGTCTGTGTACCAAATCACACAACTCAATGAAAACAGGGTTCATCTCCTTCCACGGCTCTGAGAATGGGTAAGTTTCCAAGACTGCAGCTTGAATGAAGAGGAGAGAAATGGTCAGAGTTGGACAGAACGGTGAGAAATGGACAGGTTCTGTTTTCCCTAAAATCCAGAACAAGATGACTATGGCACAAAGGCTTATTTTCCAGAACTGTCTTGGCTAGCTTGAGATCAAGTCATCCTATCCCTACTCTAATCCTAATCTGCCTAGGGAGGAACGGCGCTAGGGGTGGAACAAAAGGCAGTAACTGGCAACTAGAGGGCAGGTCTGCCATTTTGAGGGACTTCAAGAAGTTGGAAGAATGGGCTGATAAGAACCTCAATGAAGTTTACCAACTTGGAATGCAAAGTATTGTGCCAGACTAACTCCATCCAACAGCACCAGCTGCAAACCAGCTGGGTAGTGGGCCCAGGAGGTCAACAAGCCAGTAGTGCATCGTTTTGGTGACAGGGCTGAGGGGATGCGGGGCTGTGCTGTAAGAGTGGAGCCAGCAGTGAAGTGATAATCCCCACCACTCTGCATTCTGGGACCCAGAACTGGACATGGGATTCCAGACATGATCTTGTCGGTTTAAGGGAGACTGACAAAGTGGAGGAAGCCCAGCCACTACATTTGTCAGAGGGCTACAGCACTCGGTAGATGAAGAGAGGCTGAGGGAGCTGGCTTTATTCAGCCTGGAGAAGACCAGATGAGGAGTCCAACTGCTGTCTTCCACTACCCAAAACACAAGAGTTATAAAGATATCAGAGCCAGGCTCTTCTCAGAAAGGCACGGTGGAAAGACAAGGGGCAGTGATCACAAACTGCAGCAAGAGAAATTCTGACTGCATATGGGGGCGGGGGGGAAATCACAGTGAGAACATTGATGGACTGGAACAAACCGCCCAAAGAGGCAGCAAAATCAGCATTCCTAGCCATGAAACTGAGCCCAGTGCAACCTAATCTAATGTCAAAGTTAGCTGTGCTTTAAGCTTTAAGTAGTTGACCTCACAATGTAAATTATTCTATGATTCTAGATGTTAAATCATCATTTTCCACTTCGGGAAATCTATTTATTTACTAAATTTACTAAATTTATCTACTAAATCAGCAGTTTCTAGAGCAGCCCTGCTTTCATGACATGAAGAACATAAGAACATTTGTTGAATATAGCAAATTCAAATACAAAGCTAACAGTCAGATTTTGAAAGCCAGGGAACAAAGTAATCAACAAAACTCATAATTTATGGATATATTTCAGAAAATGTTGCTCAAGCCTTAAAAATCCTCACCCTAAACGAAATGCTTTATAAACGAATCTGTTCTATAATGCATTCCTTCCTAAGAAACCTTTTTTTTAAAGTGATCTTTAAATGTTATTACAGTTATATGATACTGTGTGCTTTGTGGATTTTTTAAACATAGTTAAGTACAAAGATCCATCATGTGAAACACACTGTTATCACTTTCCACAAAGAATTATCATACTTTCCGTCAGGATTGGTAGCATCTCCCCACAATGCTTTCTTTCCTAAGAAACTTTTCTTTTAAGAGATCTTTAAAAAGTTATTAGAGTTATGTGATACTGGGTGTTTTGTTTTTTAAATATCGTTAAACTTATACAAAAATCCCTTGAGTAAAATAGCGTTCTTACCTTCCACAATGAACTACCACAGCAACAAGGTCATACATTCTGTCAGGATTGGTGGCATCTCCCGAGGTGTTAAATAAACGAAGCTCTAAAGGAAAAACTACTCTATAAGAGAGTTTTGTGTATCGATGCAGCTGATCCATGTATTTAAATCTCTTCAGATGGAGAGCTAGAATCATAGGCAGCTTTTTTACTTTCATCCTGAAAAAAAAACCAAACCCAAATCAACAGTATTTCCAATATCCAGCCAAAATATTCAGTTGATATCAACAAACAGGAAACCTGTCTTACTGAAGTCTTTAAAAAATTCTGCAAGCATAAAAAGCTCAAATAATCAGCCATTTAACAAATTTTGAACATGTCCTGTGTTGTTAAACTAAAGGTGGATTTTAACAATTCAGAGAATTGCAAACGTGTTCAAAATAATAAGCTATAATAAATAATAACAGCCATGATGAACCCACATAATAATTTAGCCACAATGACTGCATAGCACAGAATGCAATTTTTAAACATACCTCCCCATAGCTTTCCCAAAAGCAAAACCACTTGGTATACAGTGGAGGTATTGCAACAAAGTTGTTCCAGAGATCCTATTCCAGTTGAATATCTCAGTAAACTAGCCAAGTCAAACAAGCTTTTTAAAATAAGCTTTGCTACACCACTTTGCTACATACGTATTACCCCGAGTTTTCCTATCACGCCATTCATTTAACATTGCCAAGGGATACAAATAGCCCACTGTTACTCACCTTACCTCATGCTACCCAAACAAGATAATGCTGTGCACTAGCACAATAATTATGTACAATTATTGCAGTGTTATTTTACGGCAGTCAAAGCTAGAAAGCGATAATCTAGTTTTACTGAGGGCTCACTGGCCCCTTTCCCTAGTTTGAGGTATTGAGTTCTCACATCAGCGCTTACAAATCCACATACACCAGCTAACCACAGCTGGCCTGGCAGCAAACACAGACTTCCACTCTCTGGGCAATAAATTTGCCCATACTAACAGAGCAACCAAGCCAGAGTGCTCTGCTTCTTGGCACAGCCAACTGCCTTACATCAGCACTGCGCTGAGTTTTTTAAACTGCCTTCAGCCTCACAAAGCAGCTCAAAAATCTCAACAATACAGCCCAGGTTTCAGACACGTCTCCTAAGACTGTATTTTCAAAATGTCAGGAAATCTGTGTGCACGAGACAATCCTTTTTCAAAAGAAATGGGGTTGGGGACAAAATTCTTGAAAATTCATCTTCCTTCTCATTTTCTCATTAAACTTAGACTGACAGTAACCTGTAGGAAATCCTTCCAGGCTCCTATTTTCTCCATGGCCCACAAGGGAACTAGGAAATTAAAAAAAGCTGGAAAAGAGCAGAAAGATGACAGAAGCAACTATCTTTAGGGAGAGTTACATTTTTATTGTATTACTGAGATATGGATATAATTTCTGCTCCTTTTTCAAAATGAAAGTCCTCTTCTCGTAATGCAACTGGTTTTGATAATAGGAGCTCTTTCGCTGGTGAAAAAATTCAGTACACCACCTTTGCTAGTTGAGTAGATGCTACCACAGATAAGCTCTAAGTTACAGAGATGGAAAAAAATTATGACTCTAGTGAAACTGAACTTAAGCCCCACATGAAAAGCAAGATACAAACAGTAAAAGCTGTGTTTTGCCAACATGGCAGTGCCTACAGTACAAGTTTATGTCAACACAGCTTACACCGGTGAGGGATCACATTACCTCCTACACAGAAAAAGAGCTAAGGCAACAGAAAACAGCAGGACAGACCTGGCTTCACAACCCTATAATACACACCAATTAGTAAGCTTAGGCAACGTGAGAAGGCAGGCTTTGCAGATGAGATATGCCAAAAGCCATGTGCTTGAATGTATGGTAAACCAAATAACCAGCATCAGTGGTATAACCAGTAGAGCGTGTCAGTGCTCCCCGTCAACCAAATACTTTCTCAGATAATAAATACCACACAGTACACAAAATCAGAGGTTTTTCAAGCATGTAAACAAAACTAGAAGAATTATTAGGCAGGCAAGAACTGTTTTTAAACACAATGTGCTTCAGGCTTCCACAAAGCTTCTGATGCTTTTCAGGGGCACCATCAAGCAGAAGCTTAGCATAACTAACCATATGCTTTTGAGAAACCAGAAGCTCACGTAACAAAAGAAGTTACAAGCCTCATTCTGACTGAGTCAGAAAGAAAGTGCTATCAAACTGATTCTTACAGCAATTGAAAAATTATTTTATTACCAAGACAAAACCAAGTTTAAACTCACATGAAATTGGTGACTTATCATTACCCACAGTCTTTGATTGGGCACTGGCAGTTTGTTTTAACTTGTCTGTTTAATTTAGTTTTGGTCTTAAGACCATTCTTTTTCTTGTTCATAAAATACATACTGATCAAAGGGGTCCCAAAATGCTCTACGTGGATTCTCATTATTCATGGAAGTAGGCTCATTGAATTCAAGCAAGAGGAATGTAACCAAGTTTCTCTTAAGTGGAAGAAGAGTGAGAAAAATTAAGGGAAAAATAACATTCTCCCCCTGCTTCATACACACACACAAGGAAATACAAGACTGTTTTCATGAAATGCATGGGGTTTTTTTCCCTTCCTGAGTCTGACGTACCTTTTATGTGCTTCTTGCTTACTGCGACATTCTTCACAGTAATACTTGTATTCACTGCACAGAGTTTCTGTATTGCTGAAACCCCTGAATAAAAAAAAAAAAAAAGAAATGCTATAGATACTAGTTTCTTATCTGAATACACATAAACATGTACAATATAAACATAATTTTACGCTCTTAAGTCTACATAAGCTAGAATTTTCTATGGTCATGAGCTTTTAGTTTTAATTCTTGCTTTTTAGGTAACAGATAAAAGACAAATTACAAAAATTCAGATTTTTACACCTACCTTAAACAATGAGTGATTGAAGTATTCTGCTCCACATCAACCGAAAGGTCTAAGAAGTCTTCATCTTTGCTGCTTATCTGCATGAAAAAAAGAACCAATTGATTGTAGTTAAAACTAGTTATACTAATTTATCTGTTTTTCAGTACCATTTTCTATTGACAGAATGCATCTTTCACCTTATAACAGCCCTTTAAAAATTGTTACAAGTGGCCTTTCTACTTCAGATATTTGCTAGAGATTTGCTAGTTCTCTGTTCCTGAGTTTGTTCAGGAAGAGGGAAGCCCATATGTGTCTGTAGGGGTATATGATGCTAGTTGTCATTATGCTGTGATTTCAGCTCAACAATATTAATGCCAAGTTCCTTCCAAACCTCACTCTTTTCAAGAGAATACAATCACTGGGATTATTCTCTTTAGTGCTCTCACCTCTGTTCTTCCCCTATGAGTCTCTCCAACTGGAAGTTATGTATTTGCATATCATAGTGTCCTTATTAAAGAGCACAAATATTCTGAAGCCTCTTCCTGGCTAAACCTGTACTCTTAAATGAGCAGCAGATAACAAATTTGTTGGTAAATGAGAGCTCAGGACTTGGTCTGATAGAGGCAGAATAGTGTATAGCCACTTCTTACAAAAATATAAGCATAACAATTAAAGTAAAAGAAGCACAGAATAAATTCCACCACAGATCCTGAAAAAAAATGGTAATGGACAAAATGCACAGCTGCCCTGAAAATCAACTATGTTATTAGAAGGTTTAGGAAATAGCAATCTGCAACCTCAACTTTTGTCTGCTACTGTTTCCTCTCTGTATCTAGAGACACTCAATACCACTGACGAGAATGTCCTCTGCCTTTTATAACTCCTAGGTACAAAAGTAAGTGCTTTTAGAAAAGATGCCTGGCTGCAGTTTCTTGATTGAAAGCAGGAAAAGTTAAACAGCTATGGGAGAACTAACGTAAGTTGGTCTTTAAACATATGAGATTTATGTTCCCTTTTCAACTCAGAATAAAAATAAATTTGGAAAAGTTGTTCTCTGATTATCAAGAGATGATAAACGCACAGTTCCTAAGGGCAGCATACATGGAGAATAAAATTAAAATACAGGTGGTCAGGAGAACTATTTTTGAGAATGAATACCATCCAAAAACTTAGGAAATTAAGTTAAAAGCTTCTGTTAATGTCTGAGAGGACTGGGCAAGGATTCCTTCCACTCTTCTGTACCTAATCTTTCCAAGGGTAAGTGTACAGGTACAAAAAAATGTCACTATGTGGTAATGCATCACATCTACTACCTCATTTAGATGCTGAAGTGTAATGTTTATACTTTTAAAGAGATCACAGAATATATATGGAAAACTTCCAATATGCTTTTGGGTGGGAAAAAAAAAAAGCCAACTGCATATTCTGTGTGCTGCACATCTCCTGTCTTCAGGGATGTACTACAGTTTATCCCATTGCAAACCACTTTTGGAAGTATCAAACTTGAGTTTATAACACTAAGAACTCTGGTGGAAATCATCTTAGCCTAGGCATTAAGAACGGCTCAGGAAAAAAAAAACAGTTCTAGAAAATACTCTGCTGCAGTCTTCAGCTAGGACAGCTGGAATTAAGGACCCATGTGATCAGTGTTATTCAGACATGCAATTAGATAATTCTTCCTCTCTTGGTCTAATCAAAGAAAATTCAATGAAACAATAAAGATTTCACAGGCAGCTTTATCCCACGCAGAAGCCATAAGGGTGGGGAGGAGAAGGAGAGGAGGAAAGGGATGTGTTCCAGCAGTGTGCCCAGGTGGCCAAGAAGGCCAATGGCATCCTGGCCTGTATCAGAAATAGTGTGACCAGTAGGAGTAGGGAAGTGATAGTGCCCCTGTACTCGGTGCTGGTGAGGCTGCACCTTGAATACTGTGTTCAGTTTTGGGCCCCTCACTACAAGAAAGATGTTGCATTGCTGGAACATGTCCAGAGGAGAGCAACCAAGCTGGTGAGGGGTCTGGAACACAAGTCATACGAGGAGCGGCTGAGGGAACTGGGGTTATTTAGTCTGGAGAAGAGGAGGCTGAGGGGAGACCTGATCGCCCTCTACAACTGCCTGAAAGGAGGCTGTAGTGAGGTGGGGGTCGGCCTCTTCTCCCTGGTAACAGATGATAGGACGAGGGGGAATGGTTTGAAGCTGCGCCAGGGCAGGTTTAGGCTAGACATTAGGAAAAACTTCTTCACCGAAAGGGTTGTCAGGCTCTGGAATGGGCTGCCCAGGGAGGTGGTAAAATCCTCCTCCCTGGAGGTATTTAAAAGAAGGATAGATGAGGTGCTTAGGGACATGGTTTAGTGGTGGGATGGCAGGGTTAGGTTAAAGGTTGGACTCGATGATCTCAAAGGTCTTTTCCAACCAAAGTGATTCTATGATTCTATGAAAGAATAGCCAAGTAGATTTTTTCCATCTATGTTGATAATTTAGAAATTGCTGTTCTTAATTTTCAAGATTTTTTGAACATTAGTATTTGAACAGTGCTTTTTTTTTCAACATTAACTCATGCAGTTTTAATTAAAAAAAAAGAAAAATTATTAAAAAGGCATCCTCCTCTCTAGCCACTTCCCCCCACCTCTTCTGTAGAGGTTCTCTTTCAAACAAACATCACTATATTCCTTGGACTAAAGTCACCGATATTATATATTTCAATCATCTATAGAATGGAAAAGAAGATGGACACAGTCAGAAAACCTCATGACTTGATGAATCAAGCCCTGATGCATTCAAAAAGCCATCTGAGTGCTCCTAACAGAAGCATCTGAATAATAGTGAAGAATTTGGGTGTTCCAACACTCTGGCTAAAGGTGATGATATGTTCTTCTCACATCAAGGACACCATCTGCACTCATACAGCTCAGCTGTACTCTGACGACCAATGCCACACAGAACAAAAAATTCAGGAGGCTAACAGTCATGGAATCTGTATTTCTTTCAGTTTGGGATTTCACTAGCAATGTGAGTCAGCTCACTGACAAAAAAGCTTTTGCAACTGTAGGCTCCCATGTGTGCCAAGACAGAAACTATTTTTAAATGAAGCTGAAACAAAGGACATGATTTATCTTGGTTTCAGGAAAGAAAAAAAAAAAAAAGAGAAAAAAAAAGTAGGGCATAGTTAAGGCTTCTATAGTACTCCTGTAAAGGAGACTGCTGAGATTTTACTTATTGCCTTCTCAGTTGAAGTAGAATTGAGCCAAAGAATTTTATGCCTTGTAGAGTCAACTGAACACAAGAGCAAGACCATCAGCTGGAGAAAACCATTATCCATATGTTTGGTGTTTTTGACCCAAGACAATTTTGTATTTTTCTCCGCAGAAGTACTGCCCACATTTAGCCATTTCAAATTTAATCTTAATGAAGTCAATCACATTATTTTCTGGTTTACTGTTATTCTTTTCTTAAATCGTGAGGGAAATCTGTAAAGCCAATGAACTTCTAGATCATTTTTATCAATTAGCAACAAAAATTTGTAACATTCACTTCACCATACTGCCTCTATCAAGAAAGCAGGAAAGCATCATAACAAGAAATCACATTGACAGCATGTAAAGACAACTTACAATCCATTTTGTAACTTACTCCTTTTATACTGTGGCTTGACCCACGACACAACTCTTTGCTAAAGAATCATATCTATGCTTCTTATATTCCACTGTCCATACTTAACCTAAGGATAAATCTTTAGTCAGTTGATTTTTTAACTTAAAGAATGGCTAATCGTAGAATCATAGAATTGTTTAGGTTGGAAAAGACCTTTACGATCATCGAGTCCAACCGTTAACCTAACAGTGCCATCCCACCACTACACCATGTCCCTAAGCAATGAGACAGTGTGTCCTGAAAGTAGCTCTTTTCTATAATCAGGACAACTGAAATTAGAATAAAATCTTGCCATGCTGATTTTAGGAACATTGCGTAGGTTTGGCCAGTTAGATGATCACTCTCACTTAGAGCAGAGATATATTATGTTTTGTATTTAATTATGCACTAAATTCCAAATTTAAATAAAAAATACCCTAAGGTTCTTGTCTTATCATTAAGAAGCACTAATTCATCCACTATTGCTGTGTAATCTTCTACATGAGCTATACCCAAGTACTCCTGACATTTTAAGTTATATTTCTAAACACAGAAAGACTCTAAATGCCATCAGCTTCCAATAGACATTAAAAAAAAAGTCATGTATGCTCACTACATTTGAAAATAAGACACTATTCACAGTATATTACTTATTTAATGTGTCTACATGTGCTTCTAAGTGCCCATTTTCAGGTCACTGTGGTTTAATTAGACACAAGCTGAGATACTGAATAGTCAGAAGTTGATAAAATAGTTTCCAGATTATTAGGGCTTGGAAAACAAAGGCCCTAATATACTAAAAACCAATGTGTATTAGAACACTGAATTTAAAATTCAGCTGTCCAAGGAGGCACAGTAGCAAACAGACATATATCCTGCTCAGCAATAGCTAACAGAAAAATAAAACTGAGTAATACTAGTAAAACTATAAAAATTGTGATTGGCTTGATAACTGATAAAATATGCTGGCAAAGAGCATATCAGCATTTTTAAATTGTATTAAGGACTGTACCTCGATCAAAATCCTGACAGCAAATTCACTATCCCATAGTGAGGAAAGGTAATGTCAGCCATGTTAAGAGACTAAGCTAAACTCATGTTTCAAGAAGAAAAAAAAATCAGTTCAGAACTAAAAGAGAAGCAATTGACAGTTGCCATGAAATAGTTATTGGCGGGGGGCAGGAATCTACCAGGAAAGAAAAAATGTCAGCTAGAAATCAGCACCTAAATTACTTAAAACACCATGATCTACTGAACTCTGTGGTTCCATTACATATGACATTATAAAGCTATTTTATTTGAAATAAGAGAGAGGTGGGTATTTCTAGAAGACGAAGAAAATTACATGTGAAATACACAGATTTAATCCAATTAATTCCTCCTTTCCAACATCATGCTGAAATATGTGCATTACCTAATTAAGGAAAATAGGTATGAAGAGTCATACAAAAAATACAGTCATTTAACTTTTTACAATATCTAAGGCATAGACCATGACAGAATTACTGTAATTTTCAAATTGTGCTGCTTTTTCTCTTTCTCAAGCAGGTGAAATTCAATTTTAAGTTTTTCTGAAATACATGCTTTTTCTTATTGTAGAACTATTCTCAAAGAAAATTTTAGTATAGCTTACTCAGAAAAGGAGTTTATTTCTCAGGGTCTAGTACTAGAAGGATTCCTGTGGACTGACATTTAGGTAAGGATTACTTTTCCTGCACATTAAGTTATGTTCTTTGAAAATTCCAGTCTACTGTCTCAGTGCCAAAAGCCAACCATAGTATCTTGATTTCAATGGCTTTAAATTTAAAAACTAGAAGTCAGTGGAAACTGATTCAGGATACTTATTTACGGAATGTATCACTAAGCATGACGTTAAGTTATTAAGACATAATCACTAACATAAATCACTAAGAAAGAAAAAATGCAAATGTTCATATGAATGTAAGATTTCTAAAGAAGGAAACTAATCTAGTATGTTAGTCTGTTGAGATAAACGAATCCCGAAACATGAAATTCTAAAACATGGAAAAATTAATTTTATAAAGTATATACAGACTTACGGTTTCACACGTAAGACATCTGGTTTCATTAGTTAACGTTCCCTGAAAGATTTCATGAACCCAGGTTGGGTCTGGCGGGCTGTTATTTTCATTGTCGATGTTGCCGTTAGGTAGGCGACCATTTTGTTTCTCTTGTTTTCTTTCCTCTTGCAAGATATCCGCAATTGTATTTAGTAGATAGTTCAAGAACTCATGTGCATCCTGCTGCATGTAGTTATCAAAAAGCTCTACAAGATAAAACAACAGAAGATTTTATAATTAATCAGTTAGTACTATACTACAAAACAGTTTTTAAAAGAAGTTGAATTTCAAAATCAGTCTTTCTTTCACATCTTGAATCATTCATGACAACACATCAACCCAAAATACGTACTTCATAAACTATAGGGGGTGGGAAGAGAGCAGGGCAAGTCAGTTTACATTCACAGAAATCTCTCACCTGATCAGAATTAACAGAAGAGTGAACCATTCTGCAAGAAAACTAGGGCATGATTCAACTGCCTAAACACAGGACTACATATAGTGCCACCTGAAATGTTATGGCTTATCTCGTTCAGCCTCCAGATGCCAGTCCACAACAATTTGGATCTCCTACAGGGGGCTATGCTATCTCTGCCAAGCTTAGGTCAATTCTTGGACACCACAAGGCATCTCAAATGGCACTAGATGTTGACATTTTCCAGAAATGAATTGATAACTTATGACAGGAAATGTTTCATCGTCTACATGTTCTATCACAGGAAGAACATGAACAATAAATGCTCAAAACATTGTTGTATTTATTTGCACTTTTAGGGTTTTAAGTCCAGTCCTGCTGCTCTGTCATAAGCACAATACTAGCAATGAAAATAAGATTAAGACTAAAAACTTAAAGATACTGATATTTTTAAACAACTATTTTCTTTCTCAAAGCTCCTCAAGGTAGTGTTTGTAGAAGCCACGTCAAATCAGCCTAAAGCTCTAGCCACAGCAAATAGCAAACAGGTTTCAAATTAGCACTTCAAGTAATAAATCGATCTGTCTCAAGATCTGAAATACTGCTTCTGGAGATTGGTCTATGTGGCACCTTTATTACTGGTGGACATGTTGGATCGATTATAATGGATTCACTATGCTTTCTGCTTCATGTCATCAGTTTAGAAACATTTCCAAGCATAATAGTTTTAGGATTAATTCAGTGGAAGGGAAATAGTTTCACTGGCACATATTTGCGATGTATAGCAATGATACAGATTAAAGCATAAAGGTGAACTCTCTTTCTTACAAGTCTAATCCCTTGTTTATGTTCAAATTGGTATTGCCCTGAAAGCTTTGTTTATTGTAGTCCCCTGGGATATCAGCCTGAGAAATCCTCTGCTGCTACAAATCCTCACATCAGGAACGGGACTAAGAAAACCATGAAGGCATTGAATCAGATTAACTAATAGTTACTTCTTCTCTCTCTGATCAGGAATTGTCACAAGGAAATTTACCTGCCAATTTAAAAAGCATTCTATATCACTGGCTAATATCATACAAGTCTTTTAATGTGCAATTACTTCAATTAATTATAACTTGCAATTTGCTTGTAGTCCAAGAATATAAGAGACTGGCCCTCAGTGGAGGCCTAATTCCCAGGACTGGAAAGATGAACGAAAAAGATACTCAGTGAAGCTTAAGTTTTGAAGTGCATACAGGGACTACATGCAAGCTTTACTATCATTCACGTGACAGCACCCAGGATTAAACTTCAAATAGAAAAAAAAATAATCCTGAGTTATTAGCAAAGTAGGAGGGAATTTGATGCTAATCTAGATCATTTGGAGAGGTTAAGTAGTGTAATAGGTCAGCCAAGAGGAAGAACCAAGTAGTTTATTTAATAAACTACTACGCTATTTTTGAGGAGTATGTTCAACTCTGCTCTAGCCAACCATAAGGTCTTTATTTGATCAAGTAAGTCAAGGCAAAACAAGAGCTACAAGTGTCTTGAGGTAAAACACTTCAGAGATTCTTCAGTGTTACATGATGGACCTCTCAGGGCTATGTGCCCAGTCAGTAAATTAGCTTTAAGTACAAAAGAATGAAAGCTACACTTTGCTCATTTTATGATTAGAAGAAATTTAAGCAAACATAACAGTATACCTTCAGCTGACTTCAACCCCACAGCTGCTTCCCAGCCAGGTAAGCTTTAAGGTCATTAATGTATGTTGTATTCAGACTTTGAATAAAAAAAAAAAAAAAAAAGATGGACTAGCAGCATTGTAGTCTGGAATGCATTAAGATTATGTTCTCAGTCATCACCCTGGTATAGCTGGATACTGTCTGGAACAGAACCTAGATTGATTGGTACTGCATACCCACCTGATTCTTTAACTAACTCCTCTTTAAAGATCATAATTATATACCTTTACAATAAGCACTTAATAGCATATATGATGTCCATGTAATCGCTGCCTGACAATTTAGCCAATTATTTGTAGAAAAGGAGAGATTATCATCATTAAAAGAGACCCCAAAAGCCAAGCAAGAGCTGAACTTTCACATCTGATTTCTCTAATGAAGATTTTCCAATTGCCTTCTCCCGCTTAGAATTTTAGTGTCATGACATAATTAAGCATAAAAAAGAACACTTTTTAGAAAGAACTTAATGGCTCCTGTGGTTTACTTTCTGCCTTCCATTTGCACCATTCTGCACATTTGTCATAGTTAGTCAACATTCACTGACATAATGAACTATTTCTGTAAATACATCAACATACAAGCATACTTACTCAAGTATACTTACCGGATAATTGAACAACAGTTTTCTATTCTGCATAGGTATGAGACTGTACATTACCTGAGAGCTCTTTTTTTTTTAACAATATTATTATTACAACTCATGGTGTGCATTTGCTGGAGGGGTCACTTCAAATGAGGAATGTCATAATATTTTATTTCTTGGTTTTACTACAAACATGGTCATCATAACATTTAAACACTTTTTTTAGCCTGCATATACAGTCTTGGAGAGATTACAACAGTATAAATGTGTCTATTGCAGTGGTGTTAAATACCGTACCTTATACAGTTTATTTAAACCTAGTGGGGTTTTTTTAGAAAAATTCTATGTTATATTTTTATACAAGTATATCCAGATTGAGTAGTAGATTACAAGGTTTCGTTTATACTTTAACAATGAATTATTTTCTAAAACATTTTGACCAATTAGCCCTGCAGATAAGAAACAATAAATCTTAAAAATCTCTGGAACTACCTTGAAATTAGGGTATCACTTACACTAAAAAAAGTTAGCCAACTACTTAGTGATTTTAAAATTCATTAAGCCTTTAAAAAGTAGGTCAAGCTAAGTGTTGCATAAATTCTAAATGAATTTAAAAATTTGTGGGTTTTTAAGCTATATTCTTGGAGGGAAGTCTTAGTATCCTTTCTACAGACTTAGACTGGGAGACTGATTCCCGCATTCAAAGAGTAATTTTTTTTTTTTTAAACACAGAACAAAAGCTTTACAGTTAATTTTGATTATAAAAATACAATTCATAGAGAGGCAAAATTAGCAAGCAATTTCATAAGCAGCCACTGATGATACACTCAGTTCTACATGAAGAGAGACAGAGAAGCATTCTCTCTCAAGACGGCTCCAGGGTTACATCCTTATTCTAGGGTCACCTCTTCTTTATAGTGCAGGTCCAAGAACGCTTTCCAAGCATAACAAATATGTAGGTATTCCACTTTGTCAACTTCAGAATTAAATCATAATTGCTACGATTATTACACAAGAAAAAGAAAAAAAAAGTTACCATTTTCTTTTCGTAATCTTGTTATAAATTTCTTGGGAGGTATTACTCCAACTTTTTTCTTCTGGGTGGCTATACTGTGGAAGAGATCAGCTAAGCATGTAAGGAGATTCTCTTTTTTTCTTGGTTGGCTCTTGTATGCTAAGACTTTGTCTCGAAACGGTCGACAAAAATAAAGTGCCTGAAGAACTGAGTTGCAGTAGCATGTATTCCCAAACTATAAAATAAGAGAGAGATTTATTAGCTTGCATTGTATTACTGTAGAGAGGTAAAATTAAATCCAAAGTATAAGAGAATGCATAAGCAGGGGCAAATTTTCTGCAAGTCACTTCTTCTTGATTTTAAGATAGTAAAGCATATTTGTTTCGCAAAGGATTAACAAGTACACTGCAAGTAAATGCAAGAAAAACCTAGGTAAATTTGAACAATACTATATAATTTTTTCTCACTTGTAAATTTTATTTTTTAGTAATCTTTTGTATTTACTTGGGTCAAAATGTTCAACAAATACCACCCCAGCTCCCAAAATAAGCTCAGGTAAAAATATCTATCCATCTACCGCAAGTCAGCCACAACAGTAAAGAACAGGCACAGCATGACCTTGTACCGTGAAGAAATTCAGCTGTAAATTGAGAGCTTCTCAGACACTTCAGAAATTGGATTCTCCAAATCTTATTAGTTGCGATCAAAGTCAGAAACAACTGCTTTAACCTGTTTCTAGGTTTTCGGTTCTCATTTTAGGGTGACACAATTGTCATTCAGGAGTTTTCTTAAAACATTGCAACATGGCTTGTGTAGGATTCAAAGCTACGGCACGAGTGGTAGTTTCGAATCCAGACTGAAAAGAAAAGAATGCACAATTTGGAGATGCACATTTTGAGGGAGGCAGGCCACTGAATTGAAATGGGGCAGCTAGAAACGCCTCCATAAGCCCCTTTGTACCAAGATGCTCCAGATGTGCCTCTTCCCCAGCCTCCTTCCAGCTCTGAGGCACTTGAGTCTTGCGATCGCTGACACTGCCTCCAGCTCACCCGAACGCTGCAAACCTCCCCATCACCATCACGAGCTGTCAGTGGATACAGCCGCTCTCATTTCAAGCTGCCCTCCTCCAGTGAAACCTATTATCTAACACTGAAAGTGTGAGAAAAATCTTTCTGCGGCCCTCAGCAAGTAATCCAACCTTTCAGCTGCAGTCACTCAACCTGCAAATTGAAGCCCGTACCTGCTACGCACATTCTGTAAGATGTGAAAATCGTGTTCATATTTATGTTTTATATAAAGATAGTAACATATAGGGGTAGCAAATTCTAAGACTATCTTGTGATGGGGAGACAGAGCGACAGAGTGCATTTAGAGATATTTTAAAAGCAGGTTCTTTCAACAGAGCAGAAGAACTAAAAGCTTTTACACCTTAGGAATAACAGGGAAGTAACTGGGGTTTACTCTTCTGATTAAGACAATGACAAAGAGCATGATGCAATTTAATTGGAAAACTGAAACGTAAATTGTTTTCCTTTATTTTAAGTTAATGAAATATGAAGAACTACTTTCTAAATACCCAAGACACACTCAAAGAGTGAGTGAGAAGTATATTTTAAAAAAAGATATTAATAAGTTTTAAGACCTCCATATTAAAAAGTGAGGAAATTAATGCCTGTTATTTTTATTTCTTTAAGCTAGGGAAAATGCTTATATTAGCTTCTTTGAGGTCCAAATCTTCACTCAAGTACGTCAGTGAACCTAAGAGGAAAACCAGGGCTTTTTTCCTTAAAGGAAGCAGATGAAATCACACAGTAGCTTATGTCAAAACATTTAATATTGTAAGCTACCTATTTATGAGTTTTTAATTAGAAATAGCCATAAAAGGAGAACCACATTAAAATATTAAGAAAGTTCTTAAAATTAAATCAAATGGGAAAAGTGCTAAAATTTCTACAGCAAGTGTCAAAAGATGAAAAGGCAGCAAATCAGAAATTTCACAACATTCCAATTTTTAAAAGGAACAGTCTGATGAGAAATTAATTAGAATGGCAAACATGCTGTGAGAGACAACCAAAATATGAAGCAGCAGAGAACACTGAACAAAATTCAGGAGATTAATTTCATATGAATGTATATTAGCCTACATGCCTGTGAATAGGAAATAAAAGCAAGCAGATTAAGTTCATGAAAGGTTTTCTTCAACCAAATTCAGAAAGACAGTAGGCAACAGAAGACTTTGCAAACAAACTCCTGAAGAAAATGTAATTAGTTCATATTTGTTTTATATCTAAAGCATCAATCTTTATCGCTTCACAACCTAAAATCTTTTTAAAATAAAAGCTTCCAATCATTAAAAAATTGTAATGGTACACGCACTAAACAACAAGGGGGAAAAAGGTGGGGAGGTTTCTGTAAATATATAATAAATAAAAAAAAATAAAAACTGGTCTTACCACCTTTATTACTTTATTTCCCATCTTTGATGCCAATCCAAAAGCTCACCTCTCATTATAAAACACCCAAGACCTTGCTCCAGTCTCCCCATCCTCCCAACCTCCTATTGAACACCTGTACTTGGCTTTCTGATTCTGCTTCTTCAATACTCAGCTCTCCTGCAAACCTGGCCAACAGACACCTTCCTTCTCCCCTCACTTGACAGTTCGCACTGCCTCAGGAGCATGACACTTGTATAGAATCATAGAATCATTTAGGTTGGAAAACACCTTTAAGATCATCAAATCCAACCGTGAACCTAACACTGCCAAGTCCACCACTAAACCATGTCCCCAAGCACCTCGTCACCTGGCTTTTAAATACCTCCAGGGATGGGGACTCCACCACTTCCCTGGGCAGCCCATTCCAATCTTTAACAACCCTTTCGGTGAAAAAAAATTGCCTAATGTCCAACCTAAACCTGCCCCGGTGCAACTTGAGGCCATTTCCCCTCATCGTATTGCTTGTTACTTGGGAGAAGAGACCACCATCCACCTCACTACAGCCTCCTGTCAGGCAGTTGTAGAGGGCGATCAGGTCTCCCCTCAGCCTCCCTTTCTCCAGGCTGAACAACCCCAGTTCCCTCAGCCGCTCCTGATCAGCCTTTTGCTCCAGACCCCTCATCAGCTTTGTTGCTCTCCTCTGGACATGTTCCAGAAACACAACGTCTTTCCTGTAGTGAGGGATATTCAGCCGGCTGTCAACCAGTACCCCCAGGTCTTTTTCCACCAGGCAGCTTTCCAGCCACTCTGCCCCAAGCCTGTAGCGCTGCATGGGGTTGTTGTGACGCAAGTGCAGGACCCAGCACTTGGCCTTGTTGAACCTCATACAATTAAGATGTGTGAGCGCTGCACTGTATAATAAGAAGTTTGCAATCATAATCTGAATGTTTTGTGGTGATGGTGTAAACACTCCAACACAGCTCTGAAATATGAAAATGCACAGCAGTGGAAGACCATCAAACTACTCAGAACAAGAGGGGTATTTAGCTAGCTTTAGAAATTAGCTAGCTTTATTCAAAATATAATTGTAGGAAAATGAAACGCTTGTGAAGTCTGCCTCAGAATAACATAGATAACTCTAAGAAAGACCATCATTTGAATTTTGTATCTTAAACTGTTAGCCTGTACAGGCTCTCTCTACTTTGTTCAGGGGAAGGTAATAGAAACTATATAGAGCAGAGTTATTTTAACGTTATGTTTTCAACTGGTTTATTGCTTGCCTCCTTGTTTCTGTGAGGATCATCTTAAGATGTGCATATTAAAAAAACAAATTTTCTTTTTTTTCCAGTTCATATTGTTCTACTGTTCTAAATTCTGAGAAACCAGATTATTTCCTTTCATAAAAATACTGCGCTCTGTATGTTTCCCACACAGATGTCTTCTTTTTTTTTTAATTCCAAAATCAAAGTCACAATACTTAAACCTGTGTGGAAATAAAAAATTTAAAAAAAGATAATTGGGAAAACTGCAACAAAACCAGCACACACTCACTGAGGTTTATAGTTTTTACTCTTCTGATAGAACATAGAAGTGGGAAGAAACTTGGTTGTTGAACCCCACAGATCTACAGAAACAAAAGATCTACAAGAACTTAGATCTGGTTAGAACACTCTCTTTGTGCAGCACGAGGGTTCCTCCCAGCTCCGATGCATCGGCAGCTCTGACAACTTTTATTTGTTGCAATGGGCCATGCCAGTAAATGTAATTTCTCCAAAACACACAGATCCATTACAAGAGACTGAATAACCAAACTTTCTGCTCTAGAAGCTAGGTAAACTGCTAAAGAGCTACCAGAGTAGCTCTTATGAGATTAAAAATGTTCATTATTTCATATTCATTGGATAAAACTATTGATTTAACTTGTGAAGCACACAGATTTGAATAGTTGGCATTACTGCACTGTAGAGGGAGAGAAGAATGATAGGCAGACTTGATGTTCCTGATTGTCCGTGTGCATGGGACATCA
>NW_009260844.1:931366-937391 GCF_000687185.1 Egretta garzetta | reverse complement strand
TGGTACTGTCCTTTCAAGCCTAAGCTGAATTTTCCATTTAGAGCTTTCATTGACAGAATCAAACATCCCGTCAACCATCTGGTCTTCCATATGCTTCCCATAATTGCCCTTTCTTAATTCTTCTTTTACCTCTCAAATTGTTCTTTCAGCACACCCTCTGAATAATCCCTAGATTCCGCCACAAAGCTGCTTCTACCTTCTCTTCTTTTACACTACCTCTGGATAAACGTTACATTTACCATTGACAGATCTCTATTTCAGAATTGGCATCTTTATCTAAAATCCTGCCCTGCATTCCAGACATCTCAAATGGCTAGCTATCATGCAGTTAGAAGAGAGCTATTGATTTCCATATTATCTCCATTTTTTCCATTACTCTGGACAAAGTTAGGACAAACAAAATCGATAAACAAATTAGACAAATTTAGCAGTAAATGTTAATGAACCTCTAAGAGCTTCACTTCTTATAACTGCTATAAAACAATTAGAGAAATCAACAAAGGCAAAAATTGTGATTGCTATCACTTCTCAATCTAATAGTACTCCATTTACTATCTAATTATCTAATATTTCTTTTAATTATCATTAGCTCTGCCATTCTTTCTGAAGGCCACTGGCCACAGCTTGCTAATGAAGAGGTCACTACCTTTTCTTTTCCTAATAGATTTAAATTCTGCAAGCTTCTTACACATTTATGGCATATACATACTGTGTATAACAGATCGGAAAACCATCAAAGCAATAATATTATTTCCTTAGCCAACCACTGTACCTATAATGGAATCCCATTTTGCTATTTGTTACAATTCAAAGAATTTTGGTCCATAAAACTTAATTGTTTGAAGCTAAAATAAGTACTACATAGAATGTTAAGAGAACTCTGAGATATCTTAGATGCCTGCCTCTCATGTGTACGGTTGAGGGCAAAGACTTAAAGACAGATCTCCCCTCAAACTTCTTACTCCCTCTAGACTACAGAAAGCCAGAATTTTTGAAATTCATTCTAGACTAGGAAGATTGTCCTTTATTGAGACTTTACTTAAGGGTACAAAATATGTAAAACTTCAAGATTAGGTGCACAATACAATTTTACTGTTAAAGTCTTAAATCTCTGTGGATTTGGATGAGAAATTAGGAAAACGGGTTATCTGTCAACAGAATAACAGATTTGAGAAAAGGTAACAGCAGCCTTGATGGAAAGCCTAAGCTCTGCTACAGAACCAACAGCAAGTATTAACAGTTAAACTACCGTATTTCCTCTTTTCCAAAAAACAGCGTGTCATTTTGAAGGTATTTCAACTTCCATGAGAAATGAAAAAAATTACTAATTTAAGTCACGGCATTTGAGATGCATGTAAGTCAGCTTATCAGTAAGTGTGTTTATGGACTGCACAGTGTATACTCGGATTGCAGACTCTTGAACCACGTCAGTGCTAAGAAGCTAGAGGTAGAAACATATGTTACAGTAGCAGGACAGCATTAGAAGTAATTAGTTTCATTAAGAAACGCAAGACAATAGCTCTTGATAAATCAACTTGGTTTAAATATGTACTTTCTGAAGCGCCAATAAAGAAAATAATTTAATATTTCATTTCAGAATAATGCCATTTCTAACAAGATATACTTTTCATGGGTAATACCAGAAATTAAAATTTAAATTATTTCTTAAAGCTAATGATTGAATTGAACAACTCAGTATGTTTTTTCCACCGCTGCTTTCCCCTTTGGGCTCAGTATTTTTTTTTAAATCTTAATATAAACACCAGATGTGAACACTTCATATCATTGACAATCTTTCACAGATTTTTTTTTCTTTTACTGTATTTATTCACTTCAATTGGCATACGATGAACTACAAGCTACATATTTTAAACAGGTTTTTTTTTAACTTACACATTTTAATAGCAAGAAAGTGATTTAAAAAATACCCTACAATGAAATAAGGTCCAATTTCAACAATTATTTCAGTAGCATATTTCAACAAATACTCTGAATATTGAAAAACATTTCAATAAGTATGCATATTCAATAACTGTATCTTTCAGTGTTTTAATTATTCACTCAGTCACAGTCGTAATTTAACAAATCCACTTGTGGCATTTCGAAGCAATGAAGTTATGGACTGAAACTTACATTAACCAAACCAAAATAGTGCTCATTGACTGGAAATTGTTCCGGACCAATCTCTTTCTCCAAAGCTGAGGCATTGGCGCCCTAGAAAAATCAAAAGCAGTAAAGTATTAGTGTCACAACTACGTACACAGTGAATCTAACTAGTTGAGGAAAACAAAAAGTGACGTTTTTTGGCAAAGATAGATGACCAAAACCAACCAACCAACAAAAAAATAAACCACCAAAACACCTGATCACAATATATAGACCTTGCTAACACCAAACCAATATCTACAAGAAAGATACTGCTTTGCTGGAACATGTCCAGAGGAGAGCAACAAAGCTGATGAGGGGTCTGGACCAAAAGTCTGATAAGGAGCGGCAGAGGGAACTGATGTTGTTTAGCCTGGAGAGAAGGCTGAGGGGAGACCTTTTTGCCCTCTACAACTGCCTGACAGGAGGCTGTAGTGAGGTGGATGGTGGTCTCTTCTCCCAAGTAACAAGCAATACGATGAGGGGAAATGGCCTCAAGTTGCACCGGGGCAGGTTTAGGTTGGACATTAGGCAAATTTTTTCACCGAAAGGGTTGTTAAAGATTGGAATGGGCTGCCCAGGGAAGTGGTGGAGTCCCCATCCCTGGAGGTATTTAAAAGCCAGGTAGACGAGGTGCTTAGGGACAGGTTTTAGTGGTGGTATGGCAGTGCTAGGTTCACAGCTGGATTTGATGATCTTAAAGCTCTTTTCCAACCTAAACAATTCTATGATTCTATGATCTTCAGCTCTCAGACAATAAAACTTTGGGTTTACTAAATTTACTTATACTGAAGTTCTCTCTAGTCAGGAGGGAGGAAAACAAAAATAAATGGGAGACTAAATATTGAAAACTGATGAAACACCTTCCTGTCTGTAGCCTGGAGGTGGGGAGAAAGTGGAGTTTGTGACCCAGCTCAAGAATCATACATGGCAAATTAGCCAAACTTGTTTAGTTAGTCTATTGCTTAATGCAAAGACAAGCTTGTAGGTGGGATAGTATTAGCCATGAATGTGGAAAAATCAACTCTTTGAGTTCTCTGTTGATTTGCACTCTCAGGATGTTTAGATTGTCCACAAAAGCATTTCACACAGGTCTTAAAGCAGACAGCAAATCTTCTGTGCCATAACTTAATACTTACATACTTCTAATGAAGAACCTAACACTCTTCCGCCACAAGAAAATTATTTCAACATAATCCAAAATACCTCAGAGATATGTGTTTCCAAAATATGTTCTGTTCAAAAACACCTCGAAGTAAGTTATATCATTTTCATGTATTTTCATGCAATTGCACTGTTTTGACGTTCTGTATTTATTATTTTCAGAGTGGGGCTTCTTTAATAACAATTGCATGAAGTATTGCAAAGCAGGTGATACGAGGCCAAATGGTGAGCTCCTCTTAACAAATGTAATTTTCATACTGTGTAGCACATTTTAGAAGAAGTTAAGAAATGCAGATTGTTCACAGGAGGCAAAGAGACTGGTCTATTCCACTTACACTGAAAATATAAAATGTTCTAAGTGCTTTGCTAAATACTTTGAACTGTGTAAAATGAAAAGACAACACAGCACAGCTAGTGGTGGTGTGCATTACAGATGCTGCAGCCTTTGTCGAAGAAATCTGCTGGGTCTGATCCTCAAAAAGACATCAGCAAAGGTAACTTTGGTTACTCTCTAGTTCCAACTGATGACTGTTGACTGAACTGGTGCAATAAACATTGGGTTTCAAAGGAAAGAGAGGGGTTTTATTTAGAAACAGAAAAACCTCTACCCACGAAAATTCAGAGAACAAAAAAGCCCTTAGCTTCCTATGGGCTCTTACACTGCTTGCTTTTACAGAAAAGCAGACGTATCCAACTCTAAATCCCTTTTGTCACATACAATGACACGCATATACACACACATATCTCTCCTCTGTCAAACTAAAAAATGAGCATAAATATTCCAGTCTAAAGTCAGGCCTAAATCAAGCTAAAATAGCATATAGTATACAGCAAAGAATCTTAAAAACAGATGTGACTCCTTCCCAACAAGTTCTTTCTTTCCACCAAAGATGCAGCAAATCGCCCTGGACATTACAACAATAAACTTAAATCAAAATTACAAACCACATTAAGAAAAGCAAGCAGGATTTCATAGATTAATTACAGGTAGGGGGGAGGTGGATAAAATTAAAACTAGGACTGTGTTAAAATGTATAAAATTAAAATGAAACTCTATTATGTAGTACACAATCAGTACTGTGGTTGTGGTACTGCAGAACTTAAGAGTGGTTACACAACCTAGCTTAGCAGTTCTGAAACTGGAAACATGGTCAAAGGCCCATTAGGAGGTAACAAATTTAACCCTCATTTAAGATTAAAGCACTCCGTGACTTCTGAATATTTAGCTCTGCAGCCTTATTGGAAAGGTGGCTATTATTTACACCTAAACTAGAAAAAAGGGACTGTGGAGGCCTTTTTATCCTATTGTTAAAATCTCTACTTCTTTAAAAATAAATAAATTCAAGAGCAGGCTTCTAGGAAATTCTTTCTCTTGTCAAAGCTAGGGTGGAGTAGCTGCTTTATTCTATCTTTGGAAGGAAGAATATTACGGTATAAACTTTGATGATTGTTTTGTACAGACCCGAACAATGTATTTAGTTTTCTAGCACAATAAAGATCCTGACTTAGCAGTTAGAAAGACATGCTAAGACACTCCAATACAGTTATGATTTTCCGATTACACAAGGCTGTTTCATTCAAGGCTTAGACTTTCACATGATTTCAAAGCACGGCATTACCTATGTTCGAATGCAGTTGTTTATGAATGTTTTATAACTACAAAACAGCATGGATGTTTTACACCAATATAAAAACCCTCAAGCTATTAAACTTCCCTTTACAGTTTTCTTTTTGTCTACTATAAAGGATGTTATTCCTCCCCCCAAAGTAATCGTTTATACTGTGCAGTGTGTTGGTTGAGTAGAGCGAAAACATAGTATGCAGCAGGGGCTTAAAAGAGTATGCTAAAAAGGCATGTTCGCACCTGACCCGTAAAAGCTATTTTAAAACCTAACTATCCTTTGCTACAAAAGGTTTCCCACTCAGCATTACAGTACACATTACCAGTCCCAGCTGACTCTGCAATTATGGAAACACAGATGCAGGAGGGAAGCACCGTGACACCACCAACTATTATGGTACCAAATCATCTTTTGGACAAGAGGACAGCACAGGTTTAAGGCAGAAGCGGAGTCTATCTCTCTCCGTCAGCCAAGATGGACTTACTGGGCTCAGGATCTAGACTTGGGAGATTTCAGTCTGCGATGCATGCTGTGGAGTACAAAATTTCTTCCTTTGCCACTGAATTGGGATGTGGGAAGATCGCAAAATGAACCTCTCTTTTTTGGGGGCTCACTGAAGAACCCATACAATAGGTGCTCAGTCCCCACACAGCAACTTGGCTTTGACATTGTGCAGGGGACAGAAAGGAACATCATCAACTTTGGTCAGCACCCCCACCTCCAGTCTCCCTGCCCTTCTGAGCAGGAGCACACAAGGTCATTGCCCAGGAGTGGGAAGCAACAGAGGCGCAACACAAGCCCAAAAAAGATTATATTGCAACAGTACTGGCATTTAGCAGGTTTTGCATCACATAAAACCTATACATCACCAAACACTGCCTTACGTTACCCTCCTTCCAGCACAGAGATAATTCTACAGGCATGCAGAACACATATTGGTCATAGTTAACGCAATATAGCTTTATAAAGCGGAAGGTTCAGCAACTAAGGTGTGCGTACAAGAACGCAATATGAAATTAAGATTTGCTTCACTTTTATTTGTTATTGAAAATTATTCTGGAAACAATGTTAAAATTGAAAATGTTAAATGAAAG
>NW_009260844.1:921667-931239 GCF_000687185.1 Egretta garzetta | reverse complement strand
TAAAATTCAAAATGTTAAATAAAAGAGTGTTCTCACACAGAATGAACATCAGGTGTAAAGCTGAACTACTGTACACTTCATCCTGTGCTTAACTTCAAACTGATATGAGATAAATCATGAGTATTCTTTGTAACCATGTTCAAATCAGTTGAACATTTATTGCTTATCTCCCCCACCAATTAAAGAAAAAGGCTATATTATTGGATTTATTAGAGATCCCCTTAGATGCTAATTTCTTAATGAACAGATAAGAACCCATGTTTACTATGGAACGCCCTTAATTAATTTTTTCTCAACTTTTATTTTCAAAAGACCTTGAGGTTTCTATAAATTAACACATTTAACATTAACCAAATGAGTGGTTTATTTCAGTTTAGTGGAATCAAAGCCCAGAAAACACAGTAAGAGAGGAAAATGGAGTAATCTTTTAATTAAGCACAGTTGAATTTTCCTGATTTTCGAGTTCTACAGATATACATTCTCACGAAGTTCTAAAATAAACTAAAAAAAACCTTGACATTGTATATCTCAATGGAAAAGGGGGAAAAGATATGAAGTGCAGACATATGATGGGGTTTTGTTTGTTTGTTTGTTTGTTTAGTTTTTCACTTGCTAAAGCAATAATATTGCTAAATGCTATTTCTGCTTTCATTATTGCCTTTTCTCACTGCCTCGGAGGTCACACTACCATGGTACTACATGTCGAACCTGTACTCCCAAGACACACTAACAGCTAGCATATGGATAAGCTAATTGGAGCCAATCTGTAAAGCAAATCAGTTGGTGCTTATGATCTGACATACACACTTAGGGTTTCAGAGGGGCTGGCCCTCCAACTGAACACCCAGATGCAGCTAAACTATGTTGCTTGATTTAGTTTCCTCCAAAAATAATCTAATTTGTGCACTGTAAGACCACTCCAAGATGCAAACTGAAGTACGGCAAATCGCAATGCCTGGGAGAATCACTTCAGAATTGCACACACCTTACCTGAACCAAAACACTAACGAAAAGGCACCCAGCACTTGTCTAAAGGAAAAAAAAAAAGCCACCCTGTATTAAAAATACTGTCCAAAAACATGTCAGCAAACAGACAAACGACTGCAGTTTTGAAGTGTCCTAATTCATTGTTATCATCCAACCTAGCAGGCAGCATTTCTCTTACAAAGACTTGATTCATAACCAGCCTCGTGTGCTTTGAAGATTACAGTGGTGTTAGTCTTACTGGGGTGGGACGGGGGCGTTGATCTATCCCTTTCTAGAATAAGTATCAGTCGGTAACTTGGTGGGTCATCTTTTCAGTAGTTTGCTTTAACAGCTTTATCCTCTAGCTTTACTGAGTTGTAAATTTCCAGAGTAAAACCCACAATTTCACCTTTAAATTTCTTACCTCAAAACTTACATTTTTGTTGTCAAAATCCTGAAGCTCCATTTCTCCCTTCACACATGCACTATGCTAGATCCTTCCCTACAATGCTCTCTACCTCCCTCAAGAAGCAAGGAACAATGAAGATAAAAAATGACTCACACTACTGAACTATGTTGCACAGCTATATGTAAGCCCAATTTTTTAAACATGACTTTAGCTATAGGCAAGTGAACAACAAACCCACAAACCAGAACTTTTATTCTTCCTAGTGATGGAAAGGCATTACAAGTAAAAGGGAAACTCACTAGCTGGGAACAGCAATGTTTTTCTGAACAAAAATAAAACATTACAAGTGTAAAATTAATTTAATTATTTGTAACTAGCAAAATTAAATCTCAGTATAGATGCACTCATTTACTGGTGCTTTCACCTTTTTCTGCCATGTACTAGAAGACTCTTCCTCGTCTGTGCCACCAGTGAAGGTAAACAGAATTTCATAGCCTACACTAATTAATGTGGTGTGACTGATGGAATCTTCTGTTAAAGAAGAAATATATAATTCTGGTCTTCCAGCCATGTTTTATCAGAATATATGAATTCCTACTTTTCCATGTATTTACATAAATCAGGATTAAAAGCAAACAGAATAGCTATATTAAATCAGTTTATATCTGTTACTTTGACTGCAACCAAAATGGAAACACATTTTTTTCTTTTGTACTGTTTCTAACCCAAGAAGCAGAAGTGAAATATGCTGAGTGGGATTCAATAATCCTTGTTGTTCATTTATTTGCAAAAGAACGTGCATTAGTAATACACAACTTGATAATCTAACTATGAAATATTTGGATAGTTTCAGTTCATATTTTTAAAATACTTACAAATGGTGTTATGTTCTTAACTAATTAGTTTAGGACATAGTCCTGTATATTCTAATCATGTGCAGGTAAGACAAAAGGGTTTTTACTGAGTACAAAGTAAAAACATCTCTGCCTGGGCAAGGCAAATGATAGCACAGCACAAAATTACCTCCTCTTCACATTTGGTATGTCTACCACACCCATCTTTTTGAGACCCACTGAGCATACTTTCCTTTACATCAACTAGATATGGGCATAATTCCTTCTGTTTTGAATATGGAATTCAAAGGTAAGTTACTCTCACATATGAACCTCAGACTCGGAGAATTAGGGCTCTGGGCTTGGCTCTTTTGTGGAATGGATCTTCAAAACATGATAATGATGCTTCTACACTTCTTCCCCAGTGGCTGCCAGACTTGAACTGGACATTGTCTACTTCCCGCCCAATACAGAATTAAATCATACTGCTAAAAACTGAAACACTGGTGCGGTGGGTTGACCCTGGCTGGATGCCAGGTGCCCACCAAAGCCGCTCTATCACTCCCTTTCTCAGCTGGACAGGGGAGAGAAAATACAACAAAAGGCTCGTGGGTCAAGATAAGGACAGGGAGAGATCACTCGGCAATTACTGTCATGGGCAAAACAGACTCGACTTGGGGAAAAAATAATTTAATTTATTACCAATCAAATCAGAGTAGGGTAACGAGAAATAAAAACTAAAGCTTAAAACACCTTCCCCCCCATCCCTCCCTTCTCCCTGGGCTCAACTTTACTCCTGATTTTCTCTACCTCTGTCCCCACACCGGCACAGGGGGACGGGGAATGGGGGTTGGGGCCAGTTCATCACACGCTGTCCCTGACGCTCCTTCCTCCTCAGGGGAGGACGCCTCACACTCTGCCTCTGCTCCAGCCTGGGGTCCCTCCCACGGCAGACAGTCCTCCATGAACTGCTCCAGCGTGGGTCCTTCCTATGGGCTGTGGTTCTTCACAAACTGCCTCAGCATGGGCCCATCCTTCCCATGGGGTGCAGTCCTTCAGGGACAGACTGCTCCAGCATGGGTCCCCCGCAGGGTCACCAGCCCTGCCAGCAAACCTGCTCCAGCCTAGGCTCCTCTCTCCATGGGGCCACAGGTCCTGCCAGGAGCCTGCTTCAGCATAGGCTTCCCGTGGGGTCACAGCCTCCTTCAGGCACCCCCCTGCTCCAGCGTGGGGTCCTCCCTGGGCTGCAGGTGGGGATCTGCTCCCCCGTGAGCCTCCTTGGGCTGCAGGGGCACAGCCTGCCCTACCATGGGCTGCACCAGGGGCTGCAGGGGAATCTCTGCTTCAGCACCTGGGGCACCTCCTGCCCTCCTTCTGCACTGACCTTGGTGTCTGCAGAGTTGTTCCTCTCACATCCTCTCACTCCTCTCTCCAGCTGCAGTTGCGCATTTTTTCCCCCCTTCTTAAATACGTTACCCCAGAGGTGCTGCTACCATCACTGACGGGCTGAGCCTTGGCCAGCGATGGGTTCGTCTTGGAGCCAGCTGGCATTGGCTCTGTCGGACATGGGGGAAGCTTCTGGCAACTTCTCACTGAAGGCAGCTTGGTAGCCCCACCACCACCAAAACCTTGCCATGCAAACCCAATACACTGCCAACAAGATAAAACTTATTTATATGAATTCCAGAAAATTCCTGGGGTAACGCTGTTTACAATATCAGGTGCCTTTGCTTCAGTTCCCTCCGATCAGATGGATTTTCAATAGCATTGGTGCAACACATCTCATAACGACACTTATTAAGCAGGGTCCCAAAAGATCAAAACTATTATCTTCAAAGACTTCTAGTTAAAGGTTGAATTACACTAGCAGACAAGACTGGAAGTCTGTGAGATGTATTTAAAAGAGGATCCAATGGTGACCTTAGAAATCTTTCACTACCTAAAAAGTACAGAGAGTTATAAGCATTATATTCATCTTCTGGAGAAATAAGAGTTACCTAATCACCCAAAATGCAGAGGGGGAACAAAAAAAGAAGGAAAAAGAACACATTTGCTCAACCACTTTTGTTGATAAACTGCACACTGTGGTGTGCTTCACATGCTTTTTTAACCCACATAATTCCTGTTTCATAAAAAAGAAGTATGTTGCTTTTATAATTTCCCCTTTTCAGGGGATTATAAAAATAATTTGAGTTTATTAAGAACAATAAAAATGTTTTCCAGTTCTGGTCTACTTATGTTAATACACCATTCTGGTTCTATGCTAAAAAAAGATCTAGATTTTTTTCCCCTCAACTGAAAGATTAGGTAAGCCTTATTGAAATAAATCATTTGTTAAAGGATTTAACTTTAGCAAACTTCCTAAGCTAGGAAAACAAAAGTTACCCTCTACACAGGGCTTTTATATACCTCTTTCCTTCAACAAATTTGAAAGAGAAAAGTAGACGATATGACATCCTTTTACCACATTTTTACAGAATCATTCCTAGGAGTTTTAATGCAAATTAGTTGCTTCAGTAGTTTAAAAAGTAAATACAAAGACTATACGAATGACCAATCTAAATATTCAAGCTTTTCTAGTAATAGGATCAGTTTTTCCCACTGACACAGCTAAAAATTGTCATAAAGACTAGAGTCTGAGTTTGTATTTCACTGTTTCTTCATGCTTAGAGCTTGCAAGATGGATATATGAATACATACAGGCAAAAAGAAAAGGGAACATTTGTTTAATTGAAATTATCCAACTAAGTGATATGCCATCTAAATAACTCTCTGTGCTGGTATAAATATTGCTTTACAGCTACACAGCTTCAGGAATTTTTTCTTCATGTCTCATATTTGACTTTTTTTTTTACACCCATTTAGAGTCAAATTTGTATTTTGATGTAAACAAATTTGTCTAAATTACTTAGTATACTAAGCAGTGTCACAAACCCAGTATTTTAAAGAGCAAATGTACAGACTCACCTTTTATTACCATCTTGTAGCATGTTACATCTACAAAAATGAACTGATGACAAGTGCCACAGTCATGCTTGAGCCTCAGTGTCCTATTTATCATGAAATATTCTCCTGATAAGAACTCACAACAGATGAGTGAGCCTCCCTACAGCGGTTTATGCCCTTACCCCAACTGTCTAACAAATACTTCCCCAAAATTTAATGTGCTTGCAACAGAATCACCACAACAGAACACGTGCTTGAACACTCCAGTCCACTGATCAAGGCGGATTCAGGCCACAATGCCAGAGTGAAATGCAGAGGCTGAGACACAGCGCATGTTCCTTCTTGCCAACTCTGCTACATGAGCAAGTCGGACAGCTGGATAAAGGAATACCATAACACTGCTATTTTCTCTGTGTTACTTTAGTCCTCTGCTCCTCTGCTCTCTTTTCCATCAGCTCCTCACTTTGAAGCTTTGCTTTTCCACAACTTTTCTTTCCTTGATGTAACTCTCAATTCTTACTTCTTCCAGCACGAGTCTTCTGTACACCTTCCTGGGGAATCTGTTAACCTGATCACCAATTAATGTTGAAGTATTATAATTTGTGCTTCAGAGAAGACAGTGCAATTAGAAGCAACAGGAGTGAGAACATCACAGCCATTTCTGGCTGACTGCAAACTCTGGCAAACATCAATTTACATTAAGTACAGATTTCACAATCAGGTCTGGAAACCCTACTGTAAATAAATAATTCCGTAAGTACTAATAAAGTCCATACATCTATACTCATCTAACAGTTATAAAATTTTCCTGCAATTAACTGTACTTTTTTTTTTTTTAAGCCTCTCTGCTATGACATCCGAGGTAGGTGCACTGCAACCTTCCCTCAGCTGGGCATTTACAGTGTCTGTTTCCTCTAAGCTGCTTTTTTTCCCCACATGCTTGTTTGAACTTAAGTACCTCTGAGACCTCTTCACCCTTGTCAAATGTGGCTGAAACGGGCAAAAGCGTATTGATGACAGGACCCTCAGACAGGAGACAGGCAGGAAAAGGACAACAGCCAGCCATTCAGCATGGTTCCGCAAGGCTTACTCCTTTCCAAAGCAAGAATTCGGACTGCAAGATGCGCACAGACTTCTCATGCAGAACACCCTGTTACATCGTACAATCCACATCCAGCTACAAACTATGTATTTGATGTCAGTGTTGGGGGGCTGAATCAATCACTGAAAACATTCAGTGATGCTGACCCTGTATATAAGGTGCTAAACTGGCAGACAGAGAAGGGAACAGGTAGACAAATACCTGAAACATGAAGAAAGGATTTTTCCTATCTAAGGCTACAGCTTCTAGATTAGCATAGTTTTTAAATGTCATTAAATTTTTTCAGGTTGTGCTAACATAATCAACCAGTTTCTAGAAGAAACATTGAAAAACAAGTACTGCTACCATTACGACTTCCTCCTGTATGTCTGAAACTGACATCGTTGTCGCTTTTAAGCTACAAAGATAATTTCTATTTTCTCTTTACTTCAGCAACTAGTAAGACTTGATACCTTTCCACTGCTGGGTTCTAGACAACAGCGCAAAAGTCAGTAGTACTAGATACAATCTCTATTTTATGGTGAGTATAGCTTGGGGGACATCTTCATTGCAGTTAGCACGGGTTACTTTACCACTTCCCAGCCGTGCATAAAGACCCCATATAATTCACTGAGGTAAGACTTTGACTGCAGTTTAATGCATGGGTGAGGGTAAAAGACCAAGTTCTACTTTTATGGCAAAAGACATTAAAAAAAAGCCAAAAAAACAACAAAAAAACCACACACATTTAATAAACCTCCTCCATTTTGCAACAAGAACAGGTATTTTCCAGTGCTTCTCCACAATCTCCAGCCACGTAATCAAGACTTACTACAGCACAAGGAACCACGGGAGCGGTGATGTAGAGCAAAGAAGTCCAAGGAAGCTCACGGGGATACAACACCAGGAGAGTACTACAGGAAGAGCTCTGCCATCACTGGTATGAACAGTGGAGTCTCGATCAATGAACTAGTGAAGCATACAGAAGAACCAACCCTTTGTAGACAGAATGCGCTCTTGCAAGATCATCTCAAAAGGCGCCGTGGGTAACAAACTAAAAATACCAGATATCGCTCTTCACTATACCCACGCAACCCACCAGGACTGTAAAACATAATATCTTGCTTTCTAACATTCAGAGCTTGAACAACAAGGTAAAGATGCACAAAATATAAGTGAGTCAGCAGGGAGTGAAACTTGAATTTGGATACAAAAAAGGAAGTCATGAAATGCAGGACTGCAATGGGAGAGCTTCTTCAACATCATTCCAGACTTCTCTGTTATGGATTGTAAGTGTATGTGCATGTTAACGTTTGTGCAGGCCCAAACTGCCTCTTGAGAAAAATTGCCTGTTACTGGTTTTGTACTAACCAAACACAAGAACAGAAGCAACAGCCTGGGAGTTCTTGTTGCAAGAGGTATGGGGAAAGGCAAGAAAAACTTGTAAGAATTTTTAGGAAGTTGCCTGGCCGTTTATCAAACAGTGGGTTGACACAAAGAAGAATTGCCAGGAAAAAAAAAAAAAAAAAACCCAACACCAGTATTACTTAGCAATTATATTCCTTTTTGGTTTTGCAGAATATATGCTTAAACATGAGTATATGACTCTTGTTAAAATTAAAAAGATCTGCCTGGCCATAACCACACCATTCTAAACAACTCCACGGGAAATGCCAAGTGCTTCTTCACACTATCTTTACTGAAATATTTTTAAGCACAATCTTACATTATTTATTAAAAGCATGGAAAAAACTTTTACAGCAGGTATCCTATGCTAGCTGTCCCATCTCACCATACTATTAAAGCTCACGCATCAGAAAGGCACAGGAAAAATCTTTTGCCCGGAGTTTATCCACCTCAGTGCACACAATTCTGACTGGACAGATAATACCTAATTGCCACCAGAATTTCAGCTTCATGGATATGGACACTTTAGTCAATGATAAGAGGATTTTTAGTTGAAAAAACTGGTTTGGGATTGACTTAAATGTCAATGACATAATGTCATTTCTAATAACCATACGTACAGAATAAACTTAAACTAGTTTCTTGGCCAGTCCAGACCTACAACTTCTATGCTGTCCAGAAGCAGAAAAGCAATGTCCCATACTGGGCCTAAATCAAGAGGCCAGCACTGAATTTATGTTGACATAAAGGCTAGTGTACAACGGTGGGTGAAAACATGTTAGCTAGAATTGCAATAAAATGAGACCATCCTAGCTCAAGGACCAGTCACATTGGCTCCCCAACAGTCTAACCTAAAATCTAACTACTTCGGAGAAGGAAAACTCCTGAAGTACGTGGTATATGTCCTACAACATTTGGCCATATAAAGATCTTGGCGTACAGCTCATGAATTCAACAAGTCAGACTCTCTGAGGCCAAATGAAAAGCTGTGACCTCCCAGATCATGAAAAGCGTTACACCAGCTAATCAACAAGCACCTGAGCAATCTCACCCTGTGGGCTTACAGGCGTTCATTCAGAATTCTCATGGGTTGCCTCTGAAATGTCTGTTTGCGATGTTAAAGCCTCTTTGTGGCAAGACTTATGAAAGCCATCAATCAGTCCTCAATAATATGAAATGCAAGCATTTTCCACTGTTTGGCATTATGATCTGTTATAATCCCCATTCAGCAAATTAACAAACTAGATGACAGAGTACATTTTTCCCCTTAACCATCTCTTCCCTTCCCCTGCAGAAACCGATTTGGGAACAAGAACTTTCATTTGACCACGGAACAGGTAGAAAAGAGCACAAACGCAAGATCTTCAGCTGTGAACCATTGGCACGTCTCTTCCACGACAAGCAGTGACTTCTACTGACTAAGGGATATTTCCTTCCTTAAATCCAGCATTCCTCCGTCGGCGAATCCACTGAGCTCCCCAAGAGAGCCTTATTGCGTCTGGGTATCTGCTTACAGCTCTTATTTATCAAGAGAGAGAGCCATGAAAAAGCAATCCCGGGAAGGCGCCTCCTGCCAGGACCCGGATCGATGCAAAGGTGGCAGGTTACACGCCAACGCGTGGAGCGTGCTTGGCGGAGCAGATCACGCGGGATTGCCAACACTTTTCCGGGTAACCCGGGGAGCCCCCGCCTGCTCACCGGCAAGGCGATTACAGCCCGGCCACGGGAGTGAAGTACTCGGTGAGCTGGGGACAGTTACCGGGCGGATGGGGAAGGCGGCGGGGGCTTCCAGAAACCCTGCCCGACAAAAAGTACTCGCAGCGAGCAAGCCCCAACTCCCGGCGAGGTCCCGCAGCTCTCCCTCCCGGCGGCCGGCACACCTCGGGGGGTAGCTGTGCTCGCTAACCCCGCACTTCCACCCGCCGTCAGG
>NW_009260844.1:905871-920814 GCF_000687185.1 Egretta garzetta | reverse complement strand
GGGGGGTTAGTGGGTGTTGCCGTGATGCACGTGCTGGGCCGCTTCCAGGGAGAGTTCCCGGGCGGCCTGGAGAGGTGAGGAGAGTGAACCGGCGTAACGCACTGCCAAACCAGAAAAGCAAATTAAAAAATAGAGCTAAGAAAACTTGTGCCTCCCGTCAACTTGATGGCCAAAGCAACTTCACAGTGACTTGACATCTGAACAGCAGTTGTCTTGTCAAAGCCGTTCCTCCAGGGTCTCCCCCAGGAAGAGGGGGACGTGGAGAGGCACGCACCTAGGAATTCCTCTCATCTTTCCCTTTTTTGCTTGCGTTTCTAGATTACCAGCTCTTCGGTTTGTGCGAGTCTGGGATTTGCACGCCCCAGCCTTAGACATCTTGGAAAGTAAAGCTGGTCTGTAGAGCAGTCATTTATATCAACTACTTGAGGTGTCTGCTTGGGAATGAGATGAATCATATAGATGTGCCTGTTTGCCTGCAGCCTATAACGGAAATCTGGATGACTCGTTCAAGATGTTGATGTCAGCATTAAAGAAGCATAAAGCTAGCTAAGATATAGAACAATTCAGGTTGGAAAAGACCTTTAAGAGCACTGAGTCCCCAACCATTAATCTAACACTGCCAAGTCCACCACTAAACCGTGTCCCTAAGCACCTTGCCTACACGGCTTTAAATACCTCCAGGGATGGGGACTCAACCACTTCCCTGGGCAGCCTGTGCCAGTGCTTGACGTGGAATGTCCTGGCCTGTCTTTTTTTCATATGTGGGAAATATCTAGCAGATCAAGATGCATTGTTATTAAGAATAATGTCTGTGCATATAAGTCCTAGACCATAAATGCATCCTTTCACTGTAAAAGAGATATTTTAATATCTATAACATTAAATCAAGATACTTTCTATGATCTTCAGAAGTACATGTTCTTCAGCAACAAAATTAATGGAAATTGTAAGGTTTTCTTCAGCTGAAACATGAAGAATATGATTTTAGGAAGCCTTACAACTGAACTCTATTGCAACCTAAAATATCCTCAAGCAATTCTTTTATATAATATCAGTGGTCTAGAAGTGTACATTTCAAAAGTATAGTATTTGAGAAAAGGAATGCCTCTTGGATGACTACATTCAGCAACTGTTGCCACAGAAACCATGGGGGAGGACAGCATCAGGAGAATAAGAAAGAATAGAAACAAAAGAAGTGGATTGGCCATTTATGTGCAAAAAAGCGAGAACAGTATTTGGCCAGCTAGAAGTCTCCAGCCTTCAGATATCCAGCAGTTCACCTACTAAAACACAATGCTGCAAGATACATCTGTAATACGATTCCTTACAGTATTTCTCAGACATGCTACAAGAGATACTCCTGTATGATCCAGACTGGATAAAGTCTTCAAAAAATGACACAAGGAAAATATGACAGCACGCTATTTCCCCAAAGCAAAGACACAAAAAGCAGTTGCACTGTTGCAGAAGCTTGTAAGATTATCTGGAAGATAATTCAGTTTGGAACCAATTATGTGGCATCAAGTGGAACCGTACAGGCCATAGGAAACTGCAGGAGTCTTAAAAGCACTCAAATGGAAAGTCAGAGATTGCCTTGAAGTTTCTTACTACCCATAAATTAGAGAAAGGAAGCAAAATATACTTGGTGTGCAGTGCTCTTTCTGTCTGTAGTTCCAAGGGAAAATGTAGATATCATGGGGTATTGGACCACATTTGAAAAAGAGTGGGGGAGGCACTGCTATGCTGGCCTGCATCTGAGAGGTGCATCTGAGAGACGAATCTAATCGTGGCTGGAGACTAAGCAGAGCAGTTGGGAAGACGCTGAATTAGTAACATACAGAGGGACTGATTTTTTTTTTTCAATGCCATGTAAACTGAGGAACAAACTGAACTCACGCCACATAGAATGAGGGGAAATATGGAAACACTTTCTATGCCATCAGCCTTTAAAATGAGGTAAAATGTGAGGAAACGAGGAAGAGAATTGGAAATGATCACTGGGGAGAGACAAGGTCCACCTGACAAAATGCGAAAAGTGCATGTTTGCCAACTGGCCAGCCAACCTGCTGAGGAGCACTTTAACCAGGAACAAGGCAGTATCTTGATCACAGACCCTGGGTTTGGGGGGAATTTCAGCCTGCTCGACGTATGCTACAAGCACCGCGCATTGGAATGCAAGCAGTCAGGAAGGTTTCTGAAAGGCATCAAGGATAACTTCTTGATACTGGCTGGGCCAACCAGGGGTGATTCACAGCTGGATCTGCTCTTCAGTAACAAGGAAGAGCTGGGGGATATGGTAATCCGTGGCTTGGTTATCAAAGCCTGGGCTGTAGTGACTGAGTAGTGGAGTTCATGGTCCTGTGGGGGCTGAGGAAGGAGAGCAGTAGACTACAGAGCCTGGCTTTAGGGGAACAGACCAGTTTATTCAGGAAACTGGTTGGTGGGATCCACCGAACAACAGCTACAAAGGGTAAAGTTGCTCAGGAAAGCTGGCAGGAGAGCACAAGGATCCTAATACTGAGAAAAACATATACATTTTTTAGTGTTTTCAGCCATGAGAAAGCAAAACTGATGTGCTGTGAAGATAAAAAGAGTGGCTAAATAGGAAATCAAATTAAGGCTGGGGTTGTCATAAGATCTATATTGTTTGGTAAATTCATCCCATTCAGATACAGTGTTTTAGTATAGGCACAAGTAGAATTACTTACTAACACAGTGAGCAGGTCATGTCCGCAGAGATGAGGGGCTGTGTTGTGTAGAGCAGTGACTGAAAAGGAATTAAGAGCTGACATTGGCCAAGCCAGTAAAAATTTCCAGTCCAATGTTATGGTATAAGCAAGTAATAGAATCCTTGACTATATAACCAGAGAAGTGGCAAGTAGGAAGAGGTGTTATTTTCCTTCTATGTATGGCATTGGGGAGATTTTTGTGGTAATACTGCGCTCACCTCTGGTGTCCTTGTTGTCAAAAGAATGCTGAGAAATTATTTGAGGCTGGAGAAAATTCTTTGCATGGAGAGACTTAAAGAGGACAATCTGTTTGGCTTATCAAAAAGAAGACTGGAAGGTGGCTACAGTGATCTTTAATCTTGCACAGTGAGAGGCGTAACAATAAAAAATAACTACAAACTGAAATAAACCAAATTTGAATTAGAAATTACACACATCTTTTAGCAGTGGAAGACATTAATGCTTGGAATATGCTGCCAAGAGAAATGGCACGTCCAGTATCTCTTAAGGGCTTCAGTTAAAGAATAAATGCTTTTCTCACAGAAGTACATTAGTTGAACAGATAGAATTAATCCCCTGCTCAGAAAGTCTCTCAGAGCGTGTAGTTTTTGTCATTGCATAGTATTTGAATCACCCTAACACCTAGAAACACAGAGTTCTTCGCCCCCTTAGTCACTACATAAGACATTAAGAGAAAACCCCGTTCTATCTTCTGAAGAACTTGCACTCCAAATGTAGAGAGGCACCAGTAGACACAGAGGAGCAAAGAGAAAACAGAACAAGTGTAAACTGCTGCTGCTCATCCTGTGCCTCTCCTTGTTTCATAATCTTGTGGTTTGGCAGGAGCCCAGCTTACTCTGGGGTGTGTGGGTAGGCTGGCTTTGGAAATTGAAGGGTAGGCATGGTACAGGTATGTTTGTGCCTGTATCGTCTATCTGTGACCACAGATGGTTTTGCAAAGTGTGGGGCATGTCAGGTTTTTGTTAATGTTGCTTGACAACAGAATTGGTCCCATGGATCTGTTTACCAGCTCCGCTAACCAGTCAAACCACCACCTGGTCGGATTATTGCTGCAGTGTCTGAATGCAGATGTGTCACATCTGTTGTTGGACTAGTATACAGTAGGACTGCAAGATCATAGTGTAATAGGACCGTAGGATAATTCAGGTTGGACGGGACCTCTGGAGGTCTCTAGTCCAACCTTCTGCTCATAGCAAAGTCAGATCTGAGGTCAGAAGAAGGTTGCTTTCTGTGTATATACCTGCTGTTCTGGAAACTTTTAAATTTGGATCCAGACGTAACAGTGGGGAGCTTTGGTCCTTGCAAGAAAACCATCTGAATTCACCGTCTGTATTGTTATTGACCCATAGCCCAGTGAAGGTCGTCCACCATTCTCACGATATATTAACCAGCCTTGCTAGGGAAATGCACCTTACTTTGTGGGCAACTGGAGTTGCAGGATTTGTGCTATGAGGTAATAGAGTAAGACATAGAAGAAATATTCCCCAACTTGTATTTGATAATTCCCAGAAGACCTGAAGCTGCATCAAATTACACAGAACCGGAATCTTAACACGTTATGTGAGTGAAATTGGGGAACAGAAGAGACAAACAGGAAGTACATTTGGAAAGTCATGTTATATCAAACCATCTTGTACTGAGTGACAGGTAGTTAAGCATCTACATTAGCAGATTAATCTTTGTAAATTATGTTGACGGTACATTTTCAGAAAACAATTATTTTCATAACAGTTCTACAAGCTCTCTGGGAAACATGATGGGGGGTGATGGTAGACTAACTGGATATGGGAGGATCTGCGCAAGCAGTTAAACAAGTGATACATTTTAATCATTTTCAGTCTCAGTTGTAATTGTAAGCAAAAACATTAATAAATTATTATCACAGAAAACTATACAAACTATAAAAATTATGACACCTTAATTGTACAATGGGTGAATATTATTTTATTCCTTAGCAGTTTTCATCAGTAAATCTCAGAATATTTTACGAAGAGGTGTGAGAAATAATCATTATTAGACCAAATCTGTAAACAGAATAAATTAGGTGAGAATTCTCTGACAGGGTAAAATTTGCTCATGATGATTTTTCCCTTACACTCATTTCAGAAGACCAGAGCTTTCCTCAGTAAGGGTGTTGGGTTTTGTTGGTTTGTGTTTGGTTTTTGGGTTTTTTTAAGTAGAGGGTAATGGTTGTTTCTTGCAGAGTTCACACATGGGGATATTTTGATACTTTCATTTTCACAGCTCAGCTGATACTGGGCGTCTTGCCATATATATAGCTGGCAAACAATTAACACAAAGGATTACCAGCATCTGAAAAGTTAAAAGAGAAAATAAAAAAATTTATGCTACTAAACTGCATAAAAATTTCTACCAACAGCACTTAAAATATACATCAGTTGAGATGTCCAATAAGACTGTAAAATATAAGAATTTAGTTATGTTGACAATAACAGTAGATTTTTAAACTGTTATCATGGTTTGAGTCTTTAGACTCCTAAAAGCAGATGGAATTCTAACTGAAAATAAAGTTACAGTTCTTAGAAAAAGAGTGCATTTAAAGAATGGTAACTCTTGAAAGATGTCACTGTATTCTGCAAGAGAAATGTGTATAGTTTGGGTGTCAGTGGTCTCAGTATGAAAGAACATGAGCTAGGCATGAAAATAATGGTGTGCTTTTTGACATTGTTCTGAACATAATCTTTTGGAGAATTAGGGCCACAGGTATATTTAGAAATAAGGTTGTTTAATACTGTAATGGAATACTTTCAATAATAGAAACTTTTCTTAAAAAATTAATGGCTTTGATCCTTGACACAGGCACTGGGGAAACAACTGTCTCCGTAACTCCAATTTCTCCTTAATATGAAAACCTCAGGAGTCGGGGACAGTGCGCTAACGCTAACTTGGAAAATCCATTACTAGAGGTGAGAAGTACGAGATGCTTCTTCAGTCTCTGCATTCTCTACCAGAATACCAAGCAAAGCTTCCCGCCACAGGCAGCAAGATAGTATTTTTGTGATCTTCGCAGCCGCTCTCCAAAAGCAAGATTAGCCGTCATGTAATAACAACAGTGACGCACAGTGTGACAACAGGCAGCCTCCAGGTGAAGAGTCTTTGTGTCATTACAGTCTCCCCCACTAATCAGTTCTCTTACAGTACCAAGATATAAAGGAAGCTGAGGAGGAATATGTAAAACAGCATGCAGATAGCTACACAGTGGAAAAAATTATCAATAAGAGGTAGAAAAAATACTGGAAACAGCTTTGTGGGGATAATAAAATTGCTAAAGAGCATTTACTGTTAATAGCCTGTGTTTTTTGTGACACTAATGGGTGGTTAATTATTTATTTTTGTTTTAATTGAAACATATGTCACAGCAATATTTTGTGCTTCCGCTGATCTGAAGCTTTTGTTCAAGTGCACGTTGCAATCAGTTCTCAAACAATGCTCTCTTTGTCAGCCATGCAGAAGTAGAATGATTTTGATTTCTTCTCTTGGAAGATTTATACCCTAGAAAACCCGCAGTTCCCCTCTGTACTTGCAGATGGTCAGTTAAATACTCCCATCTGGTTATACTTGTTTTTCTCTGGTTATACTTAGTTTTTTCTAAAAAAAAAAAAAAAAAAAGAAAAAAAAGAAAAAAAACCACAAACCTGCAATCCAAAACAACCAACCAACCAACCACAGGTTATTACATGAGCAGCAGAACTAATAAAGCTCAATTTCATATGGATTGGTGGCCTATGTTTTTATACTGCAGTAACCCAGACATCACCTCTTTGTCCTGTATGGCCTCATTTCCTCCTTCCATTTCCCCTGCGATTTCATTTCCTCTTCTTCCCCCACAGCACTTCTTCTTGCCATTTGCCCTCTATTTGTTTTTCCCTGTTTTGCCCCTTCACCTGTGCTGCCTCTCTCCCTTGGATAAGCTGTGTCTGCCTTGGAGCAGCACATATGCTAATTAGCTCACTTTACTATTTTGCATATTCCATGAAGGGCTCTGCAGCATTTCACAAATATTAATGAATCGAACCTTAACAACAATGCTGCTCCGTAAATATGTGCTGTTATTCCTTCCATACATATGGGGAAGTTGGTTATCTTATCTGGTTGGTCGTAGCTTGGTCAAGTTTATCCTTTGTTAATTCTCTGTTCCACTTCTCCTTGACTGACCACTAATTTGTCTTTTCTGGCTGTAGTGTTTGTTCAGAGCAGCTGTTGGTGTCTCATTGACAGGGCTTGTCAGAGCGTAGCCAACACTCATTATTTCATCACAAGCCTTGCAATATTTGATAGTTCCCTTGCAGCTACAGTTCCCGGGTTCAGGTGATGAAGATTACTTGATAAATTCACCTTTTGCTTATTATAGCAAGTTTCTGGCTCAATAAGCTAGAAAACTGAAAAAATGTGATGGCAGGACTGAAAATGTTCAAAACGGGGTGAAAATAAAACCACATGTATTTTAAAAAATACAACTATTTTAAAGCATCTGTACCTTGTGATGTCATGGGGTCTGTCTCAGGTTCAGCATTTAAGATACTGGTATGCATACGACTGCAGAAGCTACAGACCATTCCCCATTTTGGAAAAATGCAAATCCCTCAGTGAAGGCCGACATTTTCTGACCACAAATTCAAACTCTTCTAAAGCACCTAGGAAAGAATACGCAACTGGAATTATAATCACATGTGGAGTGCTTTAATGCAGAGAACTGTGTGCTTTTTAGTCCTGTAGCTTCTGTATTTGGTTCTTTCTTCTTCTTCAGGAAGAGGCTATGGAGGCAGGATAGGGTTTTCTTTTAGCATCCACAAGATACGTAGAACTAGAGTAAGACAATAATGTTTACTGAAAGATTGTTACAGTCTGCTCGGTACTTGAGTTTGCAATAACTCTGGTTGCTTCATGCATTATTAAAAAGAGCATTTTGTAGCACTATTAAAATCTTAAACATGCTACTTTGTCTTTATGTACTCATACAGAAAAACAAATTTACTTTGGTGTAGTTTGAAGATAAATTTAAATTTGTGCTTACTGGAATTCAGCTAACGCTAAGTAGAAAACGTTCCTTTACTTGCAATAATACTAGCAATATTTTATACAGCCCTTTCCTTCCAGCAAGGTTCTTTGCCATCTCATAAGAAATTAAAAACAAAGATTTTAATGGCTCTGATTAGAACAATTAATGAGAAATACGAACGGCTACCTCAGATACCAATATGCTAATACAATGCCATAGGGTATTTATAGAACAGAGCATGATTCCACCCACACTTTTACTTCATGCTGTTGCATCCATCAGGCATGTTGCCTTTTTAAATTACAGCACCTGATGTTAAGAAGTTGGAATCATAGACTCAAAACAATCTCTGGCACCTATGGAAGTCTGTAGTTCAAACCCCTGCTCAAAGTGGGTCCAGCTAGATCAGGTTGCTCAGGGTTGTGATGAGTTTTAAATAGTTCCAGGGATGTTAATTCCACCATCTCTCTGAGCAACCTGGCTGAGTTTTTCATAGAATCATAGAATCGTAGAATACCAGGTTGGAAGGGACCTCAAGGATCGTCTGGTCCAACCTTTCTGGGCAAGAGCACAGTCTAAACAGGATGGCCCAGCACCCTGTCCAGCTGTGTCTTGGAAGTGTCCAGTGTGGTGGAGTCAACCACTCCCCTGGAGAGATTATTCCAATGGTTGACTGTTATCATTGTGAAAAATTTTCCTCTCATGTCCAGTTGGAATCTTCTCAGGATTATCTTGTACCCATTATCCCTTGTCAACCATGTTTTGACCACCTTTACATTAAAAATGTTTTCATTATCTCGAGTCAGAAATCTCTGTCCATTGCCTTTTGTCCTTCTACTGTGCACCCCCGAGAGGTGTCTGTCTCCGTCTTCGCTGCACCCTCCCATGAGACAGCAGAAGAGCTATATAAGATTTCCTTTTCCTCTGCCAGTTGAGCAAAGCCAGCTCTTTCAGCTTCTTCTTCAAGGCCCTGTGACCACCTTGGTGGCCCTCTTGCTGGGCTTGCTTCAGTACGTCCATGTATTCTGTGTCTTGGGGAGCCTGGAACAGGACACATACTCCAGATGTGGTCTTACAAGAGCCAAATGGCAAGAAGGAATCCCTTGCCCTGCTAATACAGTCCTGGATGTAGTGACTCTGCAGCAAGGGCATATTGCTGACGTCCACCAGACCCTCAGGTCCTTTTTCAGCAAAGCCCCTTTCCTTACAGCCAGCCCTCTGCCTGTCCTGTTGCATGGGATTATTCCAACCCAAGCGCAGGACTTCGTGTTTGCCTGCCCTGATCTTCAAGGTTCCTGTCAGCCCATTTCTCCAGTCTGTCTCGGTCCGTCTCCATAGCACCTCTGCCCTCCAGTGATTTGACCGCTCCCAACAATTAGGCATCATCTGCAAACTCACCTGAGAATTAGCACCAAAAAACAGGTTTGTAATGTAGTTTCAGTGAGATTTCATCGGTTCAAACTCAGTATGCCATTATAATAAACAGTGCTCATATGTGATACTTTACATTGGGTATTACATTCCAGCAGCAAAGCTCATATTCAGATCTACTTAAAGATAAATCTCTGCCCTCTAAAGTTAGGCCTGTCTTGAAAAACCAATCAGCATACATTGAGCTTCTGTTAAAATTACACTTTATAGTGAATAAAATTGTCACATGCTAGAAATCAGATAAGGAAAAGGTCGACCAAGTCTGGCCCTTGCCAGACCGCAGTTTTTTCCTAGAGTGTATTTGTTTGGGCCTATCTATTTTAAAGTGATTAAAGGCCAATTCTGTCCTGTTTATTCCTTATAGACAAAAATTCTTTGAAGACACTGAAAGTTTTGCCTGAGCAAAATCGTCAATATACAAGAACTGACTTTGTGACACTGAAATCACTTAGAGGCCTGCTGTTGCATGAGTGTGAGATTAAAAAATTGTCGCCTTGTTCCTGGCTAGCAGGTTAAGGATAAGCACTGAAACATTTACAGCCAGAAAAAAAAAAGATTCAACCCCAGGATCTTCATGTTTCGTGGATTGGAGAATCATAGAATCATGGAATTGTTTAGGTTGGAAAAGACCTTTAAGATCATCAAGCCCAACCGTTAACCTAACCCTGCCATCCCACCACTAAACCATGTCCCTAAGCACCTCGTCTACCCATCTTTTAAATACCTCCAGGGATGGGAACTCTACCACTTCCCTGGGCAGCCCATTCCAATGCTTGACAACCCTTTCAGTGAGAAAATTGTTCCTATGTCCAATCTAAACCTCCCCTGGTGCAACTTGAGGCCATTTCCTCTCATCCTATTGCCCTTTACCTGTGAGAAGAGACTGACCCCCACCTCGCTACAATCTCCTTCCAGGTAGTTGTGAAGAGTGGTAAGATACATCATTCTATACATCACATCTATTGTGATCATCTTCAGTAATAACTGGAAGTATCTCAGAAACAATTGGTGCATGGTAAGTAAGCTAACTGGGACTGTTGTGTACAGATCTGGTCACTGATACTCAAGAGAGAGGTGTGGGAATGGGAGCAAATGCACTAAGTCCACTACGTGTCTGGAAGCTCCAAGAGCCTGGTTTACTTAGCTTAGTAAAATGAAGGTGTAAAGAGGCTATCATTCTTCTGTGTAAATAATTACAGAAAAAGGGCAAGCATTGTTCTTCCAGCTAGAAGTACACATAAGCTCAGATATAAACAAATTAACAGAAAATAGCAGTATGTGCCTAATCATTGAGCCAGGTATTTCTTAAACTGTAGTTAGGAGCTCCCAAGAGGGCTAGCGAAGAGCTTAAGGGGGATTGTGAAAGATCAGAATTTTTAAAATATATTTTAATTCTATACTTATATTCAATACATTAACAAAAAAAATCCCCACAAAAATCCCCACATTATGCAGATTTACTGCTGGCAGCAGCTCAGTTCCTCCATGATGGAGGAGCAAAAAGTCTCTGTAATTACCAGCTGTGTCAGCCAGCAAGTGGCTAATTACCTCTAGTCAAAAAAACTAAATATACATCAAAGTTGATGCTGAAAATACAAGGAGTCGCTTGTTCCTGGCTAGATGGGTTGGACTCAGGGGAGGTTACACAGCGACAGGTGACCTCAAAAAAGTAGTAACACTTACAAGAAGTTTTGAGAAAACACTGCATTAATGAAATCAGTTTCCTGAGAAGTCACTCTATTAGTAAGGGAGGAAAGGGACATTAATTGCTTTTGAAATGAAGTTTGATAAATCTGAAGTTTGACAAATGGATTATATTATTTGGTGCCCATGAGAGGCTGGTCACTGTTACACAATAGCTTCCTTGCAAGTGCCTGATGGTTACTGTGTGGTCAGTAATGCAGTATTCGCTGACATACAAGTAGAATGCCATGTTATTCAAATATTCTGCTGAATGACAGAACTTGTCAGTATTTCAGATTTTATGTGGCAATTGAGATAACGATGGAAAAAAGGCTGTTTGGCTTCACTATCAATCTACCTGCCTCTAGTAACATTTTGAATTAGCAATTAATGTGTCAGTAACATTAGTGTAACGAAAACATTCACCCATGTGTGACGTGCTGGGCCCCGTCACAATTCTTGGTCTATACAGTTTTTGCCTTTTCAGTTTTCTCAAAGGCATGCTGCCATTATTTTCCATTCCTCTCTCCATGAAACACCTCACTGGCAATGCAGCTCAGTACAGCCACCCATAATGACAGTTACGCGATTCCACAGCGAGACCGTTCAAGGAGTTTGTACAGTCATTTTTGGGAGGTGATTGGTTGATTAGACACAAATTTTATGGATTTTAACTCCCATGGAACTAGGCTCAGGCTTGTATTTACAGAATGGGTTTTGTGGATGAGGAGTTGAACTGAATACCAGAAATAAAAAGAACTAATCATCGGGGAGCTAAAGAGACCACAAAAGGCGGCAGAAGCATGACTTTGAGATGCCCCATAACAAGATCTTTTTGGAAAGAGTGAACAATGGAACAACAGGGTCAACTTAAGAGGTGACACAGATTACTTTGGTCAGCAACTTTTTGATTAAAAGCGCAGGGTAGATGCTGCACTTCTATGGATGGGAGCCTGCCATGGGGTAACCAATTAACTTTACAGTCTTGATTTTCAATTTAGACACTTGGTTTTGCAGTGTTATCACCAGAGGAACCGCAGGTTTCAATCCTCTTCATTTAATACCTATTCTCAGTTATTTCTATTAATATTTTGCTCCAGTCATAATCAGCTATCTTTTTTTTCATGTAATGAATGCATTATGTGAGACACAGGAGTTCTACACCCTACTGAAGGGGAATATTTTTAATTTTTCACCTCAAAGCCCTTTACAAACTGTCATTAATTTAAATTCCTTCCACGCCCCTGCTGAATAACCTAACACAAATGGAATGTCACACTCGAGATCTCTGCGTCTATCACTTGCTTCTCTGAGCTTAGGAGCAAGCCAGATCTCACTGTGCATTAAAATTTCAGCAAAGGATTCCTGACAACCCCATGTGCAGAATCGTCATTGTGCATTTATTCTTTAGAGAGAGCTGCTGCCCAGACAGATGCTGCAGAGAAGTATCAGAAACAAAATGGGGCTCTCCCAAAGAAGCTACCAGAATCATGGCTGTGGGAGCTTGGGGACTGGGAATGGGTTTTCTGGCATGGTACTTTCCACTCTGAAAAAATAAAGTAATGTTTATCGAGTCCCCACTCCTCCCTTTCAAGCTCCTTTTCCCAGCAACTTTTGAAATGGCTCCCACTGAAGCTGCTTTCCCTGTCTTGCTCTACGTTCAAGCCAGGGAGAGTAGGAGGGAAACTCGATCTACCATGGTGTAGTAAGATTTTCACAGTACGTTAATGGGTGGAGCACCAGCCTGGGACTTTCATGGGGTTTCAGATCTTCACGTTAAGCTGGGTGTTGCCACTCATGTTCACCCCAGTCTTGAGGATGTGGTGTTTCTGAAGCAGAAGCAGGTGTGGCGTTAGCTGTACAGCCTAGGAGAAATTGGAATCTGTATCCTACAACTGCAGTTTGATCGAGGAAGAGCAGTTTAGGCTGGGTTTCTGAGGGGATGAGGCAGGGCAGTAAAGGAAGCACCTGCAGTCTGGAATGTAGAGCTGCGTCTGGAATGTAGGTCTGCTTGACTGCTAGCTCTGGTTTCCGGACCAGAACTCACCCCACAGCTTGAGTACCTTTATCTGCTAGAGACAGACATCATTAAGAAATCCTTTTGTGAGCAACCTGCAAAGGCTTTTCAGTCTTTAAGTGCTCAGTAGGCCACAGATTTGGGAAACCATGTACAACATATTGGCAGATAGGATGGCCTTCTGGATCAGACCCAGACAGCATGCCCAGTGCATGGTTCAATGGAGACAAACTGTGAAACATGATTGTTTCTTTGAAATGTGGAGCTAAAGAAGGATCTTGGGAACGTGTTAATCAAGGTAAATGTTATGAATAAAAACATTACTGAAATTTTAAATAAACCTGTCATGCAATTTACTCAGGAAAAAAAAATGTAGCAAATCCTGAATGTCTTACTTGGCCCCAAATAAAGCAGAGTTCAATTAAGTTCACAGTTACTGCTCCCTTATGATTACACTTACATGCCCTCTATGTGGACATGAGTTTCAACATGTGGAGTTTCTCCCCCATTCTTTCCTGCTTGATGTGGAGATTGGCCGTCTATGTAAATCACTGGCAAGAGTAAGGACTTCAGCTCACAGAAAATGCCTACCTTCCTTTATTCAATAATGCCTTTTAGGATTTGGCTTCCCGTCTCTACTTTGCTTGATATCCTCCCAGAAGTCTCTCTATCTGTTGCCAATATGCTTCCTCACTAAGAGCTGTTCAGGCTCGTGACTATCTTCACGCTTGGAAACCTAGGCTGAATGCATATTTAATGATACATATTTTCTCTGTGTAGTTATCAGGTAGTGTAAATTCTATATTTTTCATGGTGCAGAGCTGAAATACAGACATGTTTTTTCTAAATATAACACTTTACTCCAAGAGATTTCGTGTGGAGACAGGGCCTCTGTCTGTCATAACACGCCCTGCCAGCTAGCTTTGCAGGCAGAACCTGATAGCGTATTTAATCCTCCATATCCATTCCTGTGATCCATAAATATTAAACTAGCTTTAAAATGATGACAGAAAGGGCTTAAGCTGAAGTTTTGCAAGACAGCATTAGAATAACTGTGAAGTTAGTCAGAGGATCAAATCTGTTTTTATATGCCACTTGAAGTAATCATTCCTCCCCTAAATTAAATAAGCACTTCTTTAATTCAAAACAAAAATTCTTGCAGCAGGGCAACTTCTTGCTGAGGCAAGTTTTGAACTGTCCCTGCGTGTTCAGCTGAGGGGAGGGAGGCCCGCTTTTAACTTGCTCCTGCCTGCAATCGGCTTCCCATGATGATTCCCGTCTGCTCCAGTATTGACGATGCACAAACACAGTGAGTCACACCAGCAGCTCTGGAAGCTGCTCACCAGTCCACTACATTTTCAGGCGCCACACAGCTGATGCAACCCGTGGCTATATAAAGGTTCTTGGGTCAAGAATCCGTACTTTATCTTTGTGGTAAACATCTGCCACACGAATTGGAGACTGTGGCATGGAAATAATAAGAAAGCCCACTACAATAACAAGAAACTCCAAACCTGAGCAGCCTCTTCACTTCTGCTGTCGGTTTGCTTCTCCCACCGCGCTTTCCTGCCCAGGACTACCTGGATCTCCAGTCAGGCAGCTGTGACTGACACACAGGAGCAGAAGGCTCACGTTCCTGCAAATCTAAATTTCGGTGCACTTCTTTAATGTCGTAAACCAACTTCTTGGCTGCTTATTTTTTACATTACCAAACACAATTCCTTATGGACGGCAGGCCTGCCACTCCACAGAACTCTCTCCTCAGAATCCCTGACAGGCTGGGCTCGTTTTTCCGCTTCCCCGCCACCCCTGCTCTGTCAAACCTCTCCTAGCCCCGTCTCACGGCACAGCCATGAAAAAAACCCGGCATTTGCCCCTGTTTTAGCGAAAGGGTCGAACTTGTGCCGGGCGAGTTCCGTGGCCGTCGATCAGGATCCGCACACCAGGGCTCCTTTCACGGGATCCGCCTCTGCCCGGCAGGCGGGCGGGCACCTCCCCGGACTTTCTGTCAGGCGCGGCGCGGGCAGCCCCGGAAGGCCCCG
>NW_009260844.1:904097-905442 GCF_000687185.1 Egretta garzetta | reverse complement strand
GTGGGTGGTGGCTGACGGCCCCGTGGGCCTACGGGGTGAGTGCGCCTTGGCGTACGCGGCACAAAGTGCCGGTGCGGAGGGGGCTCCTGCGGCAATAGGAGGCGCAGCTTGAGGCTAAAGAAACTGTTACACGCAGGGCACGAACAGATGGCCACGGCTCATACTCTGTCAGGTGTAGCAGTGGCTGCTAAAATCCTGGTACTTGACAGGAGCATGAAACAACTAGCTAAAGACAAAATGAGAAGCTTAGGCTGCATATAAGGAAAAAAATTCCCATCGTGAGAACAGCCAGGCCTCCAAATAGGCTGCCCAGGGAGGCTGTGCAGGAGCCTCTCCATCCTTAAAGGATTTCAAGGACTAAGCCCGGGGCAATTTGGTCTGATCTCATAGTAAACTTTGTTTGAAGGAGGAGGTTGAGCTAGGTGACTTTGTAGCATCCATTCAAACCTGAGTTACCCAGTGGTCTTACAAATACTGTTTTTTGTGAATGTTGAAGCTAAAAACATTGCTTGAGTTGACCCAGCAATTTGGAAGCGCTGTCATTCTGAATAGGCCTACAAACTTTGATTTTTCTGAAATGTCTGAAAATGCTATCGGTCAAGTTTTTAGGGAGCGAACTGTTCTGAATACAACTTGGGCTAAGAACTGTAGAATGATATGCAAGTGAACTCTTACCTCTTACAGCTTACGTATTGGTATTGCTTGCTTCACGGTAGTAAGAATGCTAAAAATTAATTTGAAGGTGAAGAAAATATTTTGACAGTTACACTTAGTTAAAATGTGAAAATGTTTGCCTCTTCACAATGAGCAGTGATAACAGCTGTTTTAACAATGGACTAGTAAATAGTTGTAATGTCTTTTAAATTCTGCATTAGGAAGGAGATTAAAGCTGTAATTTTTCCTTAGTTGGATATTTTTTAAATTGGGAGTGCATGAAGAGGTAATTACTACTTGGGGGGGAAAAAAAAGATGGTTTGATTTCTCGGTTTTACGTTTTCAAAATTATATTTAAATTTGAGGCATTTTTAAGAAAACTTTAGCAAATGCATGATCTGTGTCCCCCACCCCATTTGGGGGGGTGTGCGTGTGTGAAATTGTGAGATTCATAAGTATCCAAATTTGTATCTCTTAACAGGAGTTGTCCCTCTGGCTACCTATATGCGCATCTACAAGAAGGGTGATATAGTTGATATCAAGGTACTTTCTACAGTGCTACGTAATTAAAAGCTAAAGCAGCATAATCCTTTACAGTCTTCAGTTTCTTGAGGTAGTCTTTTTGTTACTCGGGTCATGTGTTGACACAAGTACCCGCTGCTCACTTTTGAAGCAGTAATGGACTGACAGT
>NW_009260844.1:894741-903253 GCF_000687185.1 Egretta garzetta | reverse complement strand
ATGGGCTTTTTCAGCCAACTTTCACATTGATACTGAAGCCCTTCTTAAATATTAATTTGTAGCTGTGTTCAGCTGGATTTTGTATGGTTTAGTAGGAAAAGGACAAGTTGTTTTTCTTCCACTGACTGGAGTACAGTGGTAATACAATCTTTGTACACTACAAGGTTAAAGTTACATGTTCTGTAGGGTTTTAATCCTAAATTGTTTGAGTGATTGCCCTTTAAAGAAAAAAATACCTGTTATTGAGCTTATGGAGTTACTTATGTAAGGGCCATAAAACTAGCTTTGAAGGAGGTTTTTTTTTTCCAAGTACAGTGGATTAAAACCTGATTTCTTTTCTTAGGGGCAAGATTCTTGCCAAGAGAATTAATGTGCGTATTGAGCATATTAAACATTCCAAGAGCAGAGACAGCTTTCTGCAGCGTGTGAAGGAGAATGAAAAGAAGAAAAAAGAAGCAAAAGAAAAAGGCATTTGGGTTCAACTGAAACGTCAGGTAATATTTTTATTGTAGTTGACGCATTGTTGATTCAGTTAACAAAAAAAAAAAATCCAGCTAGAACCAAGCCAGTTGGGTAAAATGTTTTCTTCCAAAACAACGGTGTCTTATGAGCTCGTTCTGCCTTTAAGAAAACAAAACAAAAAACCCATCTCACATTAATGAAGCTGCTCACAGTATTCTGAAAAATCCAGGTCTCTGCTGGATTTTGTTGGAGATGTTTGTTGCTACCACCCTCACTTGGGTTTGCAGTCCTTTGCAGGAGGTTACTTTTATTGTTCTTTAAGAGTAGAGTGGCAGCATGCAGCGTGTCTGCCTCTGAGCTGCCTGGTATGTTTGGTGCCTGAACAGAACTGAGCTGTTCCTGGGTGGGAATTGTATCCTTGGCCATGAACAAAGAGACGGATGCTTCCTGTTCTGTTGCTGATCTCCAGTGGCAGCTCTGGCTGACTTCTGGTTTAGTTGAATTTAGCTGCAACGGTTTCTGTTGCGACCCTCAAAGAAAAGAAGGAATGACTAGGCTCTAGAGAGGAGACAATGGGTGTTGCTTCCAGAACCCTAGAGTACATCACTTCATGATAATTTGGATTAGTAAATTGCTGAGGGTAAAGTGTAGGTTTTTTCATTCAGCAGGGAAAATCAAGTACACTTGATAGCAGATAGTTTTCTTACTGCTACTCTTTGAATCAAATTTTAAAGAGACTAAGAATGGTAAAAGTGCTGTAATGTTTATATAATAATGTGTTAAATGGTTGTCAACATGAATTTTGTGTAAGGTTTCTTTCAAGTTTTAGTGCCATGAGTTTTCTTTTTTCTTTTTCTGTTTACAGCCTGCTCCACCAAGAGAAGCACACTTCGTGAGAACTAATGGCAAGGATCCAGAGTTGCTGGAGCCAATTCCCTATGAATTCATGGCATAATGCACGTTTTAAAAAAATAAACTGAAGATCTGGTTTTGGACAAGTGTATGTGGTTGTGACAGGTTCCTTTAGGTTGTTTTGGAACCGATGCTTTAGAAATTTTTTTTTTTATTGAAGTTTGTTTATTTAACTTGCCTTACATGGTGCTTGGTCATTTAAATCGTCAGCAGCTTTTGTTGATCAGTGTAGTCATTTATATAGACCATAAATCCTGGGGACACTGAAATTTGCTAATGCTTAGTGATGATCATCCTTCTTTGATTACCTAACGAAGTAATGAGAGGACATAGAATATTTCACGAACAAACTAAGAGCGTAAACCAAGAATTATACAGTGTCACTTGAAGGTTTAATTTTTATGTGGGAAAAAGGATGACAGGCTTCAGGTTTCATTGCTGAAAGCTTTTGTCTAAGAGGCCTCAGATTAATAACAAAGAAACATTGTGGAAAGTTTTTGAAAGCAACCTCTTGAGAAATGGCTGTGTGCAGATTTTGGTGTTTCACCACTGTAACCTGTAAAGGAAGGATTTTTAGAACATCCTCAAGTCAATAAGTGTTCTTAGGAAATAGTAGCAGTTTAGAAACAAGGCTTTAATTCCAAAACTGCCAGCCTTTTAAATTTGATTTTTATCACTTGAATTGGCTGGTATAGCTGAATGCTTGCATTTTGTTTATTGCATGTCTGTTGAATCTGGACATCTACCTGGAGGTTCTAAGGTGTTCCTCTCATCCCATTGATTCTGTTGATAATTCACAAAACCCCAGTGCTACCTGCCCAGTGTTCCTTGAATGGAAGAACATCTTCAGCCCGCTGCTTACTAACCAGTGCTGGTTTTGTGAGCTTTGTTTGGAACAGTGTGAATCTGGCTAAAGCTGCTGAAGGTAACCTGCTTAGTTAGCTTTGGATGTGCATAAACTCCAGCTTAACTGTATTATAGGTATGGATAAATAATATTTTACCTTTGTAAGTCTGATGTAAGGCATTGCTTAGCTACCTCGAGTAAGTGATGTGAAACTAATGTCTGCGTGTAGAGAGAGTACAATACTAGAGAAGGTAGTGGTCTCAAGTGATTTGTAGGTATTGACTGTAGGTATTGACTGTTGAAAATTACTGAATAGTCAATTGCAGGTGTTGTGGTTTAACCCCAGCTGGCAACTAAATGCCACACAACCGCTTGCTCACATGCCCCTGGTGAGATGGGGGAGAGAATGGGGATGGGAGGGGTGGGAAGTAAAATTTGTGGGTTGAGATAAAGACAGTTAAATAGGACAGAAAAAGAAGGGAAAATAATACCACAATAATGATAAAAGAATATACAAAACAAGCGATGGACAATGTAATTGCTCACCACCCACTGACTGATGCCCAGCCCTACCCTGAGCAGCAATCGCTGCCCCCCGGCCAACTCCCCCCAGTTTATATATGGAGCATGATGTCATATGGTATGGAACAGCCCTGTGGCTGGTTGGGGTCAGCTGTCCTGGCTGTGCCCCCTCCCAGCTTCTTCTGCACCAGGCAGGGCATGGGAAGCTGAAAAGTCCTTGACTTCCGTAAGCACTGCTTAACAACTAAAACTATCAAGGTTATTCTCAAACTAAAGCCAAAACACAGCACTACGCCAGCTACTGGGAAGAAAATTAACTCTATCCCAGCTGAAACCAGGATAGTAGGGCGGCTAGTAAGTTTGGGGGTAAGAAATGGAGAGGTAACGAGGTTTGCTTTTTCCCTTAGTTCTGAAGTGCTAACTTCAGAAACTTCAAACTGTATGGATTGCTTATAATTAAGGAATTAATGCCCATTTGCATTCACTTGAGTTCAGTTGAAGGTGTTCCCATTCTCATGGAGTGTAGTTTTTGGACGTTCAACTCCCCGCCTGGCTTGGCCTGGTATTTAGGGGTGACAGGCTTTAGGTGCTAGAGGTTCAACATTGCAGTGAGCAGGCACTGCATTTGAAGTGTCTCCAAGCTCCCATCTCGGAAGACGGAGCAGGCTGTATAGTTGGAATGACTTTGGAAATGCCTTGAAGAAGACAGAAGAAAGCTTACCCATCAACAGACCTATACATGCTGTTAGTGCTGTGTTTTGGCACCGTATGTGTTGGGCCTGGAGTGCGCCGCCGTCTCCTGAAGCAGGGCTGATGACTTGATCTTCACTTTCACTGTCACAGCTTACGTGCTTAGCTTTTACAATCAAGTGGGGTTTTTCTGGAGCAGTTAGGTGGGTGTGCTAAGCCTTAGGTCTGTATTAGCTTCTTTGGCTTGTGGATCTTCACAGCGATTTAAAATTGGTATTTGACTCGCAAGGAAAGCATCCTTTTCCATTAGGCTTTGTGTCCGAAGGAGTTAAGTGTGTTAAGGAGTTAAGGTGTTCCTGGGTACCATCCTTGGTGATGGTATTTTAAATCTTCTCATGCATGCTCGCCTGAGTTATTTTGGTTCTAAGTCTGTTTTGTACTTAACCTGTCAAGATTAAAGTGGATGAGCTGTAGCATCATGATGAAATGGTTAACTAACTAGAAGTTGTGGGTAATTTTAAACTTTCTAAATTTATTTTCAGCAATTTGGAATAATAAAGCCAGACAGCATGCAGTGGTGTCATTCAAGAGCTGTGCTTCCTGAGGCACTGTGCATTGCAACAGTTTTCAGCTTATTTACTTGCAGTGTTTTTAAGGTCACTATGCCAACAGTAGATGCTCTTAAATGCATTTTTGGAAGCTGTGTGTGGGCTGGGGGGTGAAGGGGGGAATGCTTTCCTTGGTCAGGATTCCCAGAAATGACTGAAAATGAAGTTGGGTTTGTGTAGCCAGACAGTAGCCTTTTTTGGGTTTTGTTTTTTTTAAAATGTTTGAAAACAGGACAAATTAACTAAGATTTAACCTGTCTTGGGTTTGTAGACACTACCTGTTAGTTGCTCTCAGTGCAGCGGTGGTTTTCCTGGTAGTCTCGTGTTTGCAGAAGCACAGCTCAGACGCTTGCAGACCTTGGTATCTGCTGTTGAATTTTGCATCCCCTGTGTTCAGCTGCCCTGTTCTGCGCAGTCCTGACGAAAGAGGGAGACCTGTGAGTTGAGTTGTTGAGGAACTGCCTGACAGGGCATCTGCAGGTGTGAAACTGGTGTCCAAATTGAAATGCATCCTTTGTGATAGAAGAAAGTAGTTGGAGGTATATGCAGAACTTGCAGAAGATTTTGGAGGGAAGGGGGGCGATTGCAGCAGTTCAGCCTCTGCCCCTCTGGGTGGAGGAAGCATGTTCCCTTACGGTGGATTTGCAAGTTCCTCTCCGACTCGCTCTAGAAGGGGTTTTACACCTGTAAACTAGCCAGTTCTCTGCGATCCTGTTCTGTGCCTAGCAAGCAAAACTGCGGCAAGCATGCCAGCTGCAGGCTAGGTGTTTCCCGTCTCTTCAAGCCATGACAGAGTTGAATTTTTTTCATTCCACAATGTTTTGAATTGTGGAGAGCTGTTGTGACATCTGCGCAGTTATAGGTTTCCCATACAATCGGACATGCCTTGAGCTAGCAGAGTTCAGGAATCCCTAGTTTAAAAGCCAGTTTTGCAGAAGTTCAATATTATGTTACCTGTCTTCCAGTCCCCTTCCAGCACAGAGGCGTCGTTATCCCAGAGCTGTATAGGGACAGGCTGGCCCTATACACCATGAGGAGAGTGAAGCACTTACGGATTAGTGCAAGCTGCTACACTTCAGTATGGTGCTCTGCCTCCATTCCACAGAGCCTAATTAGGAGGCGGGAGCTGAGCTGTCTCCTCCTTACCAGGTTTTACTGCCCTGATCGCTGCAGCTGGTTCCCTGAGGACCCCGGGAGGGAGCAGGTGAAGTGTGCATGCCTGAGGGGGGTGAGGGATGTGCAGACACCTCCAGCCCCGTTCCTCAGGGGAGGCAGGTAAGCAGCTGCCATGAGGATGTACAAACAATTCTCGCTTTTGTAGCCCTCCTGTTCTATGTATCAGATAAGCGAAATGGTCTTGGACGTTCACTTGCTTGTCCTTCTCAGTGCAATCCTGGACTTTGTGTGTTCGTGGCCCTCGTGATGAAAAGGATGGCTGGCAATCTGGGACGCGGATGCTGTGCTGAGATGTCCTGACTGGTCCAGAGGGTGCCGAGAGCTGGGCGTACACCTGCCCAAGAACGTGATCCTCCTTGTCCCAGCGCAGGCAGGACAGGTGCCGTGCCCCTTGTCCTTGCAGAGACCGCGAGACGCAATGGGTTCCTGTAGTTCAGGGTATATGGTGAAAAGATGTGGTTAAACTGGACTTGTCATTGTCTGGGTAGCACCTCTTGACTCTGGGGTGTGCGTAGTGTCTCCCACAGTGCAGGGGGGCACCTTACTCCTGCGAGCTTCTTCCATGGGAAGAAGGTACCCACAGTCCCTGCGGTGCTGAGGGCAGTGGTATGGAAGACGCAGATGATGAGTTTTTCGTGCCCGTGCGTCTACCCCAGTGGATGTACTACCAAAGCCTATGTGTAAGAATCAAATTGTAGCTGCTGAGATATACATAGTCATAACCATCCTTGCTCAAGCGTTGGGTGGAGACATCGCTCCCATCAGCAGCACCCATACAGCTCAGGAGCCCAGAAGAATACAAAGCTGTGGTTGAGGTTGCTGATTTTATTTTCCACTATTTGGAGGAAGAGGCTTTGGGTGATGGCCGTGGGCCCTCGGTCATCTTTTTGTCTATGCCCACTCCGAACTGTTTAGCCATTGACCAGCAGGAACTGGGGAGCGTAAGTAATAGCGGCAGTCTTGAACGTGGGCTTGGGCACCTGAAAGTTTCATAGGCAAGTGGTGAAGCCATGCCAGGTCACAGCAAAGGTTCTCGCCAGTGCTGCTCCACATGGAAAAGTCTTGTGCCTGCTGCTCATTCTCTCACATGGTCCCGCCCAATCTTTAGCCCAGAACTTCTAAGCTGGCTCCACAACATCAGCAAAGACTCCCAGGAAAACACTGTGTTTTGCTCCTTAGAGGAGAAGGGAGCTCCAGATGCTCTCAGGATGTCCTCCCTGTTGCAGCCACAGGAGCAAGCCACCTACTCCCTCCCCCAAAAGCACCTGCTGTTGAATGTTACCAGAGCTTGGAATAGGGGAGTGTGTCAGGCAGCACTATGGGGTCACTGCGGCTCTGGGAGGTGTTGATGTGGGAAAGGGCAGACCATAGGGATGGTGGCATGGGATGGGTGAAAGTACAGCCTTGTGCTTCCCAAGTAGGACCTCCAGCCGGGAAAGGAAAGGCTCCTTGGAGTAGCTGTGAGGCCTGTACACCCCAGGGATAGCTTGGCCTGCAGAACAGGGACAGCTAACCTGGGCCCCACATGTGAGGGATCTGAGCACCAACTGCTTCAACCTACTGAACTAACTGCTCCTGTGGCACCAGAGTAGGTGCTGATGGAGAGACAGCCCCTTGCTCCCTGGAAATGAATTCCTTTGCGGGGTTTCTTACCTGGGTTTGTGCAGTCGTCTCTGTGCTTGACCGTCACCGATTGCCCTTTGGGCGCGCTCTCAGCAGTGAGTAAGGCAGCATGACTTCTACAGAAAGGGGGAGCTCCTCAAGTTTTGGGGATGGTGTGTGCTTAATACTTACTGCTTTCACAGCTCAGCGCCTGGGAATCTGCCTGGAATGGATTTGTTTCAGCAGCATTCTTCCAAGGGCACGCTGAATATACTCTGATCACTCTTTTGTAAAGAAAAGTCTAAAAATAGCCTATGTTGGCAGCGTGAGCAAGGCCGAAGACAAGTGGTGGTGTATGACAATGGGAGCAGATGACAATAGCATGAACCTCTGGAAAGCAAAAGCTTTTAGCGATACAAGAGAAACCTTGTTTACGAAAAGGGGTCACTGGCATGATGGGAAGTGAGGTAAAAATTTCAGAGGCAATGAGTTTTTGAGGTTAAAAGTGGCCTTGATGTTACCAGAGGGGTTCTTGGGCACTGAAGTAACACAAATAGTCAACAACATTTTTTCCACCATGCTTTTCTGCAGATGCTACTTTAATTGTTGTTAATTGGCACGGTGTTAACTGCTGTGAAGTACGTATAAACCTTCAGCAAAGAGCAGTGTGGAATCGTTACTGGGTAGAACATTTCTGGGGCATGAGGGGAGAATCCTTAAACAGGGCAGAACATTCTTTTGAGGGAGCTGGCCAGTCGGTCCTCTGGCTGCTGCGGGGTGCAGAGCCTGAGCTAAGCCTCTGTTGCCTGCTCGAGCTCTGTGCCCATGGGAAGCAGGGGGCAGTCGCTTGCCCCCATGGTGCTGAGGATTGGCTTTCCTCTGGAACACCTTGGCTCTGGTAGAGCAGAGTGGTGTGATCCTGGTGCCCTTGTTCTGAATTTTCATGTCACTGGAGGGACTGGGGCTGAGGATGTCCAAAGGAGCGTGTGGTAGGTTGGGTACCTGGACTCTGGCACGGCTGTAGGGATAAAGTAAGGAGGACAAGGGGAATGCAAGGAAAGAGGTGAGTTGTTGCCATTGTGTGCATCTTCTGAGAGCTGTATCGAAGGGGAGGGGGACCAAGAGCAGCAGCAACACAGAGCCCCACTGTTGCCAAGGTTCAGCTCAGCTGCCTGCCTGGGGGTGTCCAGGGCCACCCGGGCTGCCCTTGGGCATCAGCCCCCCAGCCAGGGTCTGGCAGCTCCCAGCACGGCACTGGGTTGTGAGACCACAGACGCATCCCGCCACTTTGGGATACCGACGCGCTGGCATCTTCCACGTTGTTTCCTGCTGGCTTGTGTTACCTCCCCGATAAGAACAAAAATGGGTTATTTATCTTGTAAACACACCCTCGCGAAGCAGCGCGCCACAAGGATTTGCAGAGATGCTGAGGCACCCAGGCAGCTGCTTGCAGGTTTGAGGCTTGGCTAAGGGCGGCCCGTGGCGGAGCGCCTTTCCCCTCTGAAACTTTCTTCGGAAACCCTCGAGGCGCTGCGGGGCCGGGGCCGGGCTTTCAGCGCCGGCTGCGGGGCGATGCGTCCGGCTGTGGGAAGCAAAACAGCCCGAGGGGAAAGGATGAAACCATTTCCCTGCTTCTGCGCCTGGAGCCCCTCGCTGCCGGGGGGGCGCGTAAAGCGGGAGCCTGTTGCGGTGGT
>NW_009260844.1:867171-894219 GCF_000687185.1 Egretta garzetta | reverse complement strand
CCTGACGGGCTCTCTGCTCCCCAGGAAACCTCTACTCCAGGCTGGTCCGTCTGGAGGGGGACCCCGTTGCCGTGCAGATCCAAGACACGCCGGGGTGCATCCAGGTACGGCGGCGCTTCGGATCGATCGGGTCTTCTCTGCCACCCAAAGGCTCGGCTTTTGAGCCCCAGCTTCCCTGCAAGGCCAGGCTTAGTCTCCTAAGGCAGAGCTCAGGCTTCCCCTGGGACCTGTCTAACAGCGCGATGCGTGACACGGGCTTTGTACTTACGACACGGGCTTTGCACGTTCACGACCCGATGCCGCGTTTGTGCTGTCTGTCGTGCTCCAGGTGCAGGAGGACTGCGTGCAGGTGCTGGACTCCCTGTCCAGGTGTGTGAAGTGGGCAGAGGGCTTCCTCCTGGTCTACTCCATCACAGACTACAGCAGCTACCAGTCGGTCCGACCTCTCTACCAGCACATACGCAAGGTCCACCCGGATGCCCGGACTCCTGTCATTATCGTGGGGAACAAAGCGGACCTCCTCCATGCCAGGCAAGTACAGGCGAAAGAGGGACTACAGCTGGCAAATGAACTGGGCAGCCTGTTCTTGGAAATCTCCACAAGCGACGAGTCCCAAGGCGTCTGTGATGTTTTCCAGTATCTTTGCAAGGAGGTCAGCAAACTACAGCATGCCGGCAGCATGGACAGGCGGCGGTTGTCCATTATCCCTCGCCCCAAATCTCCCAACATGCAAGATCTAAAGAGACGTTTCAAACAGGCTTTATCTTCCAAAGTCAAATAACCCCCCCCCGATGACATCCCGCGTGATTCAACAGACTTTGTTTTTGTAAACTAGTCAATAAAAATCTTTATTTTTATACTAATGCCAGCAGTATGGAAGTAAGTATGTCAAAGCTTGCGATTTCCTTGCCGTTCTCTCTTGTTTGACTGATTGGGTTAGGGTTTTTTTTACCAAAAAAAAAAAAAAAAAAGCTGCCTAGCAACTAGCATGGAGGTGGTTGGAGAAGGGGATTTTTGCCAGGAGGTTTTGATTCCATTTCTGTTTTACAGTGCTCAAATGACTTTTTTTGAGCCTCAGTTTCCTGTTTGTAAAATGGAAGTGATGATGATGATGTAACACTCACCTGCCCTTAACAAATGGGAGATGTGGTGGTGGGGGCGCGGGGGGGGGGGGGGGGGGGGAAGCTCTATTAAACATGAAAATACAAAATTGTCTGTGAGAATTCTAATAGGATCGCTTTCCTCCTTCAATGACTACTGTTTTGCTTGCACCTGTAATTGCCCTGAATGATGATAAGCTGTTAGCAATGAGTTCCGATTTCTGACGTGCTTTAGAGATGTATCCCGCAGAATTAATCTTTTGAGCCCAAAGCATTTAACAGGAGGGTTGAGTTTCTCCTACGGATTACGGTGGGACAAAGTGCTGAGCAATCCGCAGCAGAGGAGTGTGTGGGATGGCTGTTGCTTTCTCTGGAGATGTGTGATAGGAAGGACTGATGCGTAGGTTCCCTTTACAGAAAATAGCTACGTTTAAAAGAAATCTTTATCTTCCCCAGAGCAATTTTGTAGCCATTGGAAACAGGTTAGACTTTTCACTCCTGTTTCACAGAAGCTCTACGCCATACGAGAAGGGTTTTTGTTAACTGTTTGCTGGATGTCTAAGTGTGGAACATGGGTTTTGCACTTCAAATATACCTCTGAAGTATGTGCATTGTGTTGGTAAGAAATAAAGCTCTGCTCCATGCTGAGTAGAAAGTATGGAAGGGGGGAAACTTGCTGTGCTCGCTCATGCACAACTCCAGTAAAGTATTTTTTTCTTTTTTTTTATTATTTTATTTTCATAGGTTAAGTCCAAAGACCTTTCTTGCCTTTGTTAGGAAAGGCAGGTAACTGCTGCCTAAGTCCCTTGTAGTTAGCAGGCAGTATCTGTTGTTTCTGACCCCTGGGACTGAAAACTTTCTGGGAAACCTCCACTCCTGACCTGCCATGACAGTCTTCCCAATCGTGGTAATCAAGGGAAGGGTGACTGAGCAAGATGATGCTCTACGAGGAAGCATCAGAGGCCCATTTTGGTGCTGGGTAGGGGTGTGGGATGCCAGCAGCACTATTCCCCATCCAGGGTCACATCAGCCCAGGCATGCTACCTGTCTGTCTCCTCCTCTGAAGGCCCTGGGCTGCCCTGCTGAAGGGTTGGGAGAGCTGAGGGGAGGCAGCTCCAGGCCTGCAGGACCTCCAGCCTGAACTGGGAATGCAAACTGGCTCCAAAACTCTTGGACTAATGGAAGCGCAGAAGCACGGTGACAGCCTGGACAAATAAAAGTAATGTTTAAAACACATTTTAAATATTTCTTCACCGTGAGAGTTGTTCTTCTGAGCCCAGGACTCTGGACTGGGGGCTCGAGGGGAGCAGGGGGCCAGGGTTGATGAGAATGAGCGTGTTCCTGGCAGACTCGAACTCGCCACGCAGGCCACATGTTCATGGGGAAAGTTGAAGGGGAGTTTGAAAAATCACAAGTGGGATATTTATGCAGCATTTCACAGTCCAGAAATCAGGAATACCAAATTGTTTCCAAGAGAAATTACCACTCTGATACAGTTTTGGTAACTTTTTTTAAACTGTAGCTTTTGTCCTTGGAAATGACAAAGCTTGATTTCCTACTCACGCATCCAGTACAGATTTTCACTGAGCAAGTTGCTAAAGGTATCCAGCTCATACATGGGCACAAAATATGCTGAAAGGGCGGGCAACATGTACCAGACCTCTCTGCATCTCACCGTGGTCATTGAAGGCCAGGTGAAAAAGAGCAATAGGCATCAACCTCTGGTGGCTCCCACTTGCCCCGCTGTGAGCCTTTAGAAACCACCAGCCACTGTCCTTGGCTTTACCATGGCACGGGGGGGAGTTTGGTCAGAAGGCTGCCTGGCATATGAGGGGGAGAGATGGGCAGGAGGGTAAATACAGTGATTTTCCCCACCTCTCTCCTGTGGGGAGAGCCTAAAGAGATGCCTCTCATTACATAGGTGCCCACATTCAGGTGGAGGTGCAAACCCTCCCATTCCTTCCCCATGCTGTCAGGCTGGCTCAGCCACGTGTCAGGAGCAGGATGAGGCCCCTCAGGGATGTGATTGGGAATCTCACTGGCTAAAGCGTGCCCGTGGCAGGGAGGGAGGGCTGTCCTGGCCTGCCTCCAGTCTAAGGCAGCAGCTGAGCTGGTGTGTTCTGGGTAACGTTTTTGGGTACCAATACATAAGTTAGGCATTTAAGCTGTTTGTCAGAATTTGCCCCAGCTGGCACAGATCTACCTTCGCCCAGAAGTTTTCAGCCCATGCGACCCTGAGCTGACAGGCAAAGCGCAGGAGGAGCCCACTGGCTCCCAGCTCCCTTTACCTGGGTATTTTCTGCAGTGCCGGGTGAGCGGGCAAAGATAGGCACACCAGGGCAGGGAGGGAAAGCCATCTCTCGAGTGCTAGCAGAGGAGTTCCAAAGCCTTGTTTCCTCTGGACCACAGCCCCTTGCACCCTCCCTACCGAATCCTTGCCATCACCAGTCTCACCTGGAAGCCAGGGCAGCTACAGGAGGGTAAGTGGGGCATGGCTGGGCCTTTCTCCTTGATCAGAGGAAAATATATGTCTGCCTCCTTCCTCCCACCACCTCCGCTATGAAACAGAATCACAGCAATTTCCTCTGACAAGACGGATGAGTGGGTTTTCAGAAGCAGGGACGTGTGCGGCATCACGCACTATTATGGCTGCTACTACATCAGCATCTCCCCCCTGTTGGGCTATTTTGTCTAGTTATCTCCCAGCACTGAAATCATCCAGTAATGCTTTAAGATTTCATGAATTTTAAAATAGCTGCTGCTATCAACCTGTTTCCCTGTGCTTCAATTCAGGAGCCGCAGATCCCGAGGCAGAGATAGGGATATTTTCTTCAAAAGGCTTTATGGATGTTCCCTCACTTTCTGCCCTGCTTCAGCAGCTCGGTCCCAGGCTGCTTCCTCGCTGCCTCCTGGCAGGGCACAGGCTATCAGCACATGCAACAGCCAGCGCCGCAGGTCCATGCTGTATTTCTGTGGTTTGTTCAGATGAAGGGTGGTGGACAAGATGGCCCATGGATAAGAAGAACCACATTCACTTCGTGGGCAAGACCTGGGAGCAGACAGGGAGCAAAAGTGGTTGAGGCTTGGATGGACGGACGACTAGAAACAAATCTGCATCCCACGCCTAGACATCCTATAAAAAATTTTTAGTCCTGGGGGACTTCAGTAGCTTTTGGTGAAGCTGCTGTTTATTTAGGAAGGTCTGAATAGGTTCAGAACAAAGTCCTTTAGGGAAAGCTGATCTTCTGCAGCAGTTGTTGCACTTGGCACGTGATTGCTGGCTATTCACACCAGTAAGGCATCAGGATCTCTTCAGTTGCTCCTAAAGCCAGGATCCGAAGCCAGTTGTCCTTCTAGGAGCAGTATCTCCAGGGGTGATGCTGTCGCTGCATCACTGCACCGAGGTACCATGCAATCCTCCAAAGACCCGTCTTCCTGAGAAACCTTCAGAGACATCCCTGAAAAGCTTATCATGAGTTAGAGCATGGCCCACAAACAACGGCTTAGCTTGGATTTGGGGTAATTAGTGACAATTCAGACTTCCAGAAACCCCCACTGATTCTCAGACTTGCTCTTCCACAACTCTCCTCTTTCCACCTCTCTAAAAAGGAGAAAGCAATGCCTTTTTACTGAAAATGGTTTTCAGATAACTGGTTTATGAGGGTTTCTTACTACACTCATTGCTTGATGCTCTTGACTGAAAGAAGCATAAATACACATTGTGACTTGTTATGCCGGTATACGTTGTGGAGCATAACCAGTTACATACTATCTTCCCACACTACCTAAAGAAAAATTAGGATGTAGAAATTGAACATCCATTTTGCTGGCCTATGATACTCGACTTACAGCTGAAAAGCTGTGTAGTAAACTTTGCATAATGATTATAGAGCACCATAGATGCTACAGCTGGGGTTTTTAAAAATGCACTTGGTTGCTTACTATCCGTGCTTTCCTTCCTGGACTGAGAATAGCCATCCATAGGAGAAATCCTCTCCCAGAGGCCTTCATGGTGTATACAGGTGACTTGCTGTGTATAGGTGGCTGCTTTAGCTCCATGCCTCATCCTGTGGGCTTTGCTGGGTAAGTGCTTGGGCAAAGGCGTCTGCCCATGAGCCTGGGCTTGCGGGGTCACATTTCAGTGAACTGTATTTTGGTCTTGATCTGTGCACCATATTGCCGTTAAAATGTATCTGTCCAGGAAATTGCGCAAGGCTATTTAATAGTCAACCTGCATTACTGGGAAGTGGTAATTAATTCTCAAAGCTGGGATGTTTCTCTTCTAAGGCTCTTTCTCCATTACTAAAAACATCCTCTTCTCAGGTTTCAAATGGTCCTTGTAAACATTTCATAGTAATTCTGCCCCCCCTTGGGATGGTAAGCCGATATCAGCAAATACTGTTTCTGCGCGCAGCTCTGAGAAGAGGGGACTAAACTCCCCCCTTGGCTGGGCCAGCGAGGTGAATTACAGACTCCAGTCCCGCAGCTGATACTTCCTTCCCCTCCTGCAGACAAATCCCAGCACAAGGCAAAGCAATGCTCCTGCTGTCTGGGTCTCACAGCCCTGAGCCCTTCCTGGAGCCTTCAACAACATGGTTTGATCTGAACCACGTTCAGCAAGCTGACCTCCCACTGATACTCTTTCTTTTGGTATTAAGAAGCCCGAAGGTCTCCTTAACCCTAAGAGAGAAAACTGGCAGAAGCCTGAGGAGCGCAGAGATCATGGAGAAACCCCAATAGCAGCAGCGTGGTATTGGCAACCCCCTAGGATCTGAAGCAGCTAAGGAGGTGTTTCCTACGTGTAATACAACAGCAGGCGATAACTACAGATGCAATTAGGCTGGTTTCAGTAAAAATAGGTGGGGTGCACTCAGCTGCTGGCAAGGAAAAGGCCTGGATGCCACCCTGTGGTGCCCAGTGTCAGCGATGGGGGCGACTGTCATGTGTCGTTATCAACCCCCCCTCCCCCCAGCCCCCAGAAGTTAGCCCTGGGTCCTGCCCTGCAGCTGGGGGGACTCCCCTCACCTGAATGAAGACATCTCAGCAGCTTCTGAGCACGGCGTCCTCTGCAGCCCATAAAGAGAAGGAGGCATATCTGACCATTTTGCTCCTCCATAGGGAGCAATCACCCTGGGTGAAACCCCCACCTTGGGAAGCCCTTCCTCTCCCTCCCCTCCCCCCAAGTCTGTGCACCCCAGCAATGAGGAGACAAGTCCATGGTCCAGATTTACAGTATTTTGTCATTCTTCAGCATCTTTGAGCAGCCACATTTCCTCTGCCTGCCTCTGAACTGAGTTGGGAAAAAGCTGGCCTGAGCTTTAGACATGAAGTAACCACTCCATCAGCACAGGCAGGAGGGACATTTGAGGGTTTTATGCCAGAACTATGATATTTTTTTACCCTTTCATGTCTCAGGTGGTATATAGAGGCTAAAGCAGAGAGCGTTGTTTGGGTTTATTGCATTCTTCAAGGTGGCCAGTATTCCATTCAAGTGGCAGTGTCCTGTCAGATGAAGGGTGCTTAAAAGACAGCATTGGTCAGGGGGGAATTTTTCCATCTGTCCAAGTGCTGCTCACATATTGCCTATTAAAAGACCTCCTAAGGGACCATTCTGTGGCAGTTGCACAACAAGGCTTTGGCTGTCATGTAGAATGCACGAATGAGCTACAGTACCTGCTCTATGCTAGGGATCCCCATGCCTTGGCCATCCAATGGGGGGAAAGATGCTGCATCACTTCAAGGAGGGCCTGGAGAAAGCACCAGTGCTTCTGCAGTGAGCACAAGCAGGTGCAATTCTGCAGGTGGGTTCGACTCCATTTTCCTTTAAACAGCTACCAGCAGGTGATTTGCTATTAAAAAGGTATATAAAATGTCAGATCTGGAGGTTTATGTATTTTTCCAGCACATAGCAAATGAATGGAGGTGGAGCATGACTTCTGGAGTCCCTTTAGTATTTAAATAGGAAGATACAAACGTAAGAGGTAGTCTGAGTCTCATGTGCCTATCTCATGCCAATGATCTTGGTGTAGAAGAGCTGGTATAGAAATAAGGACTATTGACAGGAGGCAGAGGTCTAGGCTAATTCAGGCTCATACCTTGAAAATAAAATATGCATCTGATTGTTGAGGTGCCTGCTAATTTTAGCTCTGGTTTTGAATAATGGAATAGCATTATTGGTCTGATGTAAAACTGTCCATATTTCTTATGCAAAATTGCCATCTCAGTAGTGAAACAGCCTGCTTTGATTTTGCCTAGATACTAAAGAACAGCGGACAATAAATATGCATGCAATTAGGCGAATTGGAGTGAACAGAGAGGTATTGCCTAATATAGCTAAAATTCCAAGAACTCATGCATCAGATGCAATGAATTGTTTTCCCCAGATTTTGATTGATTCAGGGATATTTCTGAGCAAGCTTGCTTAGGAGATGTTATAGTCCATTTGCTTTTGTTAATGAGATGTTCAGATAGCAAGCTGATAAAATACAAGCAAGATCTGGAGCAGAACTGAATTATTTTAATCTGGGCAATGAGCTGCCTGGCTGCCTGCATCGTCCCCTTGCACAGTAAGGGGAAAACACCGGAGGAAACTGGCGCTTTCATGAGTCCACCTCCACATGGACACAGCAGAGGAGAGGTAAGGAGAGGCCACCTCTGCTCCCCACTGCGCTGTGCGGACACGTGCCTTCGAGATGGACAAAGGACACTGGTAATTATAAAAGCTTATTGCTTAGGTGGAGGTAACACGGTGGGCTCCACTTTTCACTGCTTGTACCCTCCCTGATCTTCAGCGTCCTGCTAGCAGGGAGCTGAGGTGGGGAATGTGACTTACAGCCATGGGGGAGGCTTCTCCTGGCAATCAACCTTTGGTTTCCACAGCTGTGCCTATGCAAGGCTGAAAGGGGGCTGGTGACCAAATCCCAGCCCCAAGGCCTAAGAGACACACTCTGCCTAAAACTAATTGTCACTAGATTAGCCTGGTCTACATGAAATACCATTCATTCTTGGGCGTCTTCTGGGCCCTCGGGGATACTCAGGTCCCTAATGATAATTTTTCCCTTTTTCTTTCTCCTGCAGTTCGAAATATTGAAAAAGCTATGAGAGCTGTGTTTGAGCCCATGAGAGTGGCGTTTTTATAATGCAAAATAGGCTTTGCGTGGTGTGCCATGAGGCGTGGGATGAGGCTTGTGGAGGCATTTTAGGGTGCAAAGCCCCATAGGGTCCCGTTAAAGGTCATGTGGAAGGAACCTAGCACCACCCTGTCCATGCTATCTTTTGGGGACAACTTGTGGGAGTGAGGTGTTCCCAGAGCAGTGCCTTGGAGGGAGCTGGCTGGGGCCACCCATGGCAGAGCTAGGTAGTGAGCTCTCAGCTGGAGCGGGCAGTCAGAGGTCCACCACAGAGGTCCACTGCATGATCCTCCTTCAGACTCCTGAAGACACAAACATGTTCGCTCCAGTGAAGACCAGGATTTTTCTCTATAGCTCACCACTAATGTGGACAGTTTGGCTCTTTGCCATTCCCCTTCATGTAGGTGCAGGCTAGTTTTAGACCCTTCCTAAGCCATCTCTTTGCCAGATTACCCAAACCCAGGTCCATCAGCATCCGCTTGCAGTTCATGTGCTCTAGGCCACTGACCACCTTGGCAGCGCTCCAGTGGACTTTCTCCAGTTTCTCAATGACCTCTTGAACTGGGGGTCCCAAAGTTTCTGGGTCAGCCTCACCAACACTGAGTAGAAAGGGAATAATAACTACCCTCTGACTGCCAGTCACATTGTTCCTATGCATCTTCAGTATATGGTTTGCCTGATTCACCTTAAATTCTCACCAAAGTCTCATGGTAAAGCCCAGGTCCTTTCCTGCATGGCTATTACGTAGGCAGTAGGACGCCATCCTACGCCAAAGCACAGGGTTTGCACTGCTCCTGTCGAACTCTGAGGGGTTTCTATTGACCCAGGTCCCAAGTTTGTCAAGGTCCCTCTGGACTGAAGCTCTACCAGCTCTGCCAAATGGAAATAGATGTCATTGCTTCTAATCTATTACCATCTGTAAATGTGCTGAAAGTGCCCTCTGTGTCATTAACCTAGTGACTGATGAAAATATTGAACAATATCAGCTTCCGTGCCATTCCCTGGGGTCCTCTGTTCATTACTGGCTTGCCAGATGGCCCATCACAACATTGATTACTATTCTTTGACCTAATGGTCCAGCTAATTTTCAGTCCATCTAACAGTTTGTTCATCCAACTCATGTTTGCTCAGGTTTTGCATGAAAATGCTGTGGGAGACTTTCCAGTTGTCAGAGCTGTCCCTGATGACCGTGAGTTTCTGATGGTGGAGAGCAGTCACATCAGTACCCTCAGGTGAATCCCATCTGCTCACCTGGATCTGAATACTTACAGCTTCTCTTGGCTGACCCTCATTTATTGCTCCTGCCATTGATTGTCCTTCTCCTTCCAAATCATGCTGGACATATAAGGTGTGAGAATAGTCTCTGCCAATGAAAACCTATGCAAAAAAGGCATTGAATTCTTCGGTCTTTTGCTTATCATCTGTCAGTGGTTTGCCACCCCCATTCATTAGTGGACTCACAATTTCTACAAATTTCCTTTTGCTGCTAACATACATGTAACATCCTTGCACGTTTGTCTTTGTCCCTAGTCAGTCTAAGCTCCAGTTGGGATTTCTCCGTTCTGATTTCATCCCAAAGTGAATGAACAATGCTTGCATGCTCCTTGTTGTTGCTTGCCCATGTTTCCAATTGTTGTTCTCTCTTATTTTGCATGTCAGTTAATTGAGAAGATACTTGCTTAAACAAACTCCTGTTCTTCCTGCACAAGGGGAGGTTTGCTCCTGAGCTGTCATTTCCATATCCCCCCTGGGCCACAGTTACTCTTCTCTGACCTCCCATGCCTTCAGCTGGGCTCAGGGTAACAGGTCATAAGCACTCCTTCTTGGGATCTCACCTCCAGACCGCAATCCCCCACCCATTTGCACTTTGGGCCCACGGCACCAGCTCAGATCTCGCCTCATTTCTGAGAACCATAGGCTTAGTGCTGAGGACCCCTCCTGCCCTCAGGCATTTCCACATCTCAGCTCCCTCCTGGTGGGGCTTCTCTTCTCTCCTCCACATCAGCTGTAGAGAAGACAAGAAGTAATGGATCTAAGCCGAAGCATGGTGATATAGGCCAGAAATTTGGAAATAATTTCTAAAAGTCTGGACAGCTAGCTCTGGAAAAGGAGCACAGCAATCCCATAAAATCTCACCCTTCAGAATAGTAGTAGGGTTAGGTGTTCCTGCTCTGGGGCTGTGAAAGCTGGACAAGATCCTGAGCCCTGCTCAGCCCTGGCTTTCTGTCATCTCTTCAGTCTACCATCTGCTTTGTTCAGCTGTGAGTCTCTGCCCATTTCAGCTCCTTTTTCCACATGACCAAGGTCTTCAAGCAGCCTCCCCAACCCTCCCATTTCCTGGGCTAGAGAAATGCATTTCATTCCTTCACTGTCAGGAGCTTCATCTCTTCATGGCTTGAACCACGATGGAGCCATACAAGTGGGTGCCTGCGAGAGAATTAACTCCTTGCAGAAATGTCCCATTATCCTCACCTGGGGAGCTGAAGGCTGCCAACCAACCCATCAGCCGTCCTTCCCAGAGCACCCAGCGAAGCATGGGGAGGGTGCGCTGCCAAGAATTATCATCTAGAAGAATAAATCAGAGTAAGTTTTCCCTTGACATGGTTGCCCTTGACTAGCATTGAGATTACTGCTGGGAGGGACAGATCCAGCACCCTCCCTCTGACAGCCTGGGCAGCTGTCTCGGGGGGAACCCATACCCAAAAATGTGACCATCAGCTGTGGCTTGGACACTACTGAGGGGCTTTTTTAGATGACTTAATTTAGAGAATCACTCAGCAATTACCAGCAGAAATCTGGTCTAATTATCATCATTTCTGCTCTCAGTAGTAACTTCTTTTTGGTCTCCCCATGTTTAAAAGCAACAGAGCTGTGGTCTATGGTCCTGTGGTCAGGACACTTTCTCCATCTCCATCCAGTTCAGCAGTGTATCATGGAAACATTGAACCACCTCACCAAGCCTGGGCTGAAGCTCTTCACTTGAGCGTGTGCATCTCCAGGAAAAACAATGGCATCTGATCGCATTCGCCCTTCCCCAGTCCTCCTGCAGGCCAGGTTTGCCCCACAGGAGCTGCAGTTGAGGACCCAGATGCTCGCTGCTGTCCTGAGTCACAAATCAGCATCTCTGCTCCGGTTAGCTAAAGCCAGATGTGACAAAAGCAAAACCAACCCAAGATCTCCACATTCCCTAATGAAATCAACCTATTTGTTGGTGAGCTTGTGCAAATCTGAAGCTTCATAGCTCCTGAAAGGTGGTTTATAAGAATATTAACCCACGGATGTTCGCTGCTTTGCTTTAGTTCCCAGTGAACACTCAGGATTTGCTGCAAAACTGTGAGCAAGGTGGGATCTAGTTTTGGGAGGGTATTTTGCACACTGCAAAGGGTGAGGGAAAGGAGGAGGATATTTCTTTTGTGGGGTGAGTATTGTACACATAACGGCATGCACTCAAGCAAGGAAACTACAGACCCTACAACACAACTGCTGTAATAGTTTACAGCATTTAAACAGCATTTAAAATGGGGAAACCTCAGGAGTCCTCCTGCAGATTGTCAACACCAATTTTTGTCCTAAGGACACTTTAGAGCAGCAAACTCCTTAGTGAAAGATTTCCCAAAGCAAATGGAAATGAGGAAGACTTCTATTTCTTCTATTTTCTTTCTGCTCCTGACCATAAACTGTATAATCTATCTACAAGCAGGTGGACTGAGAGAAGATTTTATTACTGACAAGCACTGAGTGTTTCTCCTTCCTGAATAATAAAGATAGATTTGTGTAGCCATTGCTGCTGCTCTCAAGAAAATGCAGTTTTCCTCAACAGAAACCCTCCACAAAGACAAGCCAGACTGCTTTTCTTATTAATTTTTCTACATTATTTCTAATATTATGTATTTTTGCATTCAGCGTACAAGTCCCATGGTGTGATTTCGCCTAGATGATTGTTGTAAGGGCCAACTGAAATATTCTATTCTATTCTATTCTATTCTACTCTATTATATGCTATTCTATTCTAAAAATAGACTTTTACTTAAAAACCCTTGGGTCCTGGAGATGAATCTCTGCTGTCATTCAAGACAAATTTCTGGCCTTCACATGTGAAAAGAAAAATGATGGGCTATGATCTAACGTGACCCAAAGGCTCAGAAAATGAGAGGACATCCTGAGCTCCAAAGCTTTTTTCTTTTTCGAATTGTGTGATTTCTAAGTCAATCTACTGATATGGAGACAGATGAAGGAAGGTGGGAGGATGGCTTGTAGTGATTTTCTCCCTTCTCCAGCTTTTCTGTACTTGGAGGAAATGGCCATGCAATCCATGGGAGGGAGCTGGGGAAAGTGGTTTCAGCAGAATTCATTGGCTCATAGAAGCGTGGGAGCTGAGGCTCTTGAGAGGACCCTCTTGGGAGCTCCAGGCAGGGGCTGGCTGTGCTTTGGGAAAGGAACCGCTGGTTACTGTACATCACCTGCTTGTTTTCCCGTTGCCCTTTTCTTCTTCGGGGATTGTTGAGCCCCGTGATTCACCCCTTACGCTCAGAGAAAATGTTGCTCACTGGGGACTCAGACAGCTTTAATCTCCCCGGGGCTGTGCTCGGAGGCTTGAGCAAGTTGTCACCAGCAACAGCTATAATTTGAACCAGGCCCTTGTTGCTATCAATCCACGCCGGGCAGAGGGTTGTGCTCAGCTGGGGGAGCCAGAGCAGGCGGCTGAGGAAGGAAACCTGCAGGAAGGAGAAACTTTGCGGGCACGAGCCTGAGCTGGGGGTCGCTGCCTGGGTGAGGTTGCATGGAGGACAGGAGGTACTGGCACCATCTTAGCACTGAATCAGAGACATAAGGCCCAAAGAGGATGGGATGTGTTCATTATTCCTGTCTCCTAAAACAAGCTCAATAAGCATCGCAGGGATCAACGACACGTAACCGCCCTCTTACCCCAGGGCTAGTAGGGTCCATCTGCACCAGAAATGTATAATGTTCAGAAAAGTCTCTCTGAGTCTAATTTGCCTCTGTGCACAGGCTAACACCGAGCTCACAAATCACAAGGCACCTGAGGAGGACGTGTCGCTGCAGCAGGGAGTACCCTTGGCTGCGTGGAGGCCCAACAGGGGGATTTTGCTGGCTGTCCCCAACATGAGACCAGCACGTGGCAGCTCAGGCCAAGCACAAGAGCGAGCACAGGAGAAAGTTACAGGATGTTTTGAAAAGTAAAGGCTGGTTTTTTCCTGCTTTTCAGCATTTAATAAATAAATACTCTCGTCTTGCTAGCATTGTCTTGGTAATGCATAGCTGTACTGGTTTTGTGTGTGTAGTATCGTTGTGTTAGATGTCTGTTGAGTTCAACGTGTGCACATTTGCTCCTGACCCCCTCATCAAGCAGAGGCATGGGCTCCAGGCCTGCTGAGGGCAACCTCCTGGTCCTCTGCGGTGGGGTGCAGGGTGGTCCCTGCCCGTCCCTGTCCCCATCCCTGTCCCCGCTCCCCTTGCTGGGGTCCTGGCTCCCCTCACTGTCCCCTGTTTGTGCCAGGAGGGTGGGCAGCACTCCTCCAGCCCAGGCAGGGCTAGGCACCCTGTCCTCCTGTCATTGCCCAATGTGAGCTATTGGGGGTGGTGGAGGTGTTTGCTGCGCGGGTTGGTGTAGGTTTATTTCCTGGAGAAGGAGGTGAATGGAGGAGCTGATGGGCTAGCAGGTAATTGGATTTGTTTCTGCTGCAGTGGCCTAAGTAGGTGATGGATGGTCCAGCCAAGCAAGAAGGAGCTGCTGTCATCCCCTGCTAACACATCTCCTGTTTTTGTTTTTTTTTTTCTTCCGAAGCCCCAGTTGCATTAGGCAATCTCAAACACTCTGTTTCCAACTCCTGGGTGCTTGACCCCTCCTCCAGAGCCACCTCCAATATGCAGCTGCTGCCTGGTTTTGGCAGGGCTGGGCTTAATGCCTCTGAAGCCCAGACTTACCTCTTTCTGTCAGTAGGACACAGTGGCCCACGTGCCCAGGCTGCTTCAGTTTGCCCTCCAACACTAGTCAGATGAGGAGAAAATGTGAGCAATTTGCTGGTTTAACTTCCCACAGATCATTTTGAAGACACCAGTCAAGTTGCAGATGGCTTGTGGCTTTTAGGAAAAGTGCTAGGAGATTTCTGCAGCATGGCTGCTGATGCTCAGCTGAGCTGCAGAAGCTGGGAGAGAGTGTGAGATAAACTGGGAAATGCTGCTGTGGGCTATGCAAGGACATGATGTTTGATCAGTGGCATTGGGAGAAACTTTTTCAGTTCCAGAGATCCCCTCTGCCATCCTCTGCTGACTAAGATGCTGCCAAGAGCAAGTAGTGATGATGGCACCAGCAACCACAGATGTAGGGGTGTGTGGGGGAGGATGTGAGGGTTTTGGTTCCCGGCACTCTCCAACCCCCCTGTGCTCTGTCCTTACACAAGTGTTGGGGAAGATGCTTGACACAAACATTTTGCACTTAAAGCAAAGAAACAAAGTCTTGATGACATCATTTGCCAAGCAGCTGCAGATAAACAGAGTAGTGTTGTTTTTCTTTTAAAAAAAAGGGGCTATATGCTGTTTTCCTCCTAGCAGACCCAAGCGTCCTCCACGCCGACACCACGCTCAGTGCCGGGGGAGCCGAGGGTGCTTGGGGCACGGATTGCGTGATCAGTACTGTAATGGCTACGCCGTGCATCTTGCTTGGTTGGTAACGTTGGTACTAACACAGCCGGCATGCCGATACACCCACACGCTGCAGGAGGATTTGGCTTCTGTCCTTCCTCCTTGTCAGAAATGCAAGCAACTGGTTGAACTGGGCTGTCAAACCTGCTTCAGTCTCCTTCTGTTTGCAAAGCGAAACCTCCCAAACCTCCACACAACCCACAGGAAGGATAATTAAGTGAGAGGAATGGGTCAAGGGGCCCCAGGAAGGTACTTTTCACAGCTTTTGCTTTCTACTTGTTGCAACTCTGATGCTCCTAAGCGGATGTTTTGCCTTTCCAACATCCAGGCAATTTTGCTTTTTGAGCTGCTAAAATCACAGCCGAGTGCTTTCCAAAATGGTAGTGAATTGCTTCGGTCACCCCAGATCACTTAACTTCCCCGCCTGCTTGGCCGAGCAGCCAGCCCATGAGGTGTGATGTCAAACCTTTCCGGGTGCAATGTCCTCAATCCCCAAGGCCCCCGCTACACTTTGCAGAGATATGCTCTGATGGTGTTGCATCATTCCTGAAAATAGTTCTCTGTAATAGGAGCAGAATTATATCTTAAAGCATCGAATCTTAGCACTTCTCAAGGCTGCTTGAGAAGCAAGGCATTATTTTACTGATTGTGGCATCTGATCTTCAGAAAAGCATGGAAGGGTGTATTGGAGGCAAGAGCCACCAGTAAAGACCTAAGTAAGTGCCAAAATGAAGGTTTTATTACAAATGTATTCTTAAATCTTCTGTAAAGATGTATCTTTTTACAGACATAGACAAATTTCAGACTGCATTTAACATGCTTTCTCATTTTTTAGTATTTTTCAGATGACTCCTACATACGGTCTGACAGCTATGCCGTGTCTTCTTGCAGTCACTGGCCAGTGGCATTATGAGCATTGGTGTTGTGTTCACAGCCATGAGTAGAAGTGAGCTGAAAAGTTAGGGTTTGACACAAAGAGAATGGGTACATAGGTCAGCTCTTTTTCTTTCTTTTTTTTTTTTTGTGAAAACTGCCTTTATTTTTCAGGAACAGCAAAGTGGTAGTTGTTCTTTTATGAGAATACAAGTAAAAATAATTTCACTGATTATGGTTAAGAACGAGACCCCAGAAAAACAACCTTTAAGTATAAACCTGTTCTCATGCTACTGCTCATTTCACAAAAGCTTTCTGATTCAGGTGCTCTTTGTGGCAACTTGAGGGGGAGAGGGATTGCATATGCCATACCAAGAGGACAGAAAATGCTTTAAATGTTTAGCTTGGGTTTGTTGGGGGGTTTTTTGAGAACAACTAAATCTTCATTGATTTTTCTGGAGATCAAAGCTGAACATACATAACTGGAAAGAATAGCCCCAGGGAAAGCAGGAAAAAAAAATGCATGACACTTTACATTGATTTAGCCATTATGTTCTGCTGGACAAATGGAATACAGCAAGAAGAGTCATTACACATAGTTGTTCCCAAAGGTGGCCTTGATATTTACAAGTAGGTACACACAATTACAGCTTGAAGTACAGTAGCAAGTGGTAGAGCTCTGCCCTTCCCTCTTTATCTTTTAAGTCGTAAAATTACACACAGTGCGTCTTAGTCATCCAAAGAGGTAGGCAAAGCATCACTAAACACATCACCCTTTTTACAGGGGAGGTACTAAAAGGATAGAGAGAAAAACTCCTAAGCAGATACAAAGAAGAAGGAGGAAGGCTCTTCCATGCAGAAGAGGTGCTCCTCTGGATCTTACTGGCTGCTGATAGCTGAACTTTCCAAAATCCTTTAACTGCAGTTCCTGGGGAACACACTCAAGGTACTGACTGAGACACCAAAGAAGAAGTCAAGGTTCAAATTGGGGTTTGCCATTCCAGCTTCACATTTTGGGCAGCGGAGCATGCCCAGCGGAGCATGATCAAACCACCCAGCTGCTGAAAAATCTCTCCTGAAGAGAAGGAAATGTTATATGAGGACTACTTAAGATCCATCCAGTGACTTTAGAGAATGAGTTGCCACCAACAGATTCTCATCTCATTTTTTGTTCCCAGTGGAGAAAGGATGAACTCAAGTTGCCTTTGACTTGCTAAAAATATATTCAAGGGTCAGGGATGGAAGACACTGCACACATCTCCTTAAAGAGCAACACAATTGCTTTCAGCCCAGAAAACCCGGTAAGTCCTATTTAGGACTGAAACACTGCTTCTCAAACTTTTATGCACATAACCTCACCTCTTTTTGTATTTCTTGATTCATTTATGGGCTTTCAACCCTATCCTACTTCCAGGATCACGAGCAACTTCATATCCTACTTCATGTGATCATGAACCCCTTTTAGGTTCTGGAAGTCTAAGGATATGCTAATGGCCTGAGGATAGACCAGCTATCCGTGTGCTGAATACCCAAAGTCTGCATGGCTTTGTCCATACTCCTAAATACAGTGGTGACTAGACTAGTATTTCTGGAGACTAAATACTGCTGGAGGTGGCCCCCCAGCCTCACCGCCACGCTGCTCTAGGTGTTCATGCAGCTCAGGGCTAGTCCTTCTGCAGGAGATTTCTCTTGGAAAGAGCTAGCTGAGGAGATCCAAAATGGAGCCAGGGAGCAAGCTCAGAGTGTGGACAACTGTGCAGGTGATCCAGTGCTTGTGCTCTCTCCCTGGCTCTCTTTTGCTCAGTAACGTAGGGGCATCCTTTAAGACTGCTTGTTCTTACACTTTTAGTCCACTTGTTTATGTGTTTTTCACACAAACAAGTGTGCGTCTTGGCCAGCAAAGACATCTGTTTCTTAGACAAAAGTAGAAAGTTCTTACTCTAGCTCCGTTGCACGGGGTCATGGGCGTGGACAGCCTGCACCAAATGCAGACTTGTAGGAGTCACTTGGGCTTAAGTGAAAGTACCAGTGGGGCTCAGCTTCTGCCTGGCATGCAAAGGAAAGGGGCAGAAGTCAGAGGACAAGGGAGGTCCCAGATGACCACTTGTCCCATCTCCTGATTCACCTTATTCAACCATGCCCCCTCTCTGTAGACTATACCCAAGAAGGAAGGAATAGATGGATAGATGGATGGATGGATGGATGGCCGGACAGATGGATGGATGGATGGATAGCCAGATAGATAGACAATCTGTTTGACGTGTTAATTGCCTGAACTGCACTGTTCTCTGCATGGCTTTGTGTCCTTCCTAGCAAATCCTTAGAACAGAGCAGCAGAAAAACTGAGCTAGAGGTGTCAGAAACACGGCAGAAAATGGGGGGGGCTAAGATAATGACAAGTCATGGACATGTTGGTCACAGTTGCCTCTGAGGTTGAAGGGGATACCACCAAACACATGGCATGAGTACAGTAATGCCTGGATCTAGTCTCCAGGTTTTTCTGTCTTGTGGGCAAGTCCCACCAAATTCAAATTGACTCAATAAAATAAAAAATTGTTGTCCATGGCAGTATCTCATGTATCCATGGGTTTTTCCCCATAATACACCTGCATTGCACAGTTGCCCCCCTCTTTTCTAGACACCCTCTCTCCATAAGCAAGGCGGGAGGAGGTCACCTTTGCTAAAACAGTATCTGCTTCATTCTGGGGACATTTGCAGGATGATCATCAGGACCCTGGGTGTCACCTCGCCATTGCTCAAGGACTGTATTTAAATTCAGGCCCTTGCTTGTGGTGCCTGCCCGAGCTCCATTGTAGGCCATGTCCCCTGCTGAGCCCTGGCTCTTGCTGCTCCCTGGCAGTGAGTGTGCACACTCAGGACACGAAAACAAGAAGAGGCCAGGATCTTTCAGACTGTTTGCTGATGTGAAGTATTTGCAAACCTGTGGAACAAAGGGTCATCCCACACTTTGTCTCCATAATGGTCCCCTTCAATTAACTGCATTGGATCCTGTGACATCTTAGCTTATGTAATTGCCTGAAGGTATAGCTGTAGGGCTGCACGCTACCGAGCTGCTGCTCCTCTGCAACAGTCGTGGAATCATGTTTTTGTTGGACCGCTCTACAATAAAGGCTTAATTCACTCTGTAGTGCTGTTGTTCCTTTCCAAGTGGCTCTTATGTTTCCTCTCCCTCACTGCACTGCTGCAAGATCTTTATTATGGGGAGCTAAAATAGAACTAATTCATTGTTTGCTAACAACTCCAGCGCTTGCGAGGCAGCTGCACACTTACTCTCCATAAAATAAAGAATTCCCATCATTGTGGGCCTGGCTTGGCCCTCTCTAGAGCCAGTAGGACTTTGTTTTGATACGAATTAAGCCTCAGATGCTGAGGCTGATATTAGTAAATACAAAAAGAACAAGCCCAGCCTTCAGAAGTGTTGTATAGGATAGACAGAAGCACGGCTGCTCCAGAGCTGGGCATTAGGCACTCTGGTCAGTGGGGTTGATTTTAATGTTTGCAGCCATGGGCTGCCCTCCCAGAGACGATGCTCTTAATTAGCACACGTATTGCCCATTGGAAGCCAGTCTCTGCTGTAGAAGAGCCATGTTGCAGTTCACGAGTAAGCAATTGTACCTGATGTTTTATGAAACTGTAGTAGATTTGTCATCACAACTCTGCTGAAAGGAGTATTGGGCAGGTAATGATAAAGCCAGAGGAATTGTCTGGTCTAATTCTGCAATCCAAAGTGCATGGCATAATTTTAACTGCAACTCATTGGTTTGGGGGTTGGTTCCCTCTCCTGACAGTATTACCAGCTATAACATTTCTATGCCAAGCTATCAATGCCTGTTTATTCGGATGGCTGGCCACTGCTTTGGGCAGTGATGTTTCCCGGCCGGCTTCCCAGGCTCCTGGATGTCCATAAATGCTAGATGAATGGCCTTTGTGGTTATATAGTGGATCTGCTGCTTCCCTGACGTTGGAGAACAATTGTGCCTATGCTGGTACATTGAGTGGTTTGAGAGGTGAACCTGGCAGTCTTGTCTGAAATTGTTTTAAATAACCTAGTAAAGCTGACCAAATTTTGGGAAGGACATTTAGATTTCTATGAAGTTTTCAGTAATTTCATCAGACTTAAGTCTGCTCTACTGAGTGCAAAGCAAGCCTGTTCATTGTTTTGACTGATTTGGTCTGGTTGATGAACAGCATGTGGTTTTTGGAGGGGCCTCTAATTTTTAAGGAATGGTCCGGGTTTGATAGCGTCTCCTCCTGGGCTGCGTCCTCCAGCCACTGTTACTAGACCTGCACCAGTTTGCACACAGCCCCTAAGGAAATGACCCAGTGACTCTTGGGCAGAGAATCTGGTGAGGTTTTGCTCTCAGCTTCCCTAGTGCATCTCTGCTCACATGATATTTTTGCTGTAACTGAGTGTAATTCACAATAAATATCTGCTCGAGTATAAAACAATCACCTACCTCATAAAAGGGCTCCAGTTAAATTGCCCGTGTTTGTGTGGGAGTGTTTTCTTTTCCGCTGGCGAAGAGTCCTTATAAGGAGTAATAACACTGAAGAATCTGTTAAAGAAAAATGTTTATCGAAGGTTTACTATTTCACAGGTTTTACTGTAGAATCATTTACGCAAAGCTGTGAGTCACAAGCTGAAGTTCAGTGTCTGAAATTGCTGGCACGGTGAATGAATTTTGTGCATGACAAAGAGATCAGCAATCTGCATGCATTACAGTCAATTCATAATTGCTTTAAAATCACATGGCAAATGATTATAATTAGGACAGGAGCTGTTAAAACCAAGAACAAAAGAAGGCCAGAACCTGAAGCTATTTACTGCTACATTTCTCCTCCTTGAAGGTTTATGAAAGGTGTCTTAACTCCTAACTGGAAAGCACAATAAAAGTCACCAGTGCCCCTTCCAACTGCTGTGATGCCAGTAAGTTTGGCAGAAATGTCTGTGAAGTACAACATCTCCCCGTGGTACATGTCACAGGGACCTAGGCGTAAAGACCCAAACCAGACAGGTCTAGACAGCGATAACTTCATTGTCCTGCCTGGATGGTCGAGCCTACCCAGCAAATTGAAACGACCTCTGTCTGCGTCTGGGGTGTGCAATATCTATTAATACAAACCTTCCTCTCTCTAGTAGCAGGGAACATCTCCATGGGTGAAAGATGCTTTAGGAAAGTATATGTCACTCTTGAACGAGGTGACTATTCATCAGCCCCACGGACTGGAGGAGGACTGAGGCCGCAGCTAAGTGACTAGAAAAAACAGAACAGTTTGAAATCTTGAAAAAAGATACTTTGGTGGTAGAGGCTAAAACGAACAAAATCGCCCTGCCCCTAGGCTGGTAGTGCAATGGTGCGTTACGAGTCCATGGGTTAATGCAGTGGTGATACAAGAATGAGCTCAGCCTATATATGTCCCAACCGCCCATCTGTGAGCTCTGAGCACAGCCCCTGTCTTGCTGGTGGTGCAGAGACACAGTCAGTTCCTGCAAGGTGCTCAGTGCCCCAGGACGCGGCGGGAGATGGCAGATGCCTTGGCAAGGTGTGGAGCCAAGGGAGATGCTGGGACAACCTTGAACACACGTGAGGTGGTGTGCAGCACATCAGCAGCTGAAATATTGCCCAGAGTTTTGAAGCCATCAGAGCAAAGACCAGGTTTTAAGGGGGGCTTCATTGCAAGGCATGGCTGTTGCCTTGGGGTATGTGTGTTTTCTCCATGCCCGATGGGCAGGGTGGGAGGCAGTGCCCATGCGGATGGTGGGCAGTCCCACCGCTGCCAGCAGGCAAGCTCCTCAGCCCCATGGGAGCGAGAGACTTTCTGAAGATAGCTCTACACAGGAGAAGGATGCTGGCTCCAAAGTGCGTAGGCATAACTGAATCAAAGAAGTGAACTCAGCCAGTTTACAGCAGCTGGTACAGATCATTGTTTAACTGAAGCAGAGCAGAGCAAATGCTTCCTACCCCATAAATCCAGATGAACCTGATTAATTCCTGGGAGATATTATTATCAAGAAATTATATTTACTCTTCCTTTGAGGATTTGTTTGAGGGTCTTTTTTGGCAAGGTCAGCTGTTATGCCAAGCCTGCTTTCTCACCCATCTAGCCATCCCCAGCACTACATGTCCTTTGTCATGGACATATGCCACAGAGGTGCCGTTTTGGCAATGTCAGCCCAGGGAGTGAGGCCATGGGCTAAACCCTGCTTGAGAACGGGAGCATTGCTCACCCCGTGCTGGCCCATGCAGCAGCAGAAACCCTATTGCTCTGTGTCCGAGAGATGCCAAGACTCTGGCATTCCAGCTTCGGTTCTGTTCTCAACCACAACCTCCATCGCAAACGTATGTTCGAGAGAGGACTAATATTTTCTCTTCACAGATGAGCAGTCGCTGCTGCCAGGAAAACATGAGTCTCCTAGCTGGGAGGCTGCTAAGTCCTTCAAACAAGGAAGTTTTCTCTCTTCTAATGTCTCCTGGATGACACAGCAACCCCTCTTGCCTGCCAGCCTGTACTGCACAGGAGAATTGCTTTAGGGCCCCTCTAATGTATTCTAAGACAAGATTAATCTGAGGAAGTACCCTTGTCTCTCATTCTGAAGCTCTGACCAGGAGGACTTTCTCCAGGTGACATATTCTGGTCTTTTTGCTCTCAGCAAGCCAAGGGAGGCAATGCTCCTGCCAGATTTCCCCTTCCTTCTGCCATGCCCTCTGTAGTGAGGGAACAGGGATTGCTAATTTGTGCCTGCACAAGGCAGATCCCCTTCTTTTCCTAGACTTAAGAATGCTGCTCAGATGTTTTGGTGGAGAATTTAATAATCTTCCTAAATAGCACAAGGAACAACACATCAGGGCCTCAGGGATTGTATTTAATACTAACAGTCAAGCACACTGTCATACCCAGATTTAGTCTCCCTGTCAGCTACACAAGAACCAGAGAAAAGAAACTTCAGTAGGATCAGTGCATTTTCATGGTTAACAAATCCAGACAACACAGGATCCAGACTGATGCTCCTTCAAGAAGCACATGCAAGTCGCTGCAGCTGTGCCCAGGATATGAAGTGTTGGAAGCGATGCCCAGAGGTCAAGGTGCCTACGCTCTGACACAGTTCAGCGGCAAGGAGGCCGTGCAGTGTGCACCATGGGGAGGTCGAACCTCATGCACCAGGACAGGCTGGGGGCTGACCTGCTGGAAAGCAGCTCTGCTGAGAGGGTCCTAGGAGTCCTGGTGGATGACAAGCTGACCATGAGCCACCAGTGTGTCCTTGTTGACAAGAAGGCCAATGTCATCCTGGGGTGCATTAAGAGGAGTGTGGCCAGCAGGTCGAGGGAGGTTATCATCCCCCTCTACTCTGCCCTGGTGAGACCCCACCTGGAGTACTGTGTCCAGTTCTGGGCTCCCCAGTCCAAGAAAGATGAGGAACTCCTAGAGAGAGTCCAGACGAGAGCAACTAGGATGATAAAGGGACTGGAGCATCTCCCCTACGAGGAAAGGCTGAGAGAGTTGGGCTTGTTCAGCCTGAGGAAGAGAAGACTGAGAGGGGACCTCATCAACACATACAAATATCTTAAGGGTGGAAGTCACGAGGACAGAGCCAGACTCTTCTCAGTGGTGCCCAGCGACAGGACAAGAGGCAATGAGTACAAACTGAGACATAAGAGGTTTCAGTTGAATATGAAGAAAAACTTCTTCACTCTGAGGGTGGCAGAGCACTGGAACAGGCTGGCCAGGGGGGCTGTGGAGTCTCCTTCTCTGGAGATATTCAAAGCCCGCCTGGATGAAGTCCTGTGTAACATGCTCTAGGAGAACCTGCTTTAGCAGGGGGGTTGGACTGGATGATCTCCCGAGGTCTCTTCCAACGCTTGCGATTCTGTGATCTTGGCAGGTACAGCTGATGTGATGACTACAGAGACAACGCTAGTTAGGAGGAAATGTATGTGCTGTCAATCACCAGTGTAAAACCAGATGCTGCAAGCTTACGTATGTGGCTAGCTGGCTGATCAAGTGAGAAATCCTTCCTCTGCAGGAATAAGAGAGTCTGACATACAGCTCTTTCTTTTGACATGGCAAGGAAGAAGTCTGATATGTCTGTCTCAATTAGTTGGTTAAGTGCAGGATAAGGCCAAGGAAGCAATGGACCTGAAATCAAAACTTCTAGGAGGCACTTCAGATTCCAGGTGCTTTGTATTTCTGCATTTGTAAGTAACTAAGACGATCCTTAAGGGGTTGTGATAGTGGGTTTGGTTTTCCCAGCTAAACATAAAACATTTTGGCTATCAGGTTGGCCTTTGCATGCTCTGCAAAACCTTCAAGTGCAAACCTGGAAGGGTCCTATGCAAAGACTCCAGAGAGTAAGTCCTCTGGGACAAGTCACGAGCCGAGTGGTGGGCACAGATGTGAGCACTCACCGTCCTGCCATGAAGATGATCTGTGGGCTCTGAAGGTAGTTTGAAGTCATGTGTCCTAAAGAATCACCATTGGGGTGATTGTTTATTGCTGGGATCACATGGTTATCATTTAAGGCCAGAAAGGGTGGTTGGTAAGGCTTTTCCACTGTGGTCTTATCAAAGTCCTTATGTGCGTTTCTCAAACCTCTATTGCAAGACAGACTTGATGCACTGCATGACATTATAGCTCTGGTGCTTGTTTCTTCTCTTCTTTTCCCCAGATCTAGAATGAGACTAGTCTCCAATGAGGTGTATTAGTCCTGTGAGAGGGAAATAGTAGTCTAGGGAAGCTTCAATCCAAAACTCACAAGCTTATATGGGCTCTGTTCATCTGTTGGAGAGACCAACAATTAGCAAAACAGACACAGGCCTTGGCTTATATCATGCTATCTATAATGGGTGCTAAAGGCAGGTACTCCTGAAGCCTAGCCATGTTTCCAGCATGCACTTGGAGCCACTGAACTTCTTTTTTCTTCTAGAAAAGACCAGTAATAGGTACTATAAATGAATGGCATATCTACATCCCACATTACAGCAGCTTAGCAAAGGTTCAGAGGGGCTTCTTACGATCTCAGCTGCATCCTTCAAGTCAGTTCAGTGTGGCTCAAGTGAACTGGAGCAGGGTATGCAATTATTCAGAGGGAATCAAGGCTGTGATGGGCTGAGGAACAGGGAAGGAAGGAAGTAGCAATAAATGCCATGGAGCACTCTTCAGAAGCACTCTTCAGCAGCTGAACCTTGAAGACTGAATCTGACTTTACTCCCTGACTTCCTTTCAAGTGGGGAGAAGATGTCTGTGAAAATGAAAGCCAAAAAGAAGCTGGACTGGAAGAGGTCTAACACTGTCCATAGGAAACCACTGGATGTCAAGAGTACAGTTGGGACTCATTGCCGGAGAGGAGGTGAGACATCAAACATCATGGAGATATTTGACAAGGATCACATCTCATGGAGAAGTTATCCTGCAGATGTTCCTGGCGCCTCTTCATACTTGGCATGTAGAAGAAGGTTGCCCAAGGATATAAATTATAAGCCATCTAATGGGACAGACACTCAAAAGGAAATTCCCGTCCAGAGCATCTTCAGTTGTGGAAGAAGACGCGAGTACAGTTGTTTATTCAATAGGCACATTAGAAAAATCACACTGCTGAAATAGCTGGGTTGCTTTATGCAACATCATGTGTTATTAGTTAGAGTCATGCAGACTTACAGTCAACTCCTGCCAGCAAGCTTTCCAGTCTCACATACCAACACAGTTCATGTGCAGGGTAGATTTACTGAATTTCTCTCAGCTAGCAGCTACCCAGCGTCATTTGTTTTAGTCTTAGGTTTTCCTCGAGTGGTAAAGACGCAGATTTCTACATTTTTGAAGAATGTTTAAGCAATTTCCAGGATATAGATACATATCTAGACATGCTCTAGTGTTACCTAAATGGTCCTTAAGAAATAGGCAGCAGATGTTTTAAGACAGAAAACCCCAGCATTTCACAAAGGGTTTCAAGTTCTGTTTATTTTTAAAAAGTTCTTAGTAAGTCCATTGTGAGCATAATCATAAAGTAAACTGGATACATTTGCTGTTACACTTTTATCTGGAACTTTTCTGGATTTTGTTTTCTTTGGAGTTCAGAGAGAGCTGAAGACCCAAAAGGTGACCTTCATAATTCATAAATCATCATAAAACACTTCCTTGAGGGAAAGAAATATGAAAGGTATGTGCAGTGCTGAAAGAGGGCAGCTTGCTTCACAGGAGATTTGAGAGTCTGCGCTCCACACCAGATGATGATTTTTCTTAAACAAATGGTCCATCCAGCCACCATGTGCATGGTGGGTCCATCCAGCCTTGTGTGCACAGTCATTCCCCCCTCTGCCCTGCCTGCTCCTCCCAGCCAGACACCTCCTGCTCACTCTGCAAGGGTCAGGGCATACCTCAGCTCAACTGAAATGGATGGGATGATGGCTTAGCTTGTTACTTCAGCTATGGCTTAGTTCTAATGCTGTCATCTCTGCCAGTGGCTGTCCTTGCCCTGCTGTTCATCAGCCAGTTTCCAGCATAGCCCGTCTCTTCCTGGGCCTCCTTTTGGCCCCCGGCTACACCTATGCAAGGAAACTAGAAAGGGACAGGACATGGCCTTTGACCACCAACCTGCCACTGTCCTGGTGGGATACTTAGCAACACACTACCTGCATGGGTTTGGGCCCTGGCAGCTACCCCTCTATGCAGCAAATGCCTGGGCACAGCTCAGCTCCCAATAGACCCAATCTACATATAGCCTCAATGGACTCTATGGATCTACACCTTAGCCATAGGTGAGGGCAAGTTAGCCAAGCAAATGCAAGCTGTGCTGTGCCACTTGCCCTCAAAGGCTAGAGAAGAGGCCGTGGACATGTCCACTTCACACACACAGTTGCCGTCAATGGGGCTCATCCTTCTGCGCTCCCCTCACACTTGGTTTCTCTTAATACACGCAGAGACAATCTGTTCTGGTACAGAAGAGTCAAAACGAGTAATCAGGTATAGAATCATAGAATCATAGAATCACTTTGGTTGGAAAAGACCTTTGAGATCATCGAGTCCAACCTTTAACCTAACCCTAACATCCCAGCACTACACCATGGCCCTAAGCACCTCATCTAGCCTTCTTTTAAATACCTCCAGGCCCATTCCAGAGCCTGACAACCCTTTCGGTGAAGAAGTTTTTCCTAATGTCTAGCCTAAACCTGCCCTGGCGCAGCTTCAAACCATTCCCCCTCATCCTATCCTCTGTTACCAGGGAGAAGAGGCCGACCCCCACCTCCCTGCAGCCTCCTGTCAAGCAG